>NW_028317894.1:620909-931363 GCF_062004578.1 Staurois parvus | reverse complement strand
CACACTTGCACAATGGAGTCAGTAAACAGTCCTTGAGCTTGTTTTTGTAGCTTTATTAGGGGTATTGAACTTGGATGGGTTGAGAGGTATATGGGATACACAAGGAACTGTAGAAACGTGAGGATAAACAGCTTAGTAAACATGTACAGATGTGGATAAAGAAACTGAAAGTCTTTCCTCTGAAGAGCTCTCCAGCCCTTCTGGTGTACCTTCTCAGGCCCCAGATGTATCATCCCAGCTGACTGAGGAAATCCCTGAACAAGGGGACACAAAAGCTTCCACTTCAGTAAAGCAGCCCCAGATGAAAAGCTAGTTGGATTCGCCATCTGACTGCCCTCTCCCCTTATATGGCCCAGGGGTGCAGGATTACTCACTCAGTCCTCTCCTGTAAGCTTGTGGGTTGGTGGCTGCCTTCAGGCCTTATACTGGGCTGGCTCCTTCCCTTCTTCCCAGGTAGTCCTCTCTCAGTGGACAGTGAAGCAGAGAGTTTTTCCTTTCCAGCACCTGCCTGTAGGTAAGCCCCTCCCTGGGTCTTCTCCCAGGCTTTACACTCCAGCCTACTCACTATATCTTCCACCTGACATTGACTACTTCCTGATCAGGTTCTCCCATACTTAAGGGCTGCCTTGACCCCATGCCAAGCCTCCTGCTTGGGGATTTGTCAGAGTCCCCTGAGCATACAGATCAGCCCCTCCTCACCCCACCCACTGCTTTCTAGAAACTTCTCAAGCTTCTAGAACAGGGGGAGGTATCAGAGAACTGACTTGCAGAGCTTTCAGCCCTGGCTGACTCACCCCAGGCTGACTCATCCCAGACTGCTACTCAGCCTCTATCTAAAATCCTATCTAGCTCCCCCTGGCTAACTAGAGGGGCACTACATTTACACTGGATTTGGACTCTGCCAAAGGAACAGATTGGCAGGGGAAAATGGGGAGGTCAGTATCAGTGGGTGGGGAAGGGGTGGTCTTATATGAGAACATGTCACTGAATGGGCATAGTAATGAAGTCTTCTTTTTTGCATCTTAAAATTTGTACAATGAGCACAAGCTCTCTGACCAATGTATCATGCTCTCCCTCACTGAATACAGTTTTAAATTTATTGTTATGCATAATGGGGTGCATATGGTTACCAGCAATACTCAAGCATGGTTGTTATTATGCGTCATTTTCCCCATACATATTGACCTGCTCTATGATCCATTGAAAGTCCTCTTTCAGGTTATATGACTCTGAGCATTATTCTGCCCACTTCCTGTAACTGCAGGGTGTTATGGAGCCCCCCCAGCAGACATCACTGTGGCATTCTACACTCATATGCAATAATGCAGAGAAAAATAGTATTACACCAGCAGCTGTCTGGGAGGAGGGAGTAGGGACATGGTTTGCAAAAACCTGGGTGGGAGCGTGCGCACACAAGTGTCCCCTTAGCAGATAACTAGCTAAAGGAGACATCCAACCAGGAGATGGGCAGAGGTTCTGGGATTGGCCAGGAGGAAAAAAGGGTACATATTAAAGGAATAAATCTTTACCTATTATGTAAGTCTGGATTTGATATAAAAATAGTAAGGTTTAGTATCACTTAAACCACAAAGTATGGGTCTAAATGGGCCATTAAGCCTCCTTTATAAATGAAAGATGGAATAGTCCCGAACTTATGAAAGATATCCTACAACACGTGATACCAAGCAGTCCTAATGACTGCATGTGTTCATTATCATTCAATGACTACTACAAATGATGTCTAAATTGGCCTAAACAGCAGTACTCACCAAAGTGTTTGGTGACCCAGAGATTTTCCATACCTAGATGTTAATTTCAGGCAACTGCAACTGTAGCTAAATACATAGCCTCTCTGGTGATTTACTTGCAACCATGTTACACACGTTACAGGATGTAATATGGTCTTACATGTTACAGGATGTAATATGGTCTTACATGTTACAGGATGTAAAATGGTCTTACATGTTACAGGATGTAATATGGTCTTACATGTTACAGGATGTAATAGGGTCTTACATGTTACAGGATGTAATATGGTCTTACATGTTACAGGATGTAATATGGTCTTACATGTTACAGGATGTAATATGGTCTTACATGTTACAGGATGTAATATGGTCTTACATGTTACAGGATGTAATATGGTCTTACATGTTACAGGATGTAATATGGTCTTACCCGTTACAGGATGTAATATGGTCTTACATGTTACAGGATGTAAAATGGTCTTACATGTTACAGGATGTAATATGGTCTTACATGTTACAGGATGTAATATGGTCTTACCCGTTACAGGATGTAATATGGTCTTACATGTTACAGGATGTAATATGTTCTTACCCGTTACAGGATGTAATATGGTCTTACATGTTACAGGATGTAATATGGTCTTAAAGGTGGAATTAACCTTAAGGCCAGGTTCATACCTATGCGTGCTGCAGTCTGCTGCAGGAAAAGTCCCTGACCCTTTCCAAAAATGCAGCGGCTCAAAACACATAGATGTGAACGTGTCCCATAGGAAACCATATTAAATGGACTGTAGTGAGTTTCTGCAAAATGCAAAAAGGACTAAAAAATGCATAGGTGTGAACCAGGCCTTAAGTTTTGTTTTTCTATATTTGTCCCAATTGGAAGGAGTCAATTTGCTTCCTTTTAGGACAGATGTAATAGGAAATCTCTTAAACAGAGACACAGACAAATATATAACCACAGTTTAATAACATGAGGAATGATTATGCTCTTGCTAATGTTTTTATTGCTGCTTGTGGCTTCCTTCTCCAGTGACAACTGCAAACCCCATTTCTTGGTTGTTGTCAAAGGGACATGAAGTGAGGGAAATTCTCTAGTATCCTCTCCCACTATAAATAAGACCTAGATATTGCTAATTTCCAGGGCAGGTAAGATGGGGAGGTATTCTTCATGCCGTCTTAAGTAGACATGTGGGTTTTTGTTATGATTTGTTTTTCGGACAAAAATTTCATTGTTGGAGATTCGGATCAATTTTCAAATTTGTTTGATAATTTGGATTCTGATAATGAATTAATTCAAATTTTGTTCCATTCATTAACTCGAACGCACATTATGCCAGTCAATATTGTCAGGTCATGTCATTTCTCCTGGTGGGTTGAACTGATGTCCAAAAATATTGAATCGTTCCAATTTGATAATATATTGAATATATAGCAGTCTTCTGGAAAAACTGTACAATTTTTAGAATCCCCTCTGACCAATGAATATACAAAATGAATGCCGAAGATACAAAACTAATTTGAAAGACAAATCGGTTCAACACCATGAATATGACTAAACTAATTATTTTCAATTGAATGAATGCTTGAATCCATTGAATGAATTTTCAACGAATGAATGCATCTGAAACAAAACAAAATTAAAATTTCCAACGTGCACATGTCAAGTCTTAACCATGCTTCTGATATGTTTGATTGCAGACAAAAGGATCGGGATAGCCTGAAGCACAACAACTTTGCATTATAGAAATACAAACCCTGAGCCAGTAGACTTTGCTCCCTGTAGTATCTCAAGGCTTACTTTTCAGTTCTGAATGGAATGTACCTTTAATTATGGATTCATTTTACAGCTTTTTAATAAAACAAATTGTGGTTCTTTCCATATTTCTTACATCTGGTTTTCCCAGCAACAATAAGCCATAAAATAAACACGTTTGCTCCCGGATTATTCACAGTGCTGGGGTTTATTGATTAAGTTCTCTTCATATTAAAGAACCATTGAAGTTAATTAACTAGTACTGTTGTCCTTGATCAATAGTTCTTAACATGTCCATCTGCAAATTTATGTTCAGAATCTCCTAATTAAATGTTATGACTCACGGCCTATATTGATGTTTTACTTCTCAATCCATATTTGCATGTTTCCTAATCTAATAAATTAAACCATGGATTTTATTTGCCAAATTATTCAATATATTCTAATGTGTCGAAATATATTATTTGTATTGCATGTACAGTATGTCTGCTAAAAATTTCACACACAAAATTAAAAATAGCATGTAAGTTCCAAAATGTATTTAAATAATTTTCCAGTGCTGTTAGCTACAGTGCAAAGCAAGCCTTGTCCTGGAAAAAACAAAGTGACTTTTTTTTACATAGAAGACACCACAAAGAATTTATGTTTACCATCCCTGTGCTCCCTCTCCAACTTGGTCTTTTGTCATGTACTTGCCGGACACCTGAAATTTTGGGGTATGGGGTTACATGAGGCACCCTATTATGGCCACATTGTAGCACTTGGCTCAGTGGGAAATTGCCAGGTCTGTGCCTGGTTATGTGAGAAATATGTCTGAACTGCTATTGCTGAATTCCTTCTGAAAATTTTGTTTTCCTGACTGTTGTCCTTCTGTATGCCCAGCTCTGTTCAGCAGAGAATCCTTTGTGACATCCATGCCCGTTCAGTTTTTTTTGTCTGAATATTGACAGTTGACTATGGCAGACCCATGTTGGATCCATGAGCTGCCGAATGCAAACAAACTTTTGTCCTTTATATCAGACTACCTCCAATCCATCACATTTAGGTCTGGAAAAATGGAAAAAAAACACAGTCTCAGATGTAGGTGGATGTAAATGGACACATACCCATTTATATCCACCTGTGCATAGACTTGCATAGAGCTTCCTGTTAGGCCAGCCTGAAAAACTGACAAGTGAACCGGATTAGAAAACCATGTGTAAGAACTCTAAGACCCCTTTCACATGGGGCATAATCCGTCTGTGATCCATTTGCTCAGCAGGGGCTCTGTCTACTTATCCCTGCTGAGCAGGCAGATTGGACACGGACACAGCCCCCTCTGCTCTATGGGTGATCGGATGTAAACAGACTGCCTGTCTGTTTACACTTGACTGCCGTCCAATCTGAACTGCAGGATGGAAGGAGAACAAATCCCCATCTACTTATCGGAGGATCGGATTGGATGTAGGTGGGTGTAAACAGACACATGCCTGTTTATACCCGCCGATCCATAAAGGAGAATGAAGGTTCTGATTGGGACCGCCTGAAATACAGAGAGACAGACCCAATCAGAACATTTGTGTAAAAGGGGCCTAATTCTCTGACTTCAATTCAATAACTTTTGAGTCCCTGACCCAGAGCAAGTAGACAGATCAGGAATGTCAGGAAAAATTCAGAAGTCCTCTTCAGCACAATGTTTCAGTTTAGTGGCTTAAACTACTGTAGCCAGAGAGTTAGTAATGCCAGGCATCTAGCATTTTCAACTTGGAGGGCAGTAATGCAGCATCTATGTTCCTCTCACACAACTTATTGTAAAATATACAAATTTAAACACAGGTGTGTGAATGGGCCCTAGGAGGCTGTGCTGAGGTCAGGATTCCTTTACCTAACAACCACGGAAAATCTCAATAATTCTTGGGAGATTGCCAATCTAAACTCCCATAGAAGGGCCGGTGGCTCACCTTTGCTTGAGATTTCATTTAAGCATCCCTGGATCACACACTATGTACCTGTGGATTTTGGCCACACTTTTCTTAATATTTAACATTTCTTATTTGGGCCTATTGTATTTGAGTCCCACCCCAGCGAGCGCTGGTTCCCCCAATGCCCCAAGGTCACACACCATGGAGACTATCTTGCTCTCCAAGCTCTTCCATCCCTTTATACTTAATCTTGGGATAAGATTTCCCTAGGATTGTTATTTCTAGTTTACATTAAACTGATAAAAAAAAGACTCTTATTCTGTACTGTTATGTTGACTGTGGGCTTTGATAGGCCTGTTTGATATAGAATGTTGACCTTATTGTGTCATGAAGCCTGTGTACTACCTCTGTTTATTTGCCTTGATTACTTGTGAAAGTTATTTGAAAACTCAGTAAAAATTAAGCCCCCACCCCAGAATGTTAATCTTGGCTGACAGCTGTTTGATTGTTGAATGAAAATATTGACAAATATAATATTAATAATAATCAGAGTACTGATTTTTTTTTTTGCATCAGTAGTTTTTATTAAAATTTAGATAAAGAAGCAAAGTAATTATCAGGCGCATACACAAAATTAATACAAACTGTACAAAATTGCAGAAAATATAAATATCCAAGAACAAGAGCTTACGGCATAAAATATCTTAATACAGGAGGTTCATAGTAACCAGATATGAGGACCAGAATACAGAGATAGAACTGAATAGACAAACAGTAAAAGGGGAAGAAAAAGGCAATCCGCTAAGTACACATCGGTATCTAAGAGATACCCAGTCAGTACAGCACTTCCATGCCCTTTCAAGTCTGGTATTGTCTGTGATAGCAAGGGATTTCTCAAATATGTAATGAGGTTCTATTCGTGTCACCAGTTCCAAGAGATTAGGTGCTAAGTCTTTTTTTCCAGAGTCTGGCAGTATTTTTGCTGCCAGGAGTATATGGGCTACTACCATACGGTTCTGATTAGGGAATCTGTCAATACTTAAATTGAGTACATCCAAGGCCGGGTCAGGGGTGTTATGATACTCGTGATGCTAGATATCAAGAGTACTGAAATTAAATGCGTTAGACACACACATCATAATCCAAAACCACAACATGTGTCACCAATACAATGGCAAAGTTCCCAATTGTCCCTCATTTGGAGCAACTGTTCCTATTTTGAGACCAAAAGCCTCAACTGTCCCTCTATTCGGTCTGATGTGCACATCTCTATACAAAATGTAATAATTTACTACCAAAAGTTTTATGCTGCTGTAAGCTTTTTATCCAACTTCTATACTACTAGACATTTAGACAAAATTTTAATTATGTTTCGAATCTGAATATATTAAACTAATCTGAATATATAAATCATTCCAACATAACTAATATGATGAAACAAAATTATTAACTTAACAAATTAATCTGAAACAAAACGTTTGCTAATACTAAGATAAGATAAAATAGAGGTAAAAAATGTCTCTGTTGTTCAGCCAATTATTTTCTGCGTATTGGAGCTTTGTGGTTTGTGTAACTGGTGCTGTGGCAGGGACGTGTCCTTTGTTTACAAACTGTGTGCTAAAAGATGTCCCTCCTTATCATTTCAGATAGCTGGGAGGTATGCAATGGCTTCATCGAGGAAATTAAAATAATTTTTTAAAAAAGTGACTCCCACACCAGAGTGAATAAAACAATGAAACCTGTTACATGAAGGGGACAAAAGCTAAGGAATTCTGGAAATTAACTTTAATTGCAGTCTTCAAGGTGAGTATCTGAATTCTGATAGAAGGCTGCAAAATACATGGAATAGCAATATATTTACTGCATTCGAACCGCCCACAGAAAATGCAGAGTGCCTTATTTTATAATGTCTGTAGTCTCTTGGAAATCCCAGGCATTGTCCCTGTTTTCTATTGTACTTGATGTAGATAGCAGAATTCATTCTCCCAGCCGCAATGGCCAGCTATTTCAGTTATGTGCCAGCTATGTGCAAGGATAGGCATCTAATCACTGCAACATCTGCCATTGGAATAAAGCATGGCACATTACATGGTATAAACTGCATTCTTCTTCATTGTACTTTCCACTAATGAACCAATTGGCACTCTGCCTGACCATAACATTAGTTTTTGTGTGATAAAAGGACAATTTAAAAGACAAGACAAGCCAAAATATACACAATATCCCTGTGCTGAAAGTATTCAAATAATGGTGAGTGACAAACTTATTAAAGTAGATGTAAACCCTAACTGAATGACAAATAGTTTGCAAAAGCATTGGGTAACATAAAAATTGCCACAAAATCCTCTTTTTACATTTTTGTAATACTTTTTCCCCCCCATCACTTCCTTTCTACATTCACTCCAGCATTGACTGCATGTTATTTCCTGATGTTGACATCAGTGGATCATGCCTTTGTGATGTGTGTTGATGCAGCCACTTGTAGTATCCATCAGAAGCCCATGTGGTAGGATGACATTGCAGAAGCACAATGGGGAGATAGGACCATCCATTACCAGGAAATACATGAAAAAGGGCCTCCATGGCAGGACTACCCGGTGTTTTTTTATTGAAAGCTGCGAATGTTAAAATATTAAAATTACCTTTGAAATGGCATTAACTTTTTAAAGCTTATTTGACATTTTAGTGATTAAGGTTATGTACTGTATACTATAAAAGGGATCAGTTGTCTGTAATGTTTTTTTTTTAAATGTATGTGAACTTGATTGGCTTGATATAGTAATATACAGTATATTATACAGTGTATAAAGTATGTTTTAAAAACAATGATTCCAGATCTCAATCCAATAGAGCACCCGTGGAAAGATCTCAAAACAGCAGTTGGGAAAAGGAACTTTTCCAATCTGAGAGACCTTAGCAGTTAGAGAAAGAAGAGTGGTCCAAAATTCCAGTGGAGCGGTGGAAGAAGAAACTCATTGAAGGTTACAGGAAGCAATTGATTTCAGTTTTTTTTTCCAAGAGGTGTGCTACCAAATATTAAATTGAAGGTGCCAATAATTTTGTCCAGTCCATCTTTAGGGTTTTGGATGGAATATGTCAGATTTGGCTTTTTGATTCTCCACTTTTTTGTGTTCTACCAATACAAACAAAAGAAACATAAGAATGCCTAAACATTTGTAATTGCAACAATATTCTAGGCAGAGTGGTGCATTATCTGACAGAAGTGCAGGGGTGCCAATATTTTTGGCCATGACTGTATATACATTTTGCTATTCTATATGCACATGGGGACAGCCATAACTGTGCTGGTTCAGCTTTCTCCTTCTCAGTGTTACTCAGCCCATTCACACTTTTGTATAACTATGCATTTTTCAGAATGTCTTTGTAGTGCATTTTTGCATGTTTTGATACACATTTATGTGTATTTTGTTTATGCGTTTTCATCTCTGATGTGCTTTTTGTTTTAGCTAATAGTATTCAGTTGAAAACAGTTCTTGTCTGGTTAGCATGGTGCAAATGCAGCAACAACATTTGTATTCAGAAGTGTCATTTATAAGGCCGTATTCACAGCAGAGCAATTTGTAGCTTCACCAGAAGCACTTCACTGCTAGGAACTCCTTTATATTTCATGAGGCCATTCACACCTGGTCTGCTTTCTTCAATTTTGTTCACAGCCTTACAAGTTGTCATGTTTCACATGACTGTCATATGCCTTTAAGTGTTCTCTGTATTTTGTCTCTGCTCCTCCCTTTCCTTTGGTTTAGTTCATGCTGTATAGATAGCCCACCCCCTTTCCCAGTAATGCATTTCAGCTTCAAGCCTCATGTCATGAAGCAGATCACATTATGATCTTTTGACCTATCTGATGTTCATTGTGGTAAGATTTTCTCAGTTTATGGAATAAACTTCACAAGATCTACAAGGTGTCATCTGGGTCGAGTCACTGCCTGTGTTATTCAACTAAGATTGGAGTTATTGCTATTTCATCACGACTGTAAGTTACAGAGTTCACACTTTCAATGCTTAGATTGGAGAGACAGAACACTAGTGCTCTTTCACACTTGCAGTGCCCTCTGAATAGCAATTAGCATTTGCATTACTTTTCAGAGAGCATTTGCATTATATTGCCACCCCATTGCCTGATTAAATCTGTAATCCTGCACTACTGCAGTGCAATCCCATGGGTCCTCCGTCACCTGTTTTTACCACCTCCTGGTCACCCGTATGAAAGAGCTCTTAGAGTAGATTTTGCTAGGAGGAGGAAGCTGGTTGTAATGCATGAAAAATGTTGCCAATGTGAACTAAAACACACATACACGTGTTTCCAGTGCATTTCCATTGAAGTCTTTGGGGCCCAAAACATACTATGTTGCACCAGAGGAAGCACCTGCACCTTTTCAAAAGTCACAGTGCACTATGTTAGCTCCAAGGAGCAGGGCCCTCGAACCCCTCGTGTATTGCATTGTATTGGTATTGTTCTGTCTCATGTATTGTCCCCCATTGTAATGTACAGAGCTGAGCGAACTATTGGCGCTTTATAAATACTGTATTATAATAATAATAATATGTTATATTGATGTGAACGGGCACCATAGAGAAAATTTTGATTTCCATTATCATGTATTTTAGTGCTACGGCAGAAGCGTGAACAGAAAGTGTGAACAGCCCCAATTTACACCCCTGCGATTTTCCACAATTGTTGCAGAAGAGGATCTCCATTATAGCCTTTGGGGGGCCATTCACACCTATGCAACACTCTTGTACAAATTGAAAAAAGCACAGGTTCTTTTTTATGCTACATATTGCATTTTTGACCCACTAGACTTTAATGGGGGCATGAAAAACACTTTAAATGCATTAAAAACTTTTCAAAATGCATTAAACACACAGCCAAAATCAAACAAAAAAATGCAAAAAAAAAAATGCAGACACGCAAGACTGAACCTTACTGTCTACCATCAGTCAGGCAGGGACTAAATCAAAGCATTCTATGTAGCTGAGATTTTTTTTATTAGCAGCAGTTGTTAGGGAGTCTGTGAAATTGCCTAAAATAATATGAGCTACAAGAGAGGTAAATTACAGATCTTCATATATAATACTGTGGTGAAAATGTGGTAAAAAATAAAGCATGACAAAATGTGGAAGTCAAATGAAAAATGACTATAATGCAAATGTTAGAGTAATAACTCATAATGCTCACCTTTGTGGTTCAGCAAGGCAATGCAAAAGAGGAGCAGAATTGAATTTATAGGCAGATTTACTAGAGAATCGTAACTTGATTCATAAATTCTCACAACTGCTGCTCTGTGCCAGTATCAGACATCTGTACTAATATGTCACATGTACCATGAAAAATATAGGCAAATATTTGCAAGACTGCTCCCCCCCTCCTCCAGCAAAGAACCACATCCCTCATCAAAATGAGAATAAGGTGCTTGGCAACGGGGTAACCCCATGTTGAGGGTATTGACCTGGTATGGTCCAGGAGAGGGAAGCAAATGATTCTCTTTCCTGGCCTGCCAAGCTGCATGCTCAGATATACAGTAGGTCTGGAATTTATTTTTGTGGGGGAGCCCATACTTTTTTTTAAAACTTTGGGTTCACCCTCAAAATTCATATAAAAAACCAAGGGTCTTGTATGAAATTTGAGGGGGCATGTGACATAAATGTACAGATTGAGTAGCTGTAGCAATATGTAATTGTAAATTTAGTTCATTCCTTGGTATTAAAGATATATTCAGTCATGGGTATTCAGAGACATGTGATCACCCATTAGCATCTGAAGGGACAGAGCTTCCTCTGGAAGTGACACCTAGGTGCCAATAAGATTTGTCTATAATCAGACTTTGCCACCTTCCTGAAGTTTAAAAGAGGAACGCAAATGTTTCGGCTTCATGACACCAGGGGGGCTCCAATCTGTCTGGGGAGCCTTGACAAATATACACAGATCAAAGGAGTAGATTTAATCTCTCATAAAAGCTAAAATATAAGTTGCATAGAGATGAAACTACTTCCTTCTGATTGGACACTCTGTAGGCTACATCGGCATGAAAAAACTGTATTTGTGGCCTATGTAGAATGCCAGAAAAATGCAGGAAATGGTTATGTGGCGCTGGATCGTGATAGCTGAACAGTGATTGGTACTGTTGCGATCGGACTGATGCACCGGTGTCGGAAATTTAATCCCCAACTTGGTGATTCAAACCGGTCCTGGTCTAATCGACTTTGGGCATTTCAGCACCCAGAACATCCTGTGGGCTATTACGGGAACACCCCCAGAGTCAAGGACTAATGTCCAGCCCATGTCCATATTCCCATAAATTGGGGACCCTGGGGTATGGACGTTGTGATTTGTATGGAGCTAGTTCGATCGACTAACGGATTGCTGACTTTCCCTGACTTGCTCCAGTCCCAGGATAAATCTTGGTAAAAGTTTTATTTCTGTTTTATTCCCTATTATTTTATAGTGAATAGTCAATTGTGTGTCTTTTTAAATTTTTTGTATTTTCTGTAACTTTTTATACTTTGTACATATTTTATGCACTGCCCACTTTCGGGATATTAAATCTTAAAATTAATAAGTGACTTCTGTGTACTTAAGCAGGCTCATATCTCCGGAGAGATTGTATTATATTGTATTTTAGTGTCTTTAAATGCTCGGTCAAGTTCATTGCCTATCTGTATGCAATTGCACTGTGTGTTGGCAGATTGCGTGTAGATTGTAAAGGTAGCAGATCTGCCAGACGGAGATCTGTGTGTGTGTGGTGGCCCAACAGACCGTTCTGCGGATAAACTGTTGGGTGGTTGCAAGCTACCATTTGTGGTGTGTCTGGTGTGGGGGGGGGGGGTGTGGACAGTGGAAGAGTGATTAAAACCAGGGTTCTGGCTTGGAGGATAGCTGGAGGAATCCTAGAAGGGTGTATGATTGCTAGGCTGCACCTCCTAGTTAGTGCATCAGATTGTATGTAAGATTTGTATCTGCCAGTGTGTGGTCGGCTGGCTGGATTGGAGTGGAGTCTCCCTCCAGTGGTGGCCAAGAGGTAGTGCGGGCGGTGAAAGTGTATCACGGCTGGTCTTATATACTTTATATAGTTGTATTCAAAATAATAGCAGTCAGACATCACTAACCTGATCAATCACTGTTTTTGGTAGAAATTATATTTCTACATGGCAAATAATTTACTAGCAGGTGTAGTAGAGTAATAGAAATCCAACAGACTAAAGAGAAATGGCACAACATTTTGTGGACTGATGAAAGTAAGATTGTTCTTTTTGGGTCTAGTGGCTGGAGACAGGTGTGTCAGACGACCCGCAAACACTGAACTCAAGCCACAGTACACTGTGAAGACGGTGAAGCATGGTTGCGCAAGCATCATGATATGGGGATGTTTCTCATACTACGGTGTTGGGCCTATTTATCGCATACCAGGGATCATGGATCAGTTTGAATACATCAGAATACTTGAAGAGGTCATGCTGCCTTATGCTGAAGAGGAAATGCCCTTGAAATGGGTGTTCCAACAAGACAACGACCCCAAACACACCAGTAAACGTGCAAATCTTGGTTCCAGACCAACAAGATAGACGTTATGGAGTGGCCAGCCCAATCCCCGGATCTTAATCCAATAGAAAACTTGTGGGGTGACATCAAAAATGCAGTTTCTGAGGCAAAACCAAGAAATAGAGAAGAACGGTGGAATGTAGTCCAATCATCCTGGGCTAGAATACCTGTTCACAGGTGCCAGAAGTTGGTTGACTCCATGCAACACAGATGTACAGCAGTTCTCAGAAACAGTGCTTATACAACTAAATATTCATTAAGTGATTCAAAGGAAAGCAAAATCTTCAAACATTTTTCAGTTTATATAGTGAATGTTTGAGTTTGTAAAGAAGAATACAAACACTGCTATTTTTTTGAACAGTCTAATATTCAATTTTCTTCAATTTTTTTTAGAGGAACAACACAAAGTTGATATATTTTTCTTCATGTTTTGATTTGGAATAGAATGTGTAGTGTTCCCAATGCATTTGTGTGTATGGAAATAAAAGCTATTAGAAGGATTTTGAGCTTTATTCACTTTTTTCAACACACTGCTATTATTTTGAACACAACTGTATATTAGAAGTCAAGTCCCCCTTATTCCCTCTTACCCCAAGTCACGGCCGCACGTGCGTGCCTCGGTTAGCCAGCCGCTGTGGGCGTGGCGTGTGGGTGAACCGTGACAGGGCCCCACACAATTTCTCTTTTTATTTTTTGCATGGGGTTCCCCTTGGCATCCATATCAGCCCTTATCAAGAATAAGGGTCTGGTATGTATTTTTGGGGGGAACCCATGTAATTTTTTTTTCTATATCAAAGCATAGGAAAAGGGTCTGGTAAAGCGAACAAAGCTGTCAGATAATTTAAATGCCACTTTTTTTTTGCTGCAGTAGGTTGTATACATTGTACAGATGCTCCATGTCATGGGCAGGTTAAGGGCACTCCCAGGCTGCTTCAATATTTGACACTTTCACCCTCTTCCTGCTCAGGTCAATTTTCAGCTCTCAGAGCTGTCGCATTTTGAATGACGGTCATGCAACACTGTACCCAAAGGAAATTTTGATACACAAATAGAACTTTCTTTTGGTGGTATTTAATCACTACTGGGTTTTTCATTTTTAGCTAAATAAGTTAAAGAATACAGAAAATTTTGCAAAAAAAATCCCATGTTTTTCTTTGTTTCTATTATAAAATTTTACAAATAAATAATCTTTCTTTCTTTTTGGAAAGTAGACATTCTAAGATATATAGTAAGAGGCATGGCGATTTTTTTTTGGAAAATGAAGACATTTTAAAAATTGTTGGGGTTTTTTTGCGCAATTCTTTTTTTTACATTCTGTCATCAGTGCAGTATAGCATCATCATATAATCGGTGTGGCACTGATCAGGCACACTGACTGGTGACAGTATGTAAAAAGAAAAAACTAATAATAATTAAAAAAAAGAAATTTTATTTTTTTTATTTTTTATTACAATTTAATTTTTTTTACATATTGTGACCAGAGCAATACAATGTTACCATAGTAACGCTGTACTGCTCTGGGAAGGTGATCATGATTTTTTTTTTTTTTACACACTACGATCGCTTATAACAGTGATAGACCCCTTTCACATGTGCGGACTGTCTGTCCGTTTTTACATCTGCATCCGTCAACATCCGTTTTTTGAAAAGAATTAAAGCCCTTTTTTGATCCATTAAAAAATGGATTAGACGAAAAATGGATATAAACAGACAAATGGTCCATATTTGCATAAAATAAAATATTTTTGAAAAAACGGCTTTGGGACTCAAGTGGTTAAGGACTCTAACTAGTGGACTTAAAAAAAACCTGATGTAACAACTGATGAAAAACCAATGTAAACTTTGAAAAAATGTTACTGAACTGATTAAATTAATGGTTCGCACTTGTGAAAGGGGCCTTATCAGCAACCATTTTTTAATTTTTCAAATGAAATCCATTCATTGAGTGTGTATTTTTGTGATTAGCTGTGGTTGGCCACTGCTAATCACATGGTACAAATGGGCTGTGATTGGCATTTTTCTGTACCATGTGATCACTGTGACCAATCACAGAGATCAATACAATAGTATGCAATGAATGGTATGAATGGAAGCAGTCCATTGTGTACAATTGTCATGTCATCTGCTGTGATTGGGCACAACAATCACATGATATCAGCAGCGGCCCTGATCTGTCAACCACTGTGTCCGGTGCGAAGCGCCATCCTGGGAGGATGTCATATGATTTTGTAATATGACGACCAGACAGGAAGCGATTAAAGAACTGCATTTTTAATGTTTAATTTTAAACAGTATTAAAATCACTGCTCCCCACCAAACAATTTTTTAAATGTTTTTTGCTTTGGTACATGTTCCCCAGGGTGGCGCTCAATCCCTCATGTCATTTTATTGACAATCCCTTGCCTATTTGTCTAGAAAATGGGTGTAGCGCTACCCCCGGAAGAGCTGCTGAATTGTTTTGTGATTTTTCTTAAAGCGGAGTTCCACTCACCCTGTCATAAAATAAAAGTCAGCAGCTACATAAACTGTAGCTGCTGACTTTTAAAAAACAGCCACTTACCTGTCCCTCGGTCCCGCGGTGTCCCCCCTGCAGCTTGTTTAATCGGCTGTCCTGTATTCCTGGAGGCCGGCATCTTCACTGTGGACAGCCGGGTACCCACTGCGCATGTGCGAGTAGCGCTGCACTTCCTGAATGGTCCTGCAGTCTTCTGGGACCTGTCACATGTCCCAAAAGACTAAAGGGAGGGAGGACACCTTTCGTTTCCGATCGCCTAGTCGATCGGACCGGAAGTGGGAGCAGATACCTGTCAAATTCAGGTACCCGCTCCCCCTCCGCTCCCCAAAGGTGCCAATCCTTAATGGGGAGCGGGAAAGCAGTCCTTAAAGCGGAACTTCCCCTTTTGGTTGGAGCTCCGCTTTAACATCTGAAGAAGTTAATAGGCCAAGAATTGCCTGAAAGAAGACAGAATTAACAAGTGTACTTGTACAAACAATCAATAAAACAATAACATTACTCAGAGAGATATAAATAAAGTTGTTCTAAAGGATGAAGGTTGTTTATCTTAATGCATTGTATGAAGTGTTTTTTTATTTCTATAATACGCTCTCTGCATTAAGGTAACAAAACGTTCCCCCCAGCCCCCCAATTCAACACTAACCAGAGCCAGATCTCGATCCAGCACTGTGCCTATGTGCAGAGGCTCTTCTCTGCTCTCTTTCTTTTCACAGGAGACTGGAGACTAGGCAGCAGCCATTCACTCCTGTCGGTCACAGCCTATGAGGAGGGAGCGGGGGGCAGAGCTGAGCAGCGTGTCTATAGATGCACACAGCCCAGCTCAGGATTGAGTGCACTCCATTGCACAGTGTGGGTAAGTAAAATGTATTTGGTATTTTTTTTTAAAAAAACCTTTACAATCACTTTATCATGGAAGCTTTATCATGTAATTTCAAACGCTATTTTCAATATTTTTAAATCTTTAACATTAATTCCACATTTGGCTGAAAGAAACAATCCAAATCAAAAGATAAACACGTGAACACAAGTATTTTATTTGGTTTTAGTTTGTTTTATTTTTGATAGGATTGTATTGGTTTTGATTCCCTTTTAAAACACTAAGCTGTACAAAGAAACCAAGGATGACACTGGTTACTCTTTCAATCACCTGTCACAGATTGTAAAATGTAATTTAGCGAAAACAAATCAATCAGTTTTTTAATCAATCTTTTTATCAATAAATCAATCTATAAACAGATTATGCCTAGATAGTACTAGTGAGCAGAAAAATAATTAGACAAATACATTTTGATCAAAATTACAAAAGAAGGTGTAAAAGTAGACCTGAAGATTTTTAAAGGAAAAGTTCACCTTTAGTAACATGTTACACCTGTATTTAGGGTGCAATAGGTACCATGCTACTATTACCTTTTATCCCAAAAGAAAAAAAACAGTTTGCTGTAACTGCAGTGTGAGCTGGAATTTGGATTCAATTTGTTAGTGTATCTTAATCTGCTAGTATATATCACACTCCCCTCCCCCCTAGACTGACAATGCTGCTATCTGCTGTGCCCCTTGTGCTCCCTTATCCAGAGTGGGGGCACTCTATTACATGAGGTGTGTTACTAGCCAGATCACTAGGGGAAAGCAGAAAACATAGAAAACTGATCCAGCCATCACATCTAAGGATTGGTAATCTTCAATGTATTATATTTTTGGCTTTGGGTTTAACCACCTAGGCCTCGATGATGTATCCATACATTGCCAGGTTGGAGTGGATATGCGGGGATGATGTCTACAGCTACAGGCATCATCCTGTATCCTTTTTTTTTGATCCAGCAATGCTCTTTAATGTAAGGCCTTCCACTGCCTTCCCAGGCTCTCCCATCCTACCGTGGAGCCCAGGACTGAAGATGGAGGATCCGCCGGCTGACCATAGAGATGACCAAGGACCAGAGCGTCCCTGATCATCTCTATGGTTTAAGAAACTGGAAGTGACATGTTTTTGGTCACTTCCAGTTTCACCAGGATGTAATCAAGCTATTACTGGCTTGTGAAAGCATTGGATCAAACTGATCTGGGTTTGATCTGATGCTTTGAAGGGCAGAAGAGAGATCTTGGGTCTGTAGAGGCAGTGTTTTTGGCACCTGTATCGGTGCTTTTTTTCATATCAGCTGATAGGGGTGTTTTTAGCCGAAATGTTTCGGCCACTGAAATTTCAGTGCACCCCTACCCTGAACCCATAAACCCCTCTCTTGTTTCAAATTAATCAGCAATAAGATCTCGTATTTCCCTCACTGAGAATCTACCTGTGAAAGCTGGGAAGCAGACAGCAACTTGGACATTGTGAGTAAGACCTACTGTGGGACTTTCATGTGTGCCTGCAGCTATAAGGATTTGTACTAGAAGTTATCCTCCTATTGATCATGTTGGAATACCCTGAACCTCTCTCCTGTTTCAAATTAATTTGCAATAAATTCTAAAAAGACATTCCCTAGACTGAGCCTGTATTGTCAGTGTGCATGGAACTGTGCTTGTGACTGGAAGCCTCTGTACTAGCAAGGGAGACCTGGGCACATTTTCAGCAGCACCTCTGAGGGTGAGTGTTACAACCCTATAGCCCATTTCACACGTATTTAATGCACACTATGTCTCTGGTTAATTTGCATTGCAAGAAGGCAGCCCATTCATCATAAAAAGGTTACATGATAGGTTGTTAATATGCTACAATGGATATTTTATGGATTGTTTATACTACACCCTCAGAAACTCCTTGATATTAAAACTTCCCTTTCTCCACTCTGCAAAAAAATGTCAGAATGAAATTGGATCTTTTTATCATGTGGTGTGGAGCTGCCCCCAGTTTTTGCATATTGACACTGAATTGAAGCCAGGCAGGCAGTGGTGCTGAATCATCCATCAATCCATCATGCCAGAGGCCTCATTGTTCCTTTCGGGTCTGCATGATAACCTACCCATTTCCAAACAAACTTCTCATTTTTATGCCTCTTATGATGACAGAACAGAGGTTCCTTTTAAAGCAGAACTAAAGAGTGAATACTTACCTGTCCAACATCCCTCTCTGGCATCTTCTTCTGAGTGCCAGTCTTTGGACCTCTTCGTTGGCCAGTGTGGAATGATGTCACTCCTGCACATGCGCAGGAGCTAGTCATCCCAACACTCAGAGGCCAGCCCAGCACTGTAAGCTGAGCTACGCATGCACAGTTCACTTTACAGCACTGGAGAAGACTGTGAGCAGGCATTGCATGTCTCTTCTGCAATAAAAGTCTGCCTGCTTGCTGTCTCTTGCAGCAGAACATCTGTTCCACTTTAAGTGGAAACTCTTTACTCCACCATCTTAGAATGACTGGTGCTTGGCTGGCAATTTTGCGCTTCCTATGCATCAGCTGATATATATATAAGCAATGGCTTCCCAATTAAACATGAGGAAATTTGATCTTCAAGGGCAAACTCTGCATGACCGCATTCATTTGTGTTTTATATCTGTCTGGGGTTTAACACCTTGTATCATGATAATATTTCTCTAAAATCTTTCCAGTAAATCAATTCTGCAAGTAACAAGCATGTATTAAAAATTTGATTAACTTGGTTTGAAAGATACATCTAGAAAGATAATTCCACTGCATCATTTTTTTCCAAAGTTCTGGAGAACAATTCGCTGTTATGCTTCAATCACAAACCTATAAAATAAGCTCAATTGAATGCTTCCTACCGCTTGTAATAAAAGTAAAATCGTACGCTGAAGGCACACTAACGCTTCAAAAGCTCATTTCCACAACTTTAATTTCAAATTCCCATCTCCATAAAAGAAGAAATGAAGCATGTGATATTGTAAATTATACAAAATTAATGAAGTCTGTATCACAGAGACGGCTTTTAATATCAAATCTGATGGAACTTCAATGTCATAAAACGTCAACTGCCATAAAACTCTTGTTTAGGAAGCAGAGATTTTATTCAGTGTTTGCAGAGGACATTAATGTAATTTAATCAATATGGTTTATCATTTCAACTGTTTAATGTCTCCTTAAATTGCATGGTAATGGTTTAAAATCACCCTTTGAAGTAGTTTATGGAATCGCTACCTATCTAGATAGAATATACAGCAACTAGGGTTTTAGTAGACCAAATATAAAATGTGTACTAGTTATCTCTCCATTTACAGCTTGAAATTCATTCCTCTTTCCCTTTTTATGGGACCCATTAAGATAATATTTTATCCATCTTTATAATAACAGTTGTGCTCTATCGTTATCCAATATTCTTCTTGGGAAAGAAAACGGTAAACATTCTACATTATACTTTTGATGATATTCATGCACTAACCCTGAGTCACTTTATTGAGTTTACATTTGTCCTGCATGTTGGTGGGCAGGCAGCTCTAGTAGAGCAGTGCCTCTTCTGCTGCCATTCCTTAAAACCTAACTCCAGGTTTACTTTACTTTAAATAGTTTGCTAGGACAAGCTAGTACAAATAAACTATTTGCTTTGCTAATTGATGTGGCAGCTGTCTGTGCTTTATAAACTTCATGTGGCATCAGGTAAATACAGTATACAGTGCTGTGTTCCAGAGAGAGATATGGGGACTTCCCATCTACTGTCGAAAGAAAATCAATTCAGGCTGAGAGCTGCTCAGCCATTTATACAAGACTAGATACTGACCCATGGAGAGCAGAAAAGAACTGTCAAAAGACCTGCGTATCAAGATAATGGAATGTTATAAAGATGGAAAAGGATATGAAAAAGATATTCAAAGCTTTGAATATGCCAGTCAGTACTGTTCAATCACCTATTAAGAAGTGGAATATTTGGGGATCTCTTGATACCAAAGCCAAGGTCAGGTAGACCAAAAAAGATTGTAGCCACAACTGACAAAATAATTGTTTGGGATACAAAGAAAAATCCAGAGGTAACCTCAAGAGGAATACAGGCTGCTCTGGACAAAGAGGGTGCAGTTGTTTCAAGGAGAACAATATGACAAAACTTGAAGAAAAATGAACTGCATGGTTGCGTTGCCTGCGAAAAAGCCTTTACTGTGCCAATGCCACAAAAAAACCTGGTTACAATATGCCCGACAACACCTTGACATGCTTACTGGGCTTTTTTTGTGGCATTGGCGCAGTAAAGGCTTCTTTTGGGAAACTCGACTATGCAGATAATTTTTGCTCAAGTATCATTGTATTTGGCTCCTTGAACAACCACACCATCTTTTCCAAAGCAGTCTGTATTTCTCCTGAGGTTACTGTGGGTTTTTGTTTCTATCCCAAACAATTCTTCTGGCAGTTGTGGCTGCAATCTTTCTTGGTCTACCTGACCTTGGCTGGGTATCAAGGAATCCCTGAACTTTCCACTTTTTAAAGTAAATGGAGAGTACTGACTGGCATATTCAAGGCATTGGATATCTTTTTATATACTTTTCCATCTTTTAAAGTTCCTTGCTATGCAAGTCTTTTGACGGTTCTTTTCTGCTTCGTATGGCTCAGTATCTAACTTGCTCAGTGCATCCATATGAGAGCTAACAACTTCACTGACTATTTATACACAGACACTAATTGCAATTTAAAAAGCCATAGATCATGGAAATTAACCTTTAACTGCCATTTTAACCAGTACGTATCACTTTGTGTGTCTGTACCAAAGTCAAACATTCCAGGGCATGTAAACTTTTGATCAGGACCATTTGGGTGATTTCTGTTATTATTATGATTTAAAAAGGAGCCAAACAACTATGTGACAGAAAATGGCTTCATGTGCTCACTATCCATAAATAAAAGTTTTTTTGGGCATGATCAATCATATTTTCAATATCAATGCCAAACTTTCACAATTTCTGCAAGGGTATGCAAGCTTTTTTGCATATATATATATATAAAGTGAGCAAAATCCTCTCTTGTATTAAAAGAGGTATAGACTCCAGAGAGAGAGATATCATTCTACCCCTGTACAAATCATTAGTAACACCTCATCTGGAATATGCAGTTCAATTTTTGGCACCAATTCACAAAAAGAACATTGGGGAACTGGAGAAAGAGGCATAGAGGAGCTCAGCTATGAGGAAAGATTAGAGGAACTGAATTTATTCTCTCTTGAGAAGAGGAGATTAAGGGGGGATATGATCAACATGTATAAATACATCAGTGGTTCATATAGTGAACTCGGTGTAGAGCTATTCACCCTGAGGTCATCACAGAGGACAAGGGCACACTCTTTACGTCTGGAGGAAAAGAGATTTAATCTCCAAACAAGGAAAGGTTTCTTCACAGTAAGAGCTGTGAAAATGTGGAATAGACTCCATCAAGAGTTGGTTCTGGCCAGCTCAGTGGATTGCTTCAAAAAAGGCCTGGATTCTTTCTTAGATACACTGAATATAACTGGATACTAACATTTATAGGTAAAGTTGATCTAGGAAATATCCAACTGCCTCTTGGGGATCAGGATGGAATTTTTTCCCCTGCAAGAGCAAATTGGATCATGCTTTGCTGGACTTTTTTTTGCCTTCCTCTGGACCAACTGTGGGTATAGGATTATAACTTTTTTTTTTTAATGGTTGAACTGGATGGACTTTTGTCTTTTTTCAGCCAGACTAACTATGTAACTATGATATAGATAGATCCTAGATTCAGGATGAGCATGCAGATTACAAGTTGTGACAACATCCTGACCTTACTTACTACTTATTTACAGTTCAGATATTCAGAAAGTATATTTTCCATTTACAAAGATTCTTTTCCCTTTTGTTATATTGGTCCTGTTGTATTAGGACCTGTTCACACTGGTGTGTGTTTGTGCGGTTTTTGATTTTAGCACATTTTGAATACACTGTGTTTAAATTTAACACAATTCAAAATACATTTTACATCCATTTTGCATGTGTTTTTATCCCAGTCACCCTGGAAAAAGTTGACATTTGATTCAAAAACACACTTAAAAAATGTGTGGTGCATTTTTGGTGCATTTTCATTGGCTATACTGAAGGTGGTTTTGGTGCATTTTTCACAAGACACTAAAGATGCAGCAAGCTGGATTTTTCAAAAACGTAGCGCACTGTATAAAAACGCACCACATAGATGTAAACCGTTGGATTTAAACATGACAATTTCACATGCACTTTTGCCACACTGGGAAGGTGTGTTTTAGCGTGGTACACTTTATACAGAAGTATCACATGTTAAAAACAGTAGCCCTCATTTTGAGAAGAATGAACTGATAGAATGTGTTTTAATGCCACTGGATTGATCAAATATAGAGATACACTATGTCAGAACACAGGAGTAAATTGTGTGTAAAAATCTTGCCCGTGTGAAATGAATACCTACATTTGTGTCTTGAAATGTTACCATCCTTTACAAAGAAAACAAAAGGAAACCTGTGGTTAAAGGATAAGTTCACCTTTGGAGCATGTTACATGTTACACACATATTTAGGATGGAACATGTAACATGTTCCCATTCCAATCCCCACCTCCATTTCCCTCCCTCCTGTGACATCAGACAGGGAGTCACCTCCCCGCACCCACTGTCACAATTTAAAAATAGCGGGACCATGCAGGGCTCCACCCTCGCGGTTGTGTCATTCATTCACAGCTTGTAGTTCTCGATGAGAGGGTGCTGGTAAGCATCCTTGTAGCTCATTGATTCTGCCTACAGTTCACTGTCTGCCCATAAGGGAGGTATGAGCAGACAGTGTACTGAAAGTCTCCAAGAGCCTGGCAATGCACCCAAGATCTGCTGTTCTTGGGTGCAGTGCCTTACAAGCTCCAGTCTAAAAAAATTATAAATGCACATTTTTTTTTACCTGCAAAAAGATGTGCTTTTATTATTTTTAATAAAAGGTGGACTTATTCTTTAGGTCCGGTTCACACTATAGAAATGTAGTCCAGATGCATTTTGGTGTGTTTTTGATGCGTTCAAGTGCGTTTTTTATGCATTCCAGTACATGTTTTCCCTCTTTTTCTTCAATTTAAATAGGGACATGTGCATTGCAGTGCGTTTTTGATTCGTTTTACTGCGTTCCAGTACTGTTCTGTGCAAAACAAATGCAGCATGTTCTATTTTGTTTCTGAAACCGGAACACACTGGACCGGCAAGCACTGATGTGAACTATGTTTCCAGTTCATTTTTTCCCCTCTCTTTTTCTTCAATTTAAATAGGGACATGTGCATTCCAGTGCATTTATGATGCATTTTACTGCGTTCCAGTACTGTTCTGTGCAAAAAAAAATGCAGCATGTTCTATTATTTTTGTCAAACGGAATGCACTGTAACTGCAAGCACCGATGTGAACTATGACATTGACAACCATAGAGCCTACTTTCTGTGCATTTTGGATGCAGAAAAAAAGCAACTGAAACACATGTAGTGTGAACTGGCCCTTAAAGTATAACTAAAGGCATTTTTTTAGTTTTGAATAGAGCGGAGAGGGATTAGAATGCCTGTTAAGTTATTTTTGCTATCTGTGTCCCTGTTAGGTAGATTCACCCTCTATATGTCCTGATGGCTATTATCACTAAAACAAAATCCCAAATTTTGGTTGTCACCAGATCAGGATTAAAGGGAAAATCTTCCAATGGGGATCCAAGTTCTGGTGACCCTGGTGACAACCATGGATTTCCCCAATTTAGAAGGATTTCCTATCTCTTCCTGTTTGGGCCATGGTAAAGAAAGTGAAGGGAAATCCTTTCAATGGAATACAGATAGCAAATAAAAACCTGACAGGGGTTATAACCCTCTTTTACTTTATCCAAAATTAAAACAAGTATGTTTTGCCTTTAGTTCTACTTTAAAGTAGAAGTAGGGCAAAAGCTCTTTTGGCCATAATTCTTCTGTGGGTCATAGCAGTGCCCTTAGTTCTTCACTCCTTGACCCTGATTCAGCCAGCAGCAAGCTAACCCAGGACTTACTTTGGACACCTTGTAATTGTAGCACTACCCCCTTAAGGGTCGATGAGTTATTTTCAGGCTCCCTGTCACTCTCGATCCCAATTTGAAAGCCCAACCCCTGCTGACACCACCGTACACTTCTGGTCAGAGTAAACTCACTCAATATTACCAGGAAGTAGACTCACACACCGGTTAGAGTGAACTGATACTTTGTTTATATTAGAGTCATATATGAGCACAGTGATGCAGCTCAAACTTATAGGCGTGTAAATAATAACAGTTATCACTCTTAGTAACTTTCAGCAATATTCAGCACACATATAACAAAAATCTCCATCAGTTCTGGATGTCCTGCAATTCAGAATTTAACCAAAGGCCTCAACTCTGAGATGTTTATGTCCCCAGTGAGCAAAGGAAAACTATTGAAGAGTAAGGCTAGCTCACTTTGGGCCCTCAGAAGCTGGTGACCAGGTTCAAGTCAGAGGTAAGAAAAGAGTTCTTAAATTGGGAAGGCTAATATCCCTTTAACTGCAGTGGAAGATCTTCTGTGCGCTTGTTGGGGCCCAGTTGGTGCACTACAAGAATTGAGATCTCTTTGGTTGCAACAGGTGGAAGATTCTCAGAAGGATTTATGCAAACACAAGTACCATCCCTTTAAGTGGTATTTAACTTGGGCAATACCCCTTTAAGGCACAAGATGAGATGCTGGTTTTACATGTTTTAAGGGTAGGCAGAAGCACTTTTTGAAAGAGGTAAATTCCTCTGTTGGTCGCAATAGAAAATGGCAACAATGACAAGTGTCCCTTGATGGTTGTAAACAAATTACAGAGGAAAACAATGATGTGGTTTGGCTTGCAGAGGGCGGACACTGTAGCAGGATCTGATGATTGGATTATGCTGGAGATGTGTTTGCTGATAGGCTCTTTGAATTGGGCCTCAACTTGTGTACCTGGTGAACAATGTCAATAACTGTATAGAAAATGGCTGATGAAAGAGAATGTCAGTGACAACTTAATTTGCTGGAGCTTGGAACTCTCTCACCCGATCTGTGGCATCATCCGAGTCGCTGTTGGTTTCACTGTAGACGGGGCCCGGAGGTTCCGCGGTTCCTCCTGTAGAGTGCATTCCTGACTGTAGCACTCTGGGTCACCATCCCACAGGGTAGTTCTCCAGATTCTTTGGTAATGTCAGTGGTCGATTGTTCATCCCTCTTTCTCCACTCTCTCTTTCTGCGGCCTGTCCTCCGGCATTCCGCACAGCTCTCTCCTCACACCTTCCTTCCAGCTCTCTCCCAGCTCACTTCCTGCCTCTGTTCCCAGACTTCTACCTTTATATGCCTTCATCTACACACCAGCTCTTCTGGGAAATGTAGTCCCCCTATTAGCAGCCTTTTAATTAAGTCCCGCAGTTCAGCCTACAAAATCCATAGAGCTTTTTAACAGGATGTGTGCCACTGACTTGAAGGACATTACCACCTCGTGTCACTTTTAAAATCCTGCAGTCTGAATAATTGCAGGGTATTACATAATAAAAATATTCATAATATAAATCACTTTAGCCTTGGTTTGCACCTATGGGTTTTTACTGTATTTTGCATTTTGCAGAAACACACTACAGTCCATTTAACATGGTTTCCTATGGATCTAGTTCACATCTGTGCGCTTTGAGCTGGTGCGGTTTTTTTAAAAGGGTTGGGGACTTTTTTCCTGCAGCAGATTTTCGTGTAATAGACTTCAGAGGACCCAGGCCAAAGTGTTGTGATCTTGACAGTTTACATGATTACAACTGACAGTTCTGTTCTGTTCATGTGATGTAATATTAATGTGCCTTTGATGCTGCTTGAGTGCTAAAGAGTGTAAAGTCATATCAAAAAGTACACACAGACTTGTAAACAATTACAAGCAATATTAGTGCTCAAAATAGACATTGAGATCAGTAAGTAAAAGGCCATATGTGTATAATGCTGGATGCAGGGATGAGTGAAGACATGACCATCTATGGCACACAGACTGTGGCAGCTCTTCACCAAAGATCAGGGAAATCTCCCACAGGCATGTAAAGAAAGAAAATCAGGGTGCCAGGTCATTGCGGATAAAAACAGTCATAATGCTTCTTCAGCTCACTCACATATAAGGAAACCTGTAGACTGCTCCAGTGGCCAGGACAGTGTGCAGTGACACCTCACTCCAGATAGTGAGACCTACAGCAGCTGCAAGACTAGATGGGGACCCTCTCATGGGTGGAGCTTGGCGGCGTCTCCCTCCTCCATTCCCACCAACTGACAAGAGATCTGACAGATGCCGGGGACAAGCAGATGAGCAGGCTACAACGTGTTTCTGTGGGCCCCTCTTCCTTTGTCAAGCTGACCTGACCTGGGAAAGGTATTTAAGAGCTGTCAGATGGCCCTCTGGGACCAATCAAAAAAGGGGCATGGAGCGCCGCACATTGGCGAAAGCCATTGAACAGAAAGGGGCGAAAAGCAAGATCATCAGCAGATTGATCTGGCTGAGTATGAGACAGAAATCAATTTTAAAAATGTATTTAGGTAACAAAAAAAGGATGGGGGGGGGGTGGTGGGAGGTTGCATATCCAAAAGGTCTCTTGACTGCAAAGTATTTTAAACCTTTGTGCTACACAGTCACAAGGAGGGATGGATTCAACCACAAAGACTCTGATGTCCTCTGTGCGGCCGGCTCCGCCCATGCCCCTTCACTTCACTTTAAATCAGTATTAGAACAATTGCTTGGACCAAGAAATTTTAAAGAATGTGGTCTATAGTCAAACAGAGAAAACATCTTTATTGTATCTTCTCAAAAATTCTAAAGGATAAGTTCATCTTTTGGGAAAAAGTAATAAATGCACATAATTTTGCAGGAAAAATGTTTGCAGGAGAAAATGCATTTATTACTTTTCCTTCAGGAGCCTACAAAGCATTGCACCCTGATCAGCTCCTGCAGACAAGCCCTACAGCTTTCAGCCCAAACTGCCATACAGGCTGACTGTTTACAAGCTGCAGGGCTTGGGAATGAACTATGAGTGTGCTCATCAGTGCCTTCGCAGTTCATTGAGAACTATAAACTGTCAGCCACAGTAGATATTGGTACTTGTAGTTCTCTCAATAACAGATTGCTGCAAATGAATGACGCAGATGTGTGGGTGGAGCCTCTCACAATTGTACTATTTTCAAAATGTGACAGCTGGTGTGGGGAGAAGATCCCCTGCCTGCTGTCACTGGGAGGGAGGGGATCAGGGTGCAGGGGGAAAGTCTGGAGCATGTTACATGTTACACCCAAAATATGGGGGTAACGTTTAACGTGCTCAGAAAGGTGAATTATCCTTTAATAACATATGGACTCAAACACGGAGAACCTATTTCAAAATGCCATCACCAACATTCAAAAAGTAACATGAAAAAGAGCTTGTAAATTAAAATAGCATGTTTGTTGACCCATTTTGGCAGCCATGTTAAGGTTTAATTCCAAATAGAAAACTTCAGATGTGTAGAAACTCCCTTATTTTTCTGCTATATATTGACACATGATGAAAATGTCCCATAAAAAGTAAATGTTTGCTCTATTGTCTGTAGAGAGGTCCCTTACCAACAATATGAGTAGCTAATTAACAGTCCCAAGCAGTTGTAATCATGTGAACAGGTATCATGTCTTTGTAGCTAAATGGAATAGACCATCAAAAAAGGATTAGAATAATTCCCCAAATACTAAGCTCCGTACATTCAATTTTCAGATTCCCTTGAATTTGGGTTAATTCCAACAACCAATAAATGCCATTCTACATGGCTGAACAACAAACAGCTGGTAATAAAAGTCATAGTATCTCATGGATAATGCATCCTGCATAATGAAGGTATAATAGCATAGAACAGAATGACTGCATTCTATATCCAGTGTATATCACAAACATCACCTGGACACATCCAGATATGGTAAAAATCCAGAAATGGAACTTGTGCTGAAAGCAGAGGTATGGACTATTTTGCAAATAGCTATATATTGGGTTGATGTTACCTATATCATGGAATCAGTAAACAGAAACTTCCATTGCAGTAAAGGTTCTCAATGGAAAATGATAGTAGATACCCACAAACAAAAACAATGAACCTTATAGATATGGCAATGCTCAAGACCAAAAAGAAAAAAATGGATAATTCTAATTTTACATATATATATATATATATATATATATATATATATGTACACTATATCGCCAAAATTATTGGGACATCCCTCCAAATCATTGGATTCAGGTGTTTCACTCACCTCCATGGCCACAGGTGTATAAAATCAAGCACCTAGGCACATTCTACAAACATTTGTGAATGAATAGGTCGCTCTCAGGAGCTCAGTGAATTCAAGTGTCGTACTGTGATAGGTTGTCGTCTGTGCAATAAGTCCATCTGTGAATTTTTTGCCATCTTGTTGATTATACAGGCAATACATGCTGGTGACGGCTTCATAGGCACTTCTACATGTAATTGTTTAGAATTTGTCTATGATTTTTGTTGCCGCAATAAATACTATACTTAGAACAGCTTAATCTCTTTGGATTCCTTTGAGTGGTATGGCAAGAACCAACAAGGAATACCTGCCTTAATCCCTCTTTACACCTTTCGGAGAATTTACTGGCAATTTTATATCAACTTTCCTATATACCTGTGCAGTGTGGGTGATTGAGACCATCTTTGGAGGTGCCTCAAGAGGATGCCTTGCCAATAACACAATGTGATATATGACCAACTGAATGGGGTCATATAGGTCTGATGAGTGAACCATTTGTTTGTTTTCTCACCGAGGTGTGGATGTATGGATCTACTTGTTACCACTATTGAGCCCTGAAAAAAAGGACTATTACACTTTATGTTATATGCCACCATATATATTCTATCTCTCCAATCTAAGCATTGAAAGTGTGATCTCTGTAACTTACAGTTGTGATGAGATAGCGATAACTCCAATCTTAGTTAAATAACACAGGCAGTGACTCAATCAGATGACACCTTGTAGATCTTGTGAAGTTTATTCCATAAACTGAGAGAATCTTACAACAATGAACATCAGATAGGTCAAAAGATCATAATGTGATCTGCTTCATGACATGAGGCTTGAAGCTGAAATGCCTTACTGGGAAAAGGGGTGGGCTATCTATACAGCATGAACTAAACCAAAGGAAAGGGAGGAGCAGAGACAAAATACAAAGAACACTTAAAGGCATATGACAGTCATGTGAAACATGACAATATATGTTCATTTGACACGTCGTGGTAGCACAAGGACTTTTTCTGAAATAATATATGAACAATGATTGGTTTGTTTGATGAATTGTTTATTTACAGGCTGTTCACCCACAGACAAAACAATTAGAAATATATCTGGTTCACACAGGGGGACATTTAGTTCCTTCTATGCACAGCGCCTATCTATTTTACAATGAGTGACTCAGTAGGTTGGGACTCTTTCGCATCCACCTGGTTCTGGAGGCCCATGGAAGCTTCCAGAAGCCATTGGGCAGAGGGGGTAGAGACCTAAATGTGCATAATTATGGGAGTCTGATCAATACCAGGCTTAGAGGCCCTGGTAGTGTGGAATGACTAGCCCATCAATATGAAAGAACCAAGAGAACCATGCTTATGGAGGAGTCAGGTGGAAGATGGAGTGCGGAGGAGGTTGTTGTTGGCCTAGAAGGGACCCCCTAGGATTGGGGGATCTTTACCTCCAGGCTGGGCTATGGCTTGCTTGGGAAGATCTAATCAACAGCGCAGTTTGAGGAGGAATCTCGAATAAGGAGTTGCAGTGAGCAAAGAGGACAGAGTGAGTACATCTAGACACCCAGGGATTCACAAGAGGAGAGAATGCCATAGGTAGCAAGCTTTCAAAGGATGGCGCTGTGCTTAACCCTTTTTCCTTGTCCTGGGAGATCTTCAGAGCAGCCAAGACAGCTGGTAGTGTCTGCAAGCTGTGGAGCTGGCAGCAACTCTACAGGATAGAGGAGATGCTTCTGCATGTAGTTTGCACCAATCTGTGCTAACCTTCGATGGGGACCTCAGAGTCCCTAGACTGTAAAGGGCTTTTGCTACTGACCATAAACACTGTATCCAGGGAGGAGAACAGTCCAGGATCTTTCTCTGTACATAGGACGGAAGTTGTCCCAGTGCATTGCTTAAGTCAAGTTGGGCATCCCATAATCCCTATTACCCCATCCAAGTTATTTCCCCTAATAATATAACAAAAACCATGCTCATGGACTGTTTACTGACTGTGGATGCGAGTGTGGAAAATGTGTGTTGCCTAGCTGTGCAGAGCTTAGGGGAACCCCCAAAAAAACAGCAGCCCTGAAGAGGGTAGCACTACATCCATATTTGGAATAAGCAATAAGAAAATATGTTTTCTCACGGACATCTGTAGCTGAAGCCACTGTGGAGTCCTCAAAAATCAGAAGAGAAACATTGAAGTTTTTCAAGTTGGGTATCAGCACTCCGCTCTCTCCTCTCTTGCAGTGCACTTGCTCTGCATTTGCTTTAGAGATTACAGGGCTGGCAAGTTGCCAAGTGTCTGTGGAGAGTGTGAGCTTAGAATGAGTTGCTGAAAAAAAATGAAAGTGTTTTGCCTGTCAACTTTTAGGGTACTTGCACATGGTACTGAATACTAATATGCTATGAATAAAACATTCCTGGTGAAGACGCAAAGATGAGCCATATAGCACATGTGTACAAACTCATAAAAGCTTTTTTTAAGTAAGGGAGTGTGACATTAGTGCATATTTGCATGTATACGTGTAAACACGATGACCAGCAATGCAGAGGTTTTTTTTCTTACTGATCTATATGCAGTGTAAGTTTATGCCCCTGTATGTACAGGTCCATTAAAAACAATAGGCTACAATTAGATTGGTAAAAAAAAAAATGCTTGAATGCCTAAAAACATGGCATTTTTGGAACCTGTTGTGCAAGAGGCCTAAGGATGAATTGTTCCACAATACTTGCAGATACTGAGTTCATTGAGAGTTTGTTTTAAAGTATATTTACTGCTTGTGAAGAATATATTAATATTTAAATTTAAATGTCCATTGCCTGACCACAGTTCTGTCTTAAGTGCAAATCAATAAAGTCTGGTTTGAAAGGAATCACACAATTCATAAACCCAGGCAATCGTAATAGATAGAGATAAAGCAATTTTTCAGATAGAAAGAAAGAAAGAAAGAAAGAAAGAAAGAAAGAAAGAAAGAAAGAAAGAAAGAAAGAAAGAGAATGCTAACCCCTCCAAAGTATTTTTTAAAAAGTCCCGTTAGCAATAATGGCGAACCTTCATGTTTAATGGAAATTTTAAATGATCTGAATTTCAAATTTCATTTATGATTACATTTCCTTTCTAACTGTTTATTCATGTCCTTTAAGTATAGTTTATTTATTTGTTTTCAGCCTTCCATGAGTTTCTAGCAAACATAATGCCTTTAGCTAAAGGTCATCCATTAATGCAGTCTCATTTCCTAGGCAAATATTCTATTATAAAACCGTTTCAGGCCATCACATAACAGTCACATTGCTGGAACAAAGAAACTAAGCTAGCGGCAAAACCATGTATGAACTATATGAGCTGTTCACATATATCAATATTTTTATCTAGTTCTTTAATGCCTAGAATGCTAACTGGGCAGGAAGACAGCACCATGCAAATACACAGTAAATGATATTTAACACAGTATGTGTGTTGTCAAATGGAACTTATTTGTATATTTATTCATTCATTTTTGCCATACCAATATCAGTGTTTCTTAGAGCATATTGCAGGCAGATACCCATAAAATGACTAACTTATGTAGCGCCATTTTATGTACTGCTTAATAGTAAAACACTTATGATCCATCTGAAATAGAAACATTCTTAAATAGTGGATGTCTGCAAAGCTTTACAGGTCACACAGGTGTAGCGCCCCTGCCCTGGGCTGGTTAAACTTAGTGTAGGGCTTTCCTGTAACCAGCTGACCTGCAATTTACTTTTTAGGTCTGGTCAGGTTTATCCCTAAACCTGGGGGCTGATTGCTTCTGCCTGCATTTAGAAGAATATTCCAGAAATAGAGTAGGAGAATCAACCACTGGGTTATAAATATTTATTGATTTATTGATTATCACAGAACCGGGGAGGGGGCACCCAGCAGGCGTGGCTGAGAAGAAGATAAATGTTTGGGAGGATCTGATCAGAGCTCTCTCTCCTGAGGTCTTCCCCTGGAGGCATCATGTGATACAGAAGCGCTACTGATGTTAGGCCTCAGCAGATGCTATGGCTGGGGGTCTGAAGGAAGCTGGATTTATAGAAAATTACTGGAAGACACTGCCTGTAGAAGCTTGGCTGGAGAGGTAGGTGCCTTTCAACTGAAGCTGGAGGTATAGAACCACTCACTGAGGAAGAGAAACCAGAGGTTGCTGCTTAAAGTGGTTGTAATCCCTCACATGTACCCAGTGAAGTGACCAGCCTCAGGTGATGCTAAGAGATTAAATATATCCTTCTGCATAATGTAAGTTGTACCTGTTTATCTGCAGGCCTCTTTTCTCTATATCTGTTCAAAGTCCAAAATTTATACAGCTGAGCTGTTGTCTGAGCTGTCAGAAAACATGGGGCGGGGAGCTGAAATTACACATTGCAGAGCTCAGTGAGGAGAGCTGATTGGAGGAAGAGACATGCCCTCCTTTTCACACAGAACACAGGAACAGAGCTGAGGCTGTCAATCACAGGCTGTGTGCTGGAGGTCCCTCCCCTATGACCTTTTTTTCTTTTGGTGTTAGGAAAACTTGTCAAAAGTTATTCATGCTGATAGCAGAGGAATGAGGCAGCAGACAGAAATGCCCTGGATTGAGACAAGTAGAGGGATATGCCTTGTTCATATTTCATGTTTGAGGTTTACAGCGACTTTAAAGTATAAATTCACCTTTGGAACATGTTACATGTTCCACCCGTTTTTAGGGTGGAACGCGAAACATGTTCCCATAGCCGCAGCCACCACCCACCACCCCACCTCCCTCTGACAGGTAGTACAGGAAGAAGGTTCCCCGTACTATCTCTCAGATTTGAAAACAGGGTTCTGTGAATGAGTGCCTATAAGTCCCGGCAGCCTTAGTGGCTGTGGGCTTGTAGTTTTCAATGAATGACCATGATGCTGTGGAGCGCTGGGGTAGTTCATTGAAGCTTCCTGTCACAATATCTGCTTGGCCATACATCCCGAATGGCAAGCAGATATTCTGACAGGTCTGCAGTAGATCTACATGGCAACAGGGATCTACTGATCACTGGTGCAATGCCTTCCAGGCTCCTTTGGACAAAAATAATAAATGGACAATTTTTTTTACCTGCAAAAAAATGTGCATTTATTATTTTTGTCCAAAAGGTGAACTTATCCTTTAAGGACTGTGACTGCTCGCATAGGCTCTTAGGTTTACTAGCTATCTACTCTTTCTTCAGCATCATTTTGAGACTCCTACTACAGGGCTAGTACTGCTGGAACAAGGATTTTTCAGGAAGTTGTCTAAGATTTATTTGCCTTTGCATATCCTGTACCCTCAACCTTCCTCCCTGCATTTTGTCCAAGATCTGCAATAGATCTTGAAAGGAATCCTAAATGAGAGTCTGAATTTGTTGCTGTGCTTCTGAGACTGAAAAATAGGAGGACAGCCCCTGGAGAGGAAAGAGAGACCCATATATCTCCAGCAGCAATTCCCGGGGTTAGCTCTAAACTGGTCTTTATTTTTGTTTTTAAAAAAGCAGGCATTCCTCCAGAAAGCAAGCAAGCAAATCAGTTCTTTGGACCACTTACCTATTCATGATCACTAAAAATCCCACTTATACATGCATGTTTCATCAGAGCAGAGCAGAGCAGAGGGTGAGTAAAGAAATAACTAATAAAAAGACTTTTATGCTATGCAGCAAAAGTAGGCGTGGCTTTTCTAACATGAACATGGCTCAAAAAGATGTGGTTTAGTCATCATTACCATGAAACAATGGAAAACTGAGCTAGGTTTTACTTATCATTATGATAAACATATTTTTTTTTCTGTTTGAGAATGTATAACTAAAAAGAAACTTAGAAATGTGAAGGCAGAAAAAAACAAGTGGTTTTCCAAGTCTGTCTCTGTATGATTTTTTTTTCCCTTTTGTCTGACTATATGTTAATGTTTGTCCCAAGCATGTTTAAATTAATTTACTGTTGACTGATTCACTACCTCTACTGGAAGTCTGTTCCAAGCATTGTTTACACTTTTGGTAATATAATATTGTTTAAGGTTAGTTTTGAGTGTTCTTCCAGCTACTCTGAGGTCATATTCTCGTTTTCTTGATCTTTGTGATATATTTAAAATACTGCCCTTCTGAACCTCACACCGCTCATGTAGTTAGGGTTTCACTCATGTTCCTTATCCCTTTTATTCTCAAATCAGTAAATATTAAGTTCCTGTGGTTTTTCCTGATACTATTTATCCTTCAGACCTTCCACCATTTTTGTTGGCCATCTTTGGACTCTTTCTATCTTATCAATAGGCTTTTGTAAGTGAGGTCTCCAGAATTGGACACAGTATTTTTGATGAGGTCTAAGTAAAGATCTATTCTGTATATCAGGGGTATTGAATTAAAATTCAAGGAGGTCCGGTCACTAATAATTTATTCTGGCCGAGGTCTGAATAGGGTGTTCCCATCAGTGTGCCACCTTATATCAGGTATTCCCATCAGAGTGCCCCTTTACATCATATTCCCCATCAGAGTGCCCCTTTCCATCACATGTGCCCATCAGAGTGCCCATTTCCACAGTATGTGCCCATTTGTGCCCCCTTAACATAAATGGCCTATCAGAGTGTCCCTTAACATAAAATGTGCTTGTCAGAGTGCCCCTTAACAGGGGCATGCTGATGGGCACATTTTATATTAAGGGGAACTCTGATGGATACATGTTATGTTAAGGGGCACTCTGATGGGCACATTCTATGTTGTGCCCATCAGAGTGCACCTTAACATTAAATGTGCCCATCAGAGTGCCCCTTAAAATAAAATAAGGGGCATGCTGATGGGCAAATTTTATGTTAAGCGGCACTCTGATGGGCACATTTATATTAAGGGGCACTCTGATGGGCACATGTTATGTTAAGGGGCACTTTGATGGTCACATTTTAACTAAACATACATATAGTGGAATCAGGACCTCTTCTTCCTGCTAGTGATCACTCTGGTGATGCACCCCAGAATTCAGTTTGCTTTTTCCACTGTTTGCGTATTTTAAATAATCTGAAATAAGCACCCTAAATCGTTTTCCTCTGTAGTTCTGGCTAACGTTGCACCCCAGTATTGTATTCTGTCAGTGGATTGTTTTTTCTCTAAGTGCAACATTTTGCATTAACTCACATTAAAACCAACCAGTCTGTTTTTTTTATTTACAACTCTATCTTTATTACATAGTCAGGTTGAAAAAAATGATATGTACAGTATCTCACAGAAGTGAGTACACCCCTCACATTTTTGTAAATATTTTATTCTATCTTTTCCTGTGACAACACTGAAAATTTTACACTTTGCTACAATGTAAAGTAGTGAATGTACAGCTTGTATAACAGTGTAAATTTACTGTCCCCTCAAAATAACTCAACACACAGCCATTAATGTCTAAACCGCTGGCAACAAAAGTGAATACACCCCTAAGTGAAAATGTCCAAATTGGGCCCAATTAGCCATTTTCCCTCCCCAGTGTCATGCAACACGTTAGTGTTACAAGGTCCCAGGTGTGAATGGGGAGCAGGTGTGTTAAATTTGGTGTTATCACTCTCACCTTCTCATACTGGTCACTGGAAGTCCAACATGGCACCTCATGGCAAAGAACTCTCTGAGGATATGAAATAAAGAATTGTTGCTCTACATAAAGATGGCCTAGGCTATAAGAAGATTGCCAAGACCCTGAAACTGAGCTGCAGCATGGTGGCCAAGACCATACAGCGGTTTAACAAGACAGGTTCTACTTGGAACAGGCCTCGTCGTGGTCGACCAAAAAGTTGAGTGCACGTGCTCAGCATCATATCCAGACGTTTTCTTTGGGAAATAGACATAAGAGTACTGCCAGCATTGCTGCAGAGGTTGGGGGATTAGCTTGTCAGTGCTCAGACCATACGCCGCACACTGCATCAAATTGATCTGCATAGCTGTCGTCCCAGAAGGAAGCCTCTTCTAAAGTTGTTGCACATGAAAGCCTGCAAACAGTTTGCTGAAGACAAGCAGACTAAGGACATGGATTACTGGAACCATGTCCTGTGGTCTGATGAGACCAAGATAAACGTATTTGGTTCAGATGGTGTCAAGCGTGTGTGGCGGCAACCAGGTGAGGAGTACAAAGGCAAATGTGTCTTGCCTACAGTCAAGCATGGTGGTGGGAGTGTCATGGTCTGTGGCTGCATGAGTGCTGCTGGCACTGGAGAGATACAGTTCATTGAGGGAACCATGAATGCCAACATGTACTGTGACATACTGAAGCAGAGCATGATCCCCTCCCTTAGGAGACTGGGCTGCAGGTCAGTATTCCAACATGACAACAACCCCAAACACACCTCCAAGATGACCACTGCCTTGCTAAAGAAGCTGAGGGTAAAGGTGATGGACTGGCCAAGCATGTCTCCAGACCTAAAACCTATTGAGCCTCTTTGGGGCATCCTCAAATGGAAGGTGGAGGAGCGCAAGGTCTCTAACATCCACCAACTACGTGATCTCATCATGGAGGAGTGGAAGAAGACTCCAATGACAACCTGTGAAGCTCTGGTGAACTCCATGCCCAAGAGGGTTAAGGCAGTGCTGGTAAATAATGGTGGCCACACAAAATATTGACACTTTGGGCCCAATTTGGACATTTTCACTTAGGGGTGTACTCACTTTTGTTGCCAGCGGTTGAGACATTAATGGCTGTGTGTTGAGTTATTTTGAGGGGACAGTAAATTTACACTGTTATACAAGCTGTACACTCACTACTTTACATTGTAGCAAAGTCTTATTTCTGCAGTGTTGTCACATGAAAAGTTATAATAAAATATTTACAAAAATGTGAGGGGTGTACTCACTTCTGTAAGATACTGTATATCGAGTTCCAAAGTAAAAAATAAATAAATTCCCCAGAAACTTTCAGCTGATCCAAAATTAAAAAATAATGCTTATAAAGCATGATCCAATTTGCTTGAATAGGAAAAAAAATCCTTCCTGATTGCCTAAGGTCTTTTTATTCTCCTTGGTTCAACAATTTATAGTGTTATTTATTCTAATTATTAACAGCCATGTTTATTTTGGGTATTTAGAAACACATCCAAACTCTGTTAAAGTGTTACTAAACCCACAACAGTAAAATCAGTCTGTATATGCAGTAAAGCATGATTGTTATACCTAAGGGGTTAATCATCTGCATTGTTTAAAAAGCTGTTTTCTCTTATCCTCCCCTTCTTCCAGTGTCTTCTAAATATCTTCTGATAGAACAGAGGCTCGGGGCCAAGCTGCACATGCTCAGTTTGATGTGTATTGCTAGAGAGGTTTTTTTTTCTTGGGAGAGTGCATGTGATCAGCACAGGGCCAATTAGCACTGTCCACACAGAGGTGAGGGGTCCTGCATCCTCCTACAGGAGAATGAAAATTCCTTCTACAAGCTGTAACCAGTGCTCTGCTGGACACTGATAGAAGTCACAAGACTGCTCTAACTGCTGATAAAAAAAGGTATTTAGCAGTTTATATTTACTAAAATAATTGTATTTCCATGTTCTGTGTACTGTGGGAGACCAGATATAGTGAATGCAGGGTCCTGGGTTTAGTAACACGTTAAATGCATTATAAATCTGCCTACTTGCACCTTTTGTTTTTCACGACATATTAGTCATGTAGTTTGATAATGTCATTTGTTGCTCTGGAGCCATTTTTTCACCTGCTGGAGCAAACTGGATCATGCTTTGCTGGGGTTTCTGCCTTCCTCGTGATCAACTGTGGGCATAAGACTGTGTATATGGGACTGTGTGATTTGTTTTTCTTTTACTTTTTTATTGGTTGAACTAGATGGACTTTTTACTTTTTCTTTTTTCAACCAGACTAACTATGTAACTTTCTGGGAAAAAATTACATATTCCACAATCCCACAATAGAAACTTCCATGATTTTATGCATGGAAGCCACAGAAGGTGTTAAAAGCTGAATACTGTCAGCAGCAGCATCTTGCGTGGTTATGCAACACAAAAGAAAGACCAAGAATGTAAATCTGTGCAAATGCTACCCCTCTCTTTTCAGGATACTTGTGCTGCTTGAAACAAATCACACTCATTTGGCTAGATGCTCCTTTTGGGCAGTAAACATGTTGCCATTGTCACCCCCCCCCCCTACAGGCTAACCACCCCCCAGGTATGGGTGCTTATAGAGGAAGGAGCAAAGTGAGAGTGTTCTTTTCATTCTGCTGCTAGAAGGCACCACTGAATCACTTCTTGCTTTTGTACCAATATTAATGGATGCATTATTTGTCTTGTAAGCTGGAAAACCAAAACACATGCTTTCCTTTTAGTGAATTTATTTGTGTTTATTTTTTTGATATCTGACATTTTTATTTGAATTTCTCACTGCTTGACATTTTTCTTTTGTTTATTTTGTATTACATGACATTTGTGATATGGAAAAAGCTGAAGTCAAATTAATTCAGGGCAATGCTTGTTTTAGAAATATTTTACTGTAGTCTCAGTCTAGCATAGATGTAATTAAGAAAGAAAAACAAATCAATTCATGCATTACAAGAACAATCCATTTTTATTCAATATAGTTACTCATTTATTTTTCTTTTAAAGATGTAGGGAGTCTATTTTAGAATTAGAATTTCTGACAAACACAGATGTACACGTTAGGCTGCTTGCTATCAAGACCTAATTTATGCTTCTTGCCTCCAAGGCCGACTGTCTTTTTCATTCAGTTAGCAAAGTGAAAATTCCCTTTCAATTTGAGCCTATACTTTTTTTTAGTAAATCGACCCTTATGTCTATAGGTAGTGTCATTATCCCTTTTTTTAAAGGTGAGCTGAAATCCTGTATCCAGCTGTAGCCGTTTCAACAGCACCAGTCTGCTTTGCTTATTCTATGCAAGGTTTTGGAAAGTATATTATGGTGATTGACATGGCAACTTATCACTGAAGAAATGTCATTTTTTAGTGATTACTTCCCGTCTTATTTTTCTCCACAGCATATGCCGGACTATTGAGACTCTCCGACACAAATAACCTTGATTACCTGTGAGTCTTGAGATTTATATTGCCCATTAGTTTCAGGTCTTCAGGATGAAGTGACATTTTGATTAGACAGGACTTAATAATGGGTCTGATGGACTTTGCAAACACTTCCCTCAATACCCAGACCCATTTACTCTTCCACTTTTCTGTGCTGGATACCTGTCAAAACTGCTGCAACTAATTTTAATGTTTATGCTTTAATTACAGTAAATTCAATTTAAAAATTACAAATGCACAAGAAATGTACCTGTATTGTTTGACATGTTCAGCAAACTTGCTGGTCTTCCTTATATGTAAATGTACACTTCAGTCAAGCACAAACATTAACATTGAACCATGTGAACTATCAGTCCCATGAATGTTTTTTTAATTCCACCATTGCCTGGCTATATGAGGTCACCGGTCTATTCTATGTTGTCTAGTAACCTCGTGTTCTGGTAGTATTAATTTAAAGACTGTGATTCTTCAGGCCAGGGATTCCCCACTCCACCCATCAAAGTCCCTCTGATTGTTTGGAAACAAATAACCCGTGACCTGCTCTATCTATGCTAGCCTCATTGACCTGTATAGATAGCTGTTTGTACAGGACTGTTATGGCACTTACAAATAAATAAAATAATTTGATGGTGTCATGTCCCTTCTCAAGTTTTGATAATGTGAGCCCAGTGAACAGAGCTGAGGAACCTGATGTCCATGCATTAGTGCAGGAAGAGTCAGACTGGGTGTGTGCTGCTGTTTATGCTGGGTAGAGTTCTCTCTTGGATGGATGTACTGTAGAGATGACATGCTCATTAGAATTTCCAGTTCTTTCCAAGTACTGCAGTCAATTTAAGGACAAATTTACGGCATCAAGGGCTCAATTCACTAAATGATACCTCATGCAATATTTGGGTTACTTGACACATTTTTTTCCAGTTATCAAATGCGATATTGAAAATGTCAATTTACTATATTTGTATTTGACATTTATCTCAAAAAGCAAAAACGCTCAGAATACCACATAAAATAGTGTTAAAGTCAATTCACAAAAGTAAATAATTAAATAAATGCATGCGTTAAATAAGTAGTGACCCAGGAAGGTGATATTTAAAGGAATATATGAAATTTGTTTGGTAAGGAGGTGCCACACCACAATAGGCAGGGCATGGACGTGTTTCAAATAATTACTGTTTGTTCTATAAGATCCAAGACATTGGGCTTTTCATGCAGACTCTCCACCACTATCCATCCTTCTTCTTCAAGGTCCTCAGAAGTGTTCCCCAGAAAAGAAGTAACACCCACTGGATATAACGTCATGCGATAAATACATTTTCATAAGACAAATACTGCACATTCTACAGAAATAATGTAAATTTTTTTTTTACAAATTTTTGATGAATTGCAAAAAATGTTTTACCTTACCTCAAGATCTGAAGTGGTAAATAGCATTTCATGAATTGAACCTCATGATTCAGTGACAGATTTTCCATCATGAAGAATAAAGAGTATTAGGAAGTATAACTATGAGGGATGAATTTCTGCATAGCCAAAATAGATCATGGCCTAAGTTTTCAATTTTGCTGGGGCTGGCTCACAATCAACAAGACATCTTGTTCTTGACTGGGTCTGTACACCTAGACACCTAGAACCAAACTGTTATCCAAAAAAAACAACTGTGTAATTGGGATACAAGAGAGAGGCAGTGGGAACTACGGACGGCAGGAAGTATAAATCCAACCCTGACTATGAGAGAAGAACATCTTTTAGGTGGGATAGCACATTATGGAATACTGGGAGATATTAGAAGCCAGTGGTTGTTTTAGCCCACTGCTTCTGGTATTACACTGACCCACCACTACTGCTGGGTCTTGCCTCAGAATTTATTACAACTTAACAGTACTATCCAGCACAAACCCAGTTGAAGGTTTGCTCTAGTTTCTCCATAGAAATGACAATTAGTGGTTGAAGAAAGATAGGTTGTCCATTGTGTCAGAAAATCTCTACATGTTAATATTGAAGCATGCTATCTGCTTACAAAGCAAGCCAACTTTGGTGCCGGTACTATATATACCTTCAATTGTTGGTGATAATATAAAGGATCATAGCCATCACATGGTTTGTTGTGGCCATCTATGCTCTTAATCAAGAACATGTACACATACACACATTTTAAATGATGTCTAATACATTTAAATACCTAAAACAAATGAGGAATAGGTCAAGGGAGTAGACAGTGCAGAGATAACCAAGCTCACAACTCCTGGGGTATAAAAGCAAGAGGAAGCCAGTATACTTGGAACCCACACACCATAGCCAACGCTGGGAAGCAGTTAATGGATGAAACCCTGGAATCTAAACCTGTGACAAGCACGTTCTCATCACCACTAATATAAGAAATGAGACCTGATGAAGTGTTTCAAGGACTTCTTTTCTTCAGTCATAAGTAAAGAGTTGAGCTTTCCGATAGTTCTCACTGATCTCAAACCTACTACATAGCTTTCAGCATTCACAGAAATAGTGGAAGGACACCTCTATGCAACAACAAAAATTGACATTTCTTTTTACATGCCACTTTCCACAGCAGCTTGTATTCTGACAACTGCATGACAGAAGAGTCCATTAAACATGGGCCGAGGGACAATTTAATCTTCAAGTTGGAGAGCATCTTGCAAAGAGCTGCAGTATATAGTGTGCATATGTTCCCAATATGCCACTTATTGTTCTGCCTATCTGCCTATATTTATCCCATCTTCTTGGAAGTGTACAAGTAGGGGTATGTAGTTCAGAAGGGTGGGCTTGGCAATGTCATTGCAAGGAGATTAGGATGTATAATTGCACCCACTGATGTATATTTTTGGATGCAAAAACATGACCTAAAACAAGTCATACTGGCTAAGGGCCCATACATTATATATTCTAAAGCACACCTTTTCTCTAATTGGTTGATGAGTTAGCTTGTATCAAATTAAGCAAGTACATATTAATTTTTAATGAGTCCTCAATACACAGGCCATAGAACGTAACATGCCTCACTTTTTTTGCAGCATAAAGCAACATGTGTTCTTTATTACATGAATTACTGTGTGCTGAGGGGCAGGTGCAACTGATTACGCTGTGCATGCACATTGGAGTGCCATTAAAAATTAATGGCAGCGCACATACACAGCATGTTGCAGTACTGCATGTTAAAATGCTCAACAGTGTGAATGCAACCTAACAGGTAACTTAAAGAGGATGCCCAAGAAAACAAATCGGGGCCTTCTATTTCCTTGGGTTCTTGTAGTTCTCAGTTACATATTTTGCCTGCAATGCTACCTACTAACTAAAATTATTATTACAGCAAAACCAAAATCATTCCAATAAAAAAAAAAAAATAGGTGCTCAAATCTTCAACAATCAAATCAAATAATATAGTACACCCTATACGCCATTTCAGTAAGAGAAAATGGTCTGGTGTTGGTTATTTTTCTCGTGAATACTGCGACAGCCACACATCTAGCCACATTAAACTCTAATTTAAACTTGCAGCCAACAAATGAACTGTTTTGGTACACACTTGTTAAAGATATTGAAAATCCATGATGTCTTTTATAAGTCATAAATTAAGAAGTGATTATGATTTCCCTAAAGCAAACACACAAGCGTAAATTTGAATGATAGATGATTGCCTCTTGCAGAGCCAGCAGACAGGGAAAGTAATTTGCCTTTAAAGTTCATTAGTCAGTTTTATTGCAAATAATACATTTGCATGATGTTTGTAAATTTATGCACCACGAGCCAGCGAGAGGACACTATCCTGCTGAATAGGCAAGGCAATAAAGAGAAAGGACAGCTAATGCTGGTTTTAAATATTGTAATAACTGCTTATGAAATTTTCATGGCCATAAAGCAGATCAAATATATATATATATGTAGTGATGCCTATAAAACTAATCCAGCAATAAGGACAACTTCATTTTTGTTGTTTGCTTGTCAAGCAGTGATCTGGATTTTTTTGTATTCCACAGTTCTTACAGCTGAAACATAAAGTGAACCTGTTTCAAAGCAAATCATATCAAGCCAAAATGACCAGCGACAAAGCGGGAGCTACAATATTGTCTAAGCATATCTTTTGTTTTCTGATAAGCATCATACTGAGCTCTATGGTAGCTGCAGGGCACTCCGTATACATAAGGCAGCTTCTATGATTGCAGAATATAACTTCCACAATTCCTGCTCAATCTAAACTATGTAACTGTATTAAAGGAGGCCTATGGCCACAACATACACTACATCAGCATTGCAATAACAATAAAAACAATACTTATTTTTGACAATACAATATAAGCTTACATGAAAAATCGCCTATCATGTTGGAAGTTCTGCCTGTCTGCTGGCCATCTCTTTCCACAACTTTCTGGATTTCCTGCATGTTTTGCAGCTTCTCCTCTGCTGTATATTTTCAATTTATAAGGACTACATATCCCATGGTACCTTGCTGCCTACAAGCAGTGATTCCTGTACTGATTCCACCTCCTGAGACTCCTCCCCTTTCTTTTCTTGCAACCCTCAGTGAAAATACAGAGCACTTTAGAATGTTAAATGTAAGCTCTTCCTTTAGAAAGGAACAATAAGTCAGATCTTACAGTGACTCTGTCACTTTAAAAAAGAAAAATCTGCCAACAGGTATGAAGGACCTAAAGATGACTGTACATACCTGTAGCAACCTTCAAGTGGAATTAATGGCTTACTATAAGTGCTGTACAAAATATTGCCTCCCCTTCCACCTACCTAGGCTTCTTAGCCTTTATTAAAGGTCTGTGGAAATACAGTATCTTACAGAAGTGAGTACACCCCTCACATTTTTATAAATATTTTATTCTATTTTTTCATGTGACAACACTGAGGAAATGACACTTTGCTATAATGTAAAGTAGTGAGTGTACAGCTTGTATAACAGTGTAAATTTGCTGTCCCCATAAATAACTCAACACACAGCCATTAATGTCTAAACCGCTGGCAACAAAAGTGAGTACACACCTAAGTGAAAATGTCCAAATTGGGCCCAATTAGCCATTTTCCCTCCCCGGTGTCATGTGACTCAGTGTTACAAGGTCTCAGGTGTGAATGGAGAGCGGGTGTGTTAAATTTGATGTTATCACTCTCTCGCTCTCATACTGGTCACTGGAAGTTCAACATGGCACCTTGTGGCAAAGAACTCTCTGAGGATCTGAAAAAAAGAATTGTTGCTCTACATAAAGATGGCCTAAGCTATGAGAAGATTGCCAAGACCCTGAAACTGAGCTGCAGCATGGTGGCCAAGACCATACAGCGGTTTAACAGGATAGGTTCAACTCAGAACAGGCCTCGCCATGGTCGACCAAAGGAATTGAATGCACTTGCTCAGTGTCATATCCAGAGGTTGTCTTTGGGAAATAGACGTAGGAGTGCTGCCAGCATTGCTGCAGAGGTTGAAGGGGTGGGGGGGTCAGCCTGTCAGTGCTCAGACCATGTGCCGCAAGCTGCTTCAAGTTGGTCTGCATGGCTGTCATCCCAGAAGGAAGCCTCTTCTAAAGATGATGCACAAGAAAGCCCACAAACAGTTTGCTGAAGACAAGCAGACTAAGGACATGGATTACTGGAACCATATCCTGTGGTCTGATGAGACCAAGATAAACTTATTTGGTTCAGATGGTGTCAAGCGTGTGTGGCGGCAACCAGGTGAGGAGTACAAAGACAAGTGTGTCTTGCTTACAGTCAAGCATGGTGGTGGGAATGTCATGGTCTGGGGCTGCATGAGTGCTGCCGGCACTGGGGAGCTACAGTTTATTGAGGGAACCATGAATGCCAACATGTACTGTGATATACTGAAGCAGAGCATGATCCCCTCCCTTAGGAGACTGGGCTGCAGGACAGTATTCCAACATGATAACGACCCCAAACACACCTTCAAATGACCACTGCCTTGCTAAAGAAGCTGAGGTTAAAGGTGATGGACTGGCCAAGTATGTCTCCAGACCTAAACTCTATGGAGCATCTGTGGGACATCCTCAAACGGAAGGTCTCTAACATCCACCAGCTCTGTGATGTCATCATGGAGGAGTGGAAGAGGACTCCAGTGGCAACCTGTGAAGCTCTGGTGAACTCAATGCCCAAGAGGGTTAAGGCAGTGCTGGAAAATAATGGTGGCCACACAAAATATTGACACTTTGTGCCCAATTTGGACATTTTCACTTAGGGGCGTACTCATTTTTGTTGCCAGCGGTTTAGACATTAATGGCTGTGTGTTGAGTTATTTTGAGGAGACAGCAAATTTACACTGTTATACAAGCTGTACACTGACTACTTTACATTGTAGCAAAGTGTCATTTCTTCAGTGTTGTCACATGAAAAGATATAATAAAATATTTACAAAAATGTGAGGGTTGTACTCCTGTGAGATACTGTACATTTTTTTAAAATCTGATTGTGATACTAAAGCTTCAACTTCCCTGTGTCAGTAAGTGGCTGTTTCCTGGAGGGGGGGGGGGGAGGGATCACCGACAACAGTAGGGCAAAGGTCAGGTAATGTCATGGGAATTCAGAGCCATTGACGAGTGCTCCATGACATCGGGGAGTCATTGCTTCTCACATACAGTCATTGAATATATCAGTGAGACACTTCATAATTTTATGCTCTTTAATGTACAATTAAGTGGTTTACAGAGTAAATGGTATTTGGCTTAAGCATAACAGTCTCAAGAACATGGTGTTAAATAATATGTCAACCCAACATTTCCTATTCCAGATATGTGCCTGCTGTATCACGTACTTGTATAAAAAAAAGTATCTTGTTCTATTTGTATTGCTTCCTTTGTGTGAAATCCCCGATGTTCCTGCCAGTCCCCCTGCTTTCTGAATAAAAACTGACCACACTAGGCATGAGAGCACAGCTTGGTTACGTTTCTGTGCTGAGAACTCACCCTACTGTCCTCCAGTGACTTTGCTGACACCCCCCACCCTCTTAATACTCCTTAATCCTGCACAGCCAATAACTGGGAAGGTCAGTGTGCTGCTGCTCTTCCTCCCCCAGCTCTCTAAGATCCTAATGCATCCTCGAACAGAAGGCATGTGATCACTTTTAAAAAAAAGGGAAACATTCTAGGCACTGGCTTCCCGAAGATTGCTGTCAGGATCCCAAATGCAAAGGAAAGGTAGTCCTCTGCAGAATTCCTTCTAGTACACAGAGGACTGCAATGATCATGTGATTAGTGATCACCAGGACACAGCACTGCCTTGAATTACCCAACAGTGGACCTGCTCCCAACCCCCTACCTAGCATCACTTTGATACAATCAGTTCTTAAAGTCACCATGCAACATTTAGTTAGGTGTTATTCATTTGAAAGGATCATTACCCTGCCCCCCCCCCCAAAAAAAAACCCCACTGTATACAAAAATATAATTGTTTGTTGTTGTACCTTACAGTATCCAACCAATAAGGAATTTTTGTACCAATAAAATGTTTGTATATACACTGTATATATAAATATAAAACTTCTCCCATCAGCTCACCCCTCACAGTTATTACCTTTTGTTCCACTTGCCCACCCCCCCTCCTATTAGATTGTAAACTCTTAGAAGCGGATCCCTCACCCTCTTGTATTGAATTATATTGTAGTTGAACTCTCTTGGCGCTATATAAAGCCTGTATAATAATAATAATCATTGAATAAAACATTCTATAGATATAGTTTTACGATGAAAGTTTATTAATGACCCCATTCTTTTCTTAACCATCCAGTTTTTTGTACTAGAAATTAGAAAACAATATACAATTTTCTTATATTTTGAATTTTGAAATCAACTTTAATGTCATTACTAACTTCTGAAAATTGTATATCCTCGTGTTTATTTAGAGCCAGCATTTTTCATTCTAGAAGACCATGTGTAGGTTTGTTTCTTGAGTGCACATAAACGTCACTAACCTAGATTAGTACCAGGTTACAGAGTTGTCACTAACAGATTAAATCTTTTTCCAAATCCATAAAAGGTAAGGCAAAGAGTTAAAAGCCCTTGAGATGGAAAACGTTGATTGCAATTAATTTTATATAGTTGATCTTTGTTTTAAGGAGAGGGCAGCCTAATACATGCAGGTCATTTGCTTCATTTGAACGGCTATGTAAAGGGCAATTGAATTACTTTATGTTGGCACAACAAGGTCATCTTAATGGAACATGGATGAAATCCAAAATGTAGAGAGAGCAGCAGCAGATCATATGACTCAGTGCTTTGAAAGAGTCACAATCTTTCTGATCATATCTACTGAACATTCAACAAAAGACTGGTCACTGCAATTGCTTTCATTGATTTGGAGTTGCCAATCAAGTTAAAAGTGCATGTCGAAAAATGAGGGTGAACTGAAAATAACCCATAGCTCTAGCTGATTGCCTGAAGTAGTTACCTTCCTAGAAGAACAATACAGAATTGTGATTGTTTCTGGTTATAGACAACACATTTGTAAAGAGATTCTCAATCTACACATATATATAATACAGACAGAAATGAATTATTGTGGCACTACATGATATGTGTTAATATATTAACCCCCTAAAGGGTGTTTCCAGCTGCCCCTAAAAAGTGACTGCAACACTTGCAAATGAATTAGTGATGAATAGATAGGCGCTCAAATAGGGTAAGTAGCATAAATTGTAGGTATGCACCCTATACTCTCCATATAATAGCTAAATGATCAGTTTTGTGCATGAATGCCAATAAATAAATATCAAACAATACATATACCAAACTTAAATGAATTAAACATATAAAGTGACTGAATATTGCCAATTTTATAAAATATCCTTATGCTTCCACCAAGTGCTGCATGAATTCAAATTGTGACAGTCCTTCTTTGACTTCAAAAGTTTGTGATATAGAAATCCATGCATCCACACCTCAGTGCAAAAAGGAAACAAATGGATCACTCACCAGACCTATATGACCCCCATTCCAGAGGTCATATATCGCATTGCGTGTTATAAATCTCTGGAGGTTCCTACCCGTATAATCACCAACACCCGCACTTCCAGCTTGGATAGCCAGAGGGACTGATGTATAATTTCCAATAAATTCCCCAAACGATAGTTGAAGGGATTTGAATAGGTAATCCTGGCTTTCTATGCCATAATACTCAAAAAATCGACAACAGTAATGATGATCTATGTGTAGTATTTAATATGCCAAGAGTAAGAGTAGTAACAAACTCAGTGCACTCACATGATAAGGTTCCTAGAAAGCCGGCACCAGCATGTATTGCCTGTATAGTTTAGATCAAAGATGCCAACGTGCGTTCCAAGCCTCTGTCCCGGCCGGACGTGAGTGTCACCGGATCCCGGATATGATGGTATCACGCTTTCTTCGACATACGTTTCAGACTTCCTGAAGATGCAGCCAGGCGAAACGTACGTCGAAGAAAGCATGATATCGTCTTATCCGGGCTCCGGTGATGTCACGTCCGGCCGGGACAGAGGCTTGGAACGTATGTTGGCCATCTTTGATCTAAAATATACAAGCAATACATGCTGGTGGTGAAACGTACGTCGAAGAAAGCATGATATCGTCTTATCCGGGCTCCGGTGACACTCACGTCCGGCCGGGACAGAGGCTTGGAACGTATGTTGGCCATCTTTGATCTAAAATATACAGGCAATACATGCTGGTGGCGAAACGTATGTCGAAGAAAGCATGATATCGTCTTATCCGGGCTCCGGTGACACTCACGTCCGGCCGGGACAGAGGCTTGGAACGTATGTTGGCCATCTTTGATCTAAAATATACAGGCAATACATGCTGGTGCCGGCTTCCTAGGAACCTTATCATGTGAGTGCACTGAGTTTGTTACTATTCTTACTCTTGGCATATTAAATACTACACATAGATCATCATTACTGTTGTCGATTTTTTGAGTATTATGTCATAGAAAGCCAGGATTATCTAATTGAATCCCTTCAACTATTGTTTGGGAAATTTATTGGAAATTATACATCAGTCCCTCTGGCTATCCAAGCTGGAAGTGCGGGTGTTGCTGATTATACGGGGAGGAACCTCCAGAGATTTATAACACACAATGCGATATATGACCACTGGAATGGGGGTTATATAGGTCTGGTGAGTGATCCATTCGTTTGCTTTTTGCACTGAGGTGTGGATACATGAATTTCTATGTCACCAAATTTTGAAGTCAAAGAAGGACTGTCACAATTTGAATTCATGCAGCACTTGGTGGAAGCATAAGGACGTTTTATAAAATTGGGAATATTCAGTCACTTTTTATATGTTTAATTCATTTATGTTTGGTATACAGTATGTATTGTTTGATATTTATTTATTTATTGGTATTCATTCACAAAACTCATCATTTAGCTATTATATGGGGAGTATAGGGTGCATACTTACACTTTATGCTACTTACCCTATTTGAGCACAGCACATATCTATTCATCATATAAATAATACACCCCACAGCCCCATACAACTCCATGGGTAAACCACAGGCTCACATTAATAAATGCTCCTTATTTAGACAGGAGCCAATTAACCTACTAGCATATCTTTGGAGTGTGGGAGGAAACTGGAGTACCTGGAGGAAACCCACACAGGCACAGGGATTACATGTATAACCAGGAAAGCCTCTTAGGTATGTCTGCAAGTGCTGATCTGTGTAATTTTTCATAAATGTATTATCCATGTCCATTTGACATTGTACATCCTTTAATGAGTGTTAGCCTTTATCCATTTGTCAATATTCATCAGTCTTTGTCAGTCAGCATTAGTGTACTGCATAAAGTGCTGTACCCTTTGTAGTACCTAAATCCAGACAGATAGAACAGAAAACATTGCATTGTTGTATGCCTCTTTAAACATAATTACTGTACATATATTTTTACATACATGTAGCATAACTACCAGAATGTGTCTTGATAGCAACATTTTTTTCATTCCCAGCAAGCTGTTTTAAGACTAGGAATAGAAGCGGAGGCACTAGAAAGCATCAGGCTTTGTGGCATTCACATGTACTGATAGGAGGAGAGAGCAAAGTGTTGACTGATGAACGTTTTGCTGCTTCTTCATTGTCCAATCAGGAGACCGTAGATGGAGAGGTGACACCTCTGTATTAACTGTGTAAAAAAACCCAGTGGTAAAGCTCTAGCTATCTCAAAAAATGGCATTAAATTCATTTGGATACAGTGTTGCTTGGCCGAGTAATTGTCAGTCAAACTATCACAGCACTGAAACCTGAGAAACTGCCTGGAAAGGAAAGGGGTGCAACATACTGGAATTGAGGTGGTTAATCAATAAATGTGTTCTGTTTACTACACAATACCTTACAGAGTAGGCAGGCTACAACACAAAAACCAAGTGAAGAATCATGAAAAAGAAGAAAGAAAGGTAGATTAAAGTTGATGTTAATGTGAAAGGTGTAGAAACATGGAGGGTACACTGTGCCTATTTAGGAATCAGAGTTTGTATGAACATTATAAGAAATCACACACCAAGACTTTAAATTGCACCTGAGGGCTAGGGAAGCTCCTTTATTTATTTTTTACATTTAACATTTTTCAACAGTTTTTAGATATTTCTTTCTAGCTGCACAGATCTAGAATCTAGAAAGAAATAAGGCTGCAACTGTCAATGAAGTGTCTTTGTTGATACAGTGACATGGTGATTAGATGACTTTATTGGCAAATACATTCATGCTTTTTTGTTTAAAGCAAGAGTTGTCCATGTAGTCCACTGAGGCTAATTTAGATGGTTTTCAGCAAAAGGGAAATCAGGTTTGGTGAAGAAAAGCTCTGTGAAGCCCTTACTAGAGAGACATACAAACATGCTGCAGGTTGGCACAGGTGCCTGTAGTCCCTCAGTGAAAGTGCACACAGATGAGTGGCAACACCACTGCTGCATTGAACAGCCCTGCGTAAATGTTGTCATCTGATAAGAGAAAGTCCTATGGCCAAAATACTGTCTAGTATAAATAAAAGCCCACAGTTACATGGTTTACAGATGAAAATGAAAAAAAAAATGCTTTTAATGATAGGAACATGGGAAACATATATTTTTTTATTAAGCTTTAAATTTATCTTCATAAATGAGAAAAAGAGGAATACATTGTCAATATACTTGATAAGCAAACAAAGGCAGACGGTCTAAAGGAGGTTGTAAATTGAATTGTGAAATTATTGTATTTGTTTTATATTAACCCCTTGATGCCAACATCACACAAATATGCGGCCTCACGGAACTGGGCTTTTTTCCGTGGGGCCACATACTTGCGTACCTCTCTTTGTGCTGGGAGAACGCCTCTCGGCGCTCTCCCAGCACAGAGACCGCGGTGTCGCTGAGAGCCCTGGGTCCCGTTCTAACAATCATGACCCGGGGCTCCTGATTCTGGGTCACGTGATTGCTGTGATAGCCTCTGATTGGCTATCACAGTGATCAGTCACTGTGCAGCCTGGCCCCCTTGTTTTTTCTCTCTCTATGAATGGAGAAGAGAAATAAATTGTATCTCTCTAACTCCTGGCATAGAGAGAAAAAAATGTTTGTAAAAAAAAAAGAAGATGAATAAATAAATATTAAAAAATAAAATAAAAAATAAAGAAAAATACCTAGATCAAGGTTTGATTTAGTTCAGTGCCAGGGTTAGTGTTTGGGTCAAGGTCAGTGTCAAAGGTCAGCATTTAAAAAAAAAATTGGTATCAGTGTCAGTTAGAGTTAATGTCAGTGTCAGTGTGTTTTAGGTAAAAAAACAAAACAAAAACAAAATGTGCACTATTGTTTCTGGGCTGTACTACGGGTACAAACAACAAATTACATGCACATGTATGGTATTGCTGCAATTGTCAAGAGCTGGAGAATTTATTTTGGGTTGTTCTTTGGTGGTAGGTTATGGTTGTAACAAGAAACACACAGCTAAATAAAAAAAACTATTTTTTTTTACTATTTTGGGCCAGTTTTCCTTTGATAATAAAAACAATTAGGAGCTATCCATTACCATTTACCACCAAATGAAAGACCAATTTTTCCTGAAAAAATCAAGGTATAATCCACCTGGATGTACAAAGTAGTTGTGATGATATCTACAGTTTTACTATCACATGTCAATGTTGCAGAATTGTGCTTAGGCATTTAGATTTGTTTTACCCTTAGGCGTGAAGAGGTTAAAGTATATATTAATTAAAAACTCTAGTACTTACCCCCTGTTAATGTTGTTAAGGGAATTTCTTTCTTTAGGCTTTGATTTCTTTCATTTTGATCCTGCCAGTAATGGAATTTCTGTTCTAGCTTGACAAAGCTGACACAGCCCCTGGCCCTGTAGGGTGTGCTTGTCACCCTGGGATGGGTAAAATGCTGGTTAGCTGTGGACAAATATTTGGGTGTATTGCCTTCAGCTTCTGTACTGCTCACCATACTGACATAGCGGAAAGTGCAGCACAGAGCCACACAGCACATAGCTACGTAAAGTTAGTATTAAAAGACCCCAGCAATGCACATTTTTTAGTGTAGTTCTGAGTCTGAGGCACTTCCTGGCACATGGTGTTCTTTCCTGGGTTTTTGTGCTGTGGGGATGTTGTGATGACACCTTTCAGTTAGGCCTTAGGGCCTATGGATGTGGGGGGCTGCTAGGATCTCCCCTGCTTAGAGTCCATCTTGAAGATACTGGTAGCCATGGAGTGTTACTGTGGGCCTTGTGATGTAACGCGGCGCCCAACCCCCGCCCTTCTCACCAACTCGTGACCGAAGGACCAGCCGATCTCGCACCGCGCTGTCACTTGCGTAACAATGCCACTCTCAGCTGCACCCTGCACAAAGATTTTCCAGCTCGCGGGACTACAATCTATGTGCCAGCAGCCTGAGAGCGATTGTTACTTGGTCAAGTTAATTACGTAATTAACCCTTCACACTGCCACCACCACCTTTTTACAGAGAAGGAGGAAACTCACAAATCTTAGCAGTAGCACTATGATATTAGTATACAGTTGTGACCAAAATTATTCAACCCCCAATGCTGTAAAGGGGTTTAGGGACTATAGTGTACATTTGGAATTGTATTCAGAATCAAATCCTACAAGGACGTTGTAACTACCCAAATGCAACTAAAATGACATCAATTGTTTATGTAATACAGTAGTAAATGGTTCTTATGTGGTTTCTTCATTGCCACAATTATTCAACCCCTTAAAGACTACCACTCTGAAGAACAGAGGTTCATACAGGTGCTTTCCATCAGGTATTGAAAACACCTGTGGATGTCACCGAGCAGCAATCAAGCATAATAAGCACCAATTAGGCAGCTTTAAAATGACTGTGATACTCAGCTCCTTCTAGACATTTACTGGTGTGGTTACAAACATGGTGAAGGCAAGAGAATGGTCCAGGAAGACAAGAGAAGAGGTGATTTCTCTTCACAGGAAGGGCAATGGCTATAAGAAGATTGCAAAGATGTTAAACATACCAAGAGACACCTTAGGAAGCATCATTCGCAAATTCAAGGCAAAGGGCACTGTTGAAACGCTACCTGGTCGTGGCAGAAAGAAGATGCTGACTTCGACTGCTGTGCGCTACCTGAAGCGTAGAGTGGAGAGAAGTCCCCGTGTGACTGCTGAGGAACTGAGAAAAGATTTGTCAGATGTGGGTACAGAAGTTTCAGCCCAGACAATAAGACGCACACTGCGTAATGAAGGCCTCCGTGCCAGAACTCCCAGGCGTACCCCCTTGCTGTCTCCAAAGAATAAGAAGAGTCGACTGCAGTATGCCAAAAGCCATGTGGACAAACCACAAAAGTTGTGGGATAGTGTTCTGTGGACTGATGAAACAAAATTAGAACTGTTTGGGCCCATGGATCAACGCTATGTTTGGAGGAGGAAGAACAAGGCCTATGATGAAAAGAACACCTTGCCTACTGTGAAGCATGGTGGAGGGTCAATCATGCTTTGGGGCTGTTTTGCTTCTGCAGGTACAGGGAAGCTTCAGCGTGTGCAAGGTACCATGAATTCTCTTCAGTACCAGGAGATATTGGATGGAAACGTGATGCAGTCCGTCACACACCTGAGGCTTGGGAGACGTTGGACCTTTCAACAGGACAATGATCCCAAGCATACCTCCAAGTCCACTAGAGCATGGTTGCAGAGGAAAGGCTGGAACATTTTGGAGTGGCCATCGCAGTCACCAGACTTAAATCCGATTGAGAACCTCTGGTGGGACTTAAAGAAAGCAGTTGCAGTGCGCAAGCCTAAGAATGTGACTGAACTGGAGGCCTTTGCCCATGAAGAATGGGCGAAGATACCCGTAGATCGCTGCAAGACACTTGTGTCAAGCTATGCTTCACGTTTAAAAGCTGTTATAACTGTAAAAGGATGCTGTACTAAGTACTAAGATTGAATGTCACTTGGGGGTTGAATAAAACTGATAATGCTGTGAGCACAGAAAAGACATTTGTGGTTATTTCATTATAACTGTTATGTTATATTTGTCTGACCTACAAGTGCCTCTTTAATGTAAATGTAAGCAAGATGACTGAATGATCAAAAGCAATGTCAAACTGGCCAAAACACTCAATTTCAGTGGGGGTTGAATAATTTTGGTCACAACTGTAAGTGTCTGTAATACACACTGTCACCACAGACAGATATATTCAGAGGATTATTACATACAGTAGCACTCTTCAAGAGACAGGGATTCTTTGGTTTGCATTAAAAGCTTTAGAGACAGTTCAAAACTTTTCAGAAAATAGGATTTATTACTAAAATTGTGTAATGGTGCAATTAAAATATTTACAGAAAAAGATGTAACAAAGATATAAACAGAACAATAAAACAACAGAGAAATAAAAGAAAGGAGTTCAGAAGACAGAATACTTGCAATGTCCTTGGTTTTAGCAGAGTCCAATTGTCCGAACAAAAAGGTTGTCTTGGCTCTCAAGTCTGTTAGATGTTTTCTGATAGATGTTAAACGAGAGCTGTCTTTCTCCAGGTTGTCAGTCTTTTTCTATGATATTAAAGGGGTGTCTCCTGATAACAAATAACCAATCATCCAGTTTGGGGATGGGTATTAGGCGGTAACCAAGGTTATGACCAAATCCCTTACAATTTCATACTAAGGTCAATAACCTCCAATAGGTACAGGTAGCATCCTAGCAACTGGCAGATTAATATTTAGAATTATATTCTAAAACGCAAAGATACCAAACATAGCGTACCCTTGTCACTAAGGATAAAAGAGACTACTTCTTCTCTCTTGTAGGTACTAATATACTGTAGTGATGTAAGGTCTTGTGTGACTCATATTAAAATGATCTATCCGAATATATACTTCCTATTAATGTGCCTAGTTCCTGCTGAAGATTATGAATTGTATGAAAAATGACTCATGTGGAATGTACGTTTTATGGCTTGCTCTAGCTCTAATGGCCTAACAGGTCATGACTGACTGAGTTATTGTTTTATGATCGGGCAGAGGAAAGTGGTTTTCAAGCAGGTCCCCTTGAACCAGACTAATTAACGGTTAACAGCCCTGGAGCTAATCTATCTGTTTTATATAGGATAAGAGATCCTTTTGACCTCCGTTCAGCTTATAGCTATGCATTCCATTGAAAAGGGAGGAGGGAGGACAGAAGAAAACATGGTTGAGATCTAACAAGATGGCTGTCACGTACACGTCATGTGCCTCTATGGCGCACAATCGTCACAGGCCTAAGGGAAGCAGACTGCGGCTGTCACTCACATGAAGGTAGTGAGATACCAGCTGAGTTGAAAAGCAACACAGGCACCTTTCCATAGCTGTTCTGCCCTGAACTCCTCCTTGTTAGGCTGTTATGTATATATAGTTTTTTTGGCTTCTACTCTAATCAAAGGAGTAGTGGTTGTTTGGTCTGGTGTGTTTGCTTCCCCCTGCCTCCAGAAGAAGTTTTTGGACCTTCAAATGACAAGCCTAAATATTGTGCACGGCATACCAACCAATCACTGGGGGGAATGGGGGGGATGCTTGTCCAGATGGTGGAAAGGATCGGTGAGCTCACAGAAGGGGGCTGCCTGCCCTTGGAACCCTTTGTGACTACATGCTGAACCACTTTGCCAGAGACTGCACCTATAGATTGATAGTGTACCAGGATCTTGCGAGTAGAGCCTCTTTTTTGTGCCAAAACAACTTCATGGTCCCCTACCATGAACTGTGGACTGTTCCAGTCTGCCTTTACCTGTGCCCAAGCTACTGCATGGTCCCCAGCTGCAAACTAAGGACTGTTCCATTCTGCTTTTACCTGTGCTCAAGCTACTTCATGGTCCCTAGCCATGAACCATGCACTGTTCCACTCTGCCTTTACTTGTGCTAAAGTTACTTCATGGTCCCCAGCCGTGAACCTATAGACTGTACCAGTCTACTTGTACTTGTGCTTCTGTTACTGAGAGAAAGACAAATGTCCTCTGCCAAGAATATCTGACGTTTTGGAGGATCCCACATCACTCACAAATAAACTTTAAAAAAACAACCTCTAGACTGATCAATAAGCTGGAATGAGTGGACTTTTGGTCCTGTGTGTCTGTCTGCCTTTGCATTGTTTGGGAAAAAACCTGTCTAATCTACAGAGGCACCTTCAGGGGGTAGCGCTACATGGAGTGTGAGATACCACAAGAACCTCAGTTGCCAAGGAGCCACATTTGAAGTTTATGAGTCCAGGCAATATAGCCTTGAGTGAGAGGGACCTAGAAAGTTAGAAAGATATGCAGAAGATGAAGGATTGTGTCTTAAGTAGAACTCAAAACTGCTCCCTCAATCATCCTTCCTATTTCTCCATGCACTAGTAGAACAAAATCTACAAAAAACTTAATTAAATGACTAGTTTCCATCATTCTGAATGTCCAGAGAAAAGAACTACTCGCTGAAGAGAATGCACCTGGGACATTATTTGCCAAGTATTTGGGCCACGGACATTCACAAACCAAAAACAGTTGTTTAATGCTTAGCTACAGCCTCAAATTATGATTTGCATTTGAGGTTCAGTTGATGGTTCAGTTGATTTAGCTTCTTCACAGAACCTGGATTTCTTATCAGCCAGAAAACATGGCTGGAATGCTGGCAATGTCTTCTTTATACCTGATCATAATGGGAGATAGGCAGGAACATTTTCTAAGAAATCCTTTAAGATAGGCACAGCAGCCAAAATCCTGTTATTTGTCTGCAGATGATCTCTTAGGAAAAGAGAGATTGTACTTTCTGATAACAGAAACAGATACGTGCTGAATTGATGCTTTCTATAAAAACATTGATGACTTATATACAAACACCTTCCAAATAGCCTTTTTCATACAATTTATAGAGTTTGCATTGATCTGCAATGTTATAAGATAAAAACCAACTGCTGTAAGAAATAAGAAGGTTTATATACAGGAAGTATCCAATTTTAACTCTATTATTCATAATCCCTCTTCTGGCTTTAAAAAAAAATCACTTTATAGTGAAATACCGGCCATTTTAAAGAGTTCTCCAGGTTTTCTGATGGCGTATCATAATCCATTCTTCCACTGTATACTTATGATATACAGAATGGTAATTGGTTAGGAGATATAACCATTGTGTATTTATTTTTTAGATTATGATCATTTAAGGGATATTATTTCTCACATCCTGTACCAATCAACCACTTCGAGTCCAGGCAAGTTCTGACATCCCTGTCCTACATGTAAAAAATATAATTGTTTTTCGAGAAATCGACTTAGTTCTTACTCAATACTTTAAATTCGCTTATGTCAATGGAACAGTGCCAAACTACGGTAACTAAAAATCTCCATAGGCGACTCTTTACAGGTTACCAGTTTAGAGTTACAAAGGAGTTCTTGAGCTAGAGCAATTGCTTTTACTCTGACGTTTGCAGTGATACCTCACATGTGTGGTGCGATTGCTGTTTGGATATGTGTGTCAGACCAACATGCGGGTTTGCACTTGCAATAGCATGGCCATGACAGGTCCTCTTCATGGAGAGATCTGGGGTCTATTAGACTCCAAATCTCTCCTCTGGTCTCCAAAGCAGCTGATCAGACACAGATCAGTCTTATCAGCTGCTTCACTGGCCAGTAATGGCAAGGTATATAAAGAATTGAAACCGGAAGTGTTGAAATTGTTGCTTCCAGTTTCTGGCATAGCACAGTGGGATGAACCACATCAGTTCTTCTCACTGTGTCCCAGGAACCGGATTACACCAGATGCATTCTTAGCGGATCCCCTGACTGCCCCATTGGATGATTTTCCCTTGCCTTTTGCTCTGTTGGCATCACTAAAGCTGTGTTTACAAAAAAAAATGTTTAAACCTACATGTACATTTGTTCAGTGTGAATACTAGCAAAACTGACCGTTACTATTTCTCTTCAATGCAAATGTTATTAATTAATAATAATAGGATGAATTAGGAAAATACTGCATTGTGACCACTAGATGAAGCTGACAATGATACTTATCAAAAGCCCCCGTCTTTGGAAGATACAGAATGTACCTTAACTACCTTGACAACCATGCTGTCTTTATGGTCACTTACTTACATTGGGTCTGAATGGTTCCCTATCGGGAAGTTGGTCCTTCAATTTTAAAATTATGTATACAAGACCATTGGCTATTTACTGAATGTACCTGAAAATCCCACCTAAGAGGCAGTGTCTTCAACTTGGTCTACTCATTTGCACCTCTATGGGCAACATCGACATGCTATGAATTCCTGTCTACTATACTGATTGATATTACTCTGTAGCACCCTCCTAGTTTAGCTAGATGGAGCTAGAATCTTGATTGTTAGTAAGGAAGGCTGAGCAACAGCCTGGGTGTAATAGCCAGAGAGGGGTCAAATTGTGTTGAGGGCTCAGAGGTTCTGAAGGCCAGCCCCTCTGGAATTTCCCCCTGCTCTTGGAGGAAGGCCTTAGAGGCAGTGGGTGGATCTGAGGAGTGGCTGGCTTCACTCCTCAGGGGTCCTAGCCAATCCCCCACAGGAGGTTGGCAAGGGGCTAGATACCCTTAAAAGTGTTAGAGTTTGCTGAGCTGCAGGAGAGTTGGAGGGAGAGTTCGGGTGGAAGATGTGAGGCTGAAGGAAGGAGGCTGCGAGGAGGCCCAGTGGGATGGGGCCAACCTGAAGGCATGGAGCTGGAAAGGAGGAAAGCTCAGAACTCTCCAGGCCCCTAAGAGAGGACCACCTGTATGGCAGGGAAGGAGCGGCCTGGTGACAGGTCTGGTAACAGCCACCAACCCACAAGCGGTGCAGGAGAGGATCTGAGTGAGTACACCTACACCCCCTGGGCAGTTAGGGGAAGGAGCACTCTGGTGGACAACCAGATTATCCACCTGTCAGTGACTGTTCAACACTTAATGTGACAGGAACTGGATACCCTGTTTATGGGTGCCTCCAGATTGCTGGGTGAAGAGGAGAAGTTCATCTAGAGCAGGGTTTCACAACCAGGGTTCCTCCAGAGGGTGCTAGGGGTTCCTTGAGCAATGAGAACTTTCTGCCTCTCAGATAAGTTCCCACTGACACTATTGATCTTTTTAGCTATCTGTAAGGGGATAATTCTTCCCAATAACCACACGTGTAAGGAACACTCTTCACACTGACCATCACACTAATCTATCATGAGTTGTAGGTATAGTAATTTTTATCGGGGTTCCCTGAGACTGAACATGATTATATCAAGGGTTCCTCTGTGTTGAAAAGGTTGAGAAGGCTGATCTAGGGTCTGGGGTGGTACATTAAGGAGACGCTGGCTGGCTCTCCAACAGAGACTGTGCTACAGAGAAGGCTGTAAATAGTTCCAGGAAGTTGTCCTCAGTTTATCAGTACACTTGGGATTAATTTCTGACTCTAGATGCAAGCTTTTGTGAAGATGTGTGGTGCTTGACTGTGCAGGACTATAGAGGCACCCAAATCTTCGAGTGACTCTTAAGGGGGTAGTGCTACAACTCTATTAAAGATTAGGAGTGGGTTCCAGTGTACTGATTATCTCACTTGATCTCCTGAAGAAGGATTCCCGTAATGTGTCAAGTTCACGTGAACTGTAATCAGAATCTTTGCATATTGTGGAGAGTAATTTTGAATGTTTTGTAATAGATTTTTAATGGTACATAATAAAATTGTGTTTACGGGATTCTGTTTCTCTTCTATATGTCCACACAAAGTCAATGACTACCTATTTTGTTCATAGTTGTTCACGATTTTCTGGGCTGTGGACATATAGCATACACACTGGGGTTTATTTATTAAAGCTGGTTCACTCAGAATCTGGTGCACCTGTGTATGGTAGCCAATCAGCTCATACCCTCAGCTTGTTCAACTGAGCTTTAGCAATAAAACCTGTAAGATGATTGGTTTCTATGCAGAGCTGCACAAGATTCTGAGTGAACCAGCTTTAGTAAATAAACCCCACAGTCTGAGTTTCTCTCCTGCTATAGAAGCATGCACACATCCATGTGTATGAGGCCTTGTTCTGTTTTGTAAGAACAGGTTAGCAGCTTTCTGCCTGGTACATTTTAATACTGCTATACCCTTTAAACCACAAAATGTGTAAAGGCCTGGGACACTCACCATGCACCTGGATACTACCACTACAATGCGTTAGCAGTTTGTTAAGATTCTTTGATTTTTTTAATGAAGTATTGGGCTAAATACACACAGCTTGATATTGTATATGCTCACTTTTGATTTTCTTTCTAACTGATGCTATATCTCTTAATAAAGCATTTTTCACAAGGGCCATTTGGCAGGGCTTGAGCAGACATGGTGGGACGATGCTGAGCGTGCCTGTAGGACAGATGATGGAGTAAAATAGTTCAGTAATAAAATAAACAGCTGAACGTATAAACAGATGAGAGCATTTGATACAGGACATAATTGGACAGACAGCTGGATGCATGTCTAGGCATGACATGTGTAATACATTTTAGTCTGGAAGAGATGGATTTACCGGGATGAGAGTCTTTAGTATATGTCTACAGCAAGTATGTTGTGCACATATAGTGAGGCAAACACCCTAGAATTCTTGTTCTTCACAGTCCAGTATTTTTGGATTGTTCAGGAAATAAAACTGAAGGCTAACTATACTGCAGACCTGCCATAATTCAGAAATTGAGGTTTGCTGCTGGCAGATTGGACGGTGTGACTGGAATCTGCTTGTAAACTGGTTGATTCCTGGTACAAGTGTACGGAGTGTACGCATTAAGTCACAGAGGGGACCAACTAGCTTATGAGCTAAGTGGCATCCACCCTTCTTAAATTTTTAATTTTGTCCATCTTCGCCCCTTTTTTTCATTTTATATTACCTCTGACTGATTTTATATATATATATATATATATATATATATATATACATATATATATATTCTAAGGCACCCAGGTGTTTACCCTACAGAAGGTAAGGGGCTCCAAGATTGGTGTCTGTTATGGAGATTTTTTTGTTAGATCTTAAAGTGGAAATGCACTGCATCTGAGCATAAGAAACCAAGAACGCTGTTTAGTTCATTTGTAATATTCAAAGCAAACTCCTCCATCCATCCATGTCTCCATGCTTTATTTTGCTGAGAAATCATTTTGAAAAACACCCTCTGACATTTCTGGCAGTGGCTATCTTGGGTAAGGGCAGATGATTCAAGTGTCATTTGCTTCCTGGAATCTGTTTGCCCTTAGCTCTGTCATAGGCTGAGCTGAGAACCCTCCCTCCTCTCCTGAAGACTGCGGGGAGGTATGGCATCATTTGCCTAGGCATGGAAACTGGGAAATAACTGAAAAAATGTAAAAAAAAAGGTTTTAAACAAGTGAACATGAGATCCTTTCCTATCTATTTACTAATGCTAGCAGAATGAGGATTAAACATAGTCCATGTTGATTGAGAGAGTGAAGTTCCTCTTTACGTTCTGATTTGGGTCCTGGAGCAAGGAGTCTTTGTAGACCTATGGGTGGGAAAAAGACATTCCTAAGTCTCAGCTGACCACAGGCCTTTATATATGTGAGGTGACTGGTGCTCAAGGCTCTCTCACAATCTCCCTCTCTACTATGACAGCATGTTGCTGGGTGAAAAGGATGATTGCTGACAGAACACTAAAAAGGTACATATGTTACCTGTTTGGGAACTGAGGAACTGATCTGAGCTTAGTTAGTGGCTTGGAGGGGCAGATGTTTTGTTTGTTTTATGCTATGGACTTGCTGCACAAAGCTCTGCTGCATTGAACTGTTTGGTTACTGGCTTGCTGAACACATGTACAAGACAAACCTGCTTAGACTGTTCCTATTCCTATTTTCTATCTCATGCATGTGTTATGTGTTACCACTGTACTCCTTTATATATATATATATATATATATATATATATATATACACACAAACAGGTGTACCTTGGTTTACGAATGCCTCGGTTAACATCATTTTTGGTTTATGAATGAAAATCCATTGAAAATAATGCCCTGGTTTACAAAGTTTTTACACATTTTTTTCGCAATACGAAGTGTATGTCGGTGCCAATTTTGAAATGCAATTGCCAGCTTTTTTTTTCTCTTCACTATAGCTCACAGAATTAGCTGTCACTTTCTCCGGAGCTAAAGGATACTTTGTTCCTTTTATCTCGGGAAACAAACTAAAAGAAAACTTTGTTTCTTTTAACTCGGGGAAATAAACTAAAAGGAAACTTTCTTTCTTTTAGCTGGGGGGGGGGGGGGAAAGTGACAGCTAATTCTCTTAGCTATAGTGAAGAAAAAAAAAAGCCAGTAATTACATTTAATAACCGGCACTGACCTATAGTGACAGCGACTTATTTTGTTACTTTTTTCTGACCTCCGGAATGGATTAATTAATGTTCCGGAGAACGCATTAAATTTGTAAACTGAGGTACACCTGTATACTGTATATACAGTCAGGTCCATAAATATTGGGACATCGACACAATTCTAACATTTTTGGCTCTATACACCACCACAATGGATTTGAAATGAAACGAACAAGATGTGCTTTAACTGCAGACTGTCAGCTTTAATTTGAGGGTATTTACATCCAAATCAGGTGAACGGTGTAGGAATTACAACAGTTTGCATATGTGCCTCCCACTTGTTAAGGGACCAAAAGTAATGGGACAGAATAATAATCATAAATCAAACTTTCACTTTTTAATACTTGGTTGCAAATCCTTTGCAGTCAATTACAGCCTGAAGTCTGGAACGCATAGACATCACCAGGCGCTGGGTTTCATCCCTGGTAATGTTCTGCCAGGCCTCTACTGCAACTGTCTTCAGTTCTTGCTTGTTCTTGGGGCATTTTCCCTTCAGTTTTGTCTTCAGCAAGTGAATTGCATGCTCAATCGGATTCAGGTCAGGTGATTGACTTGGCCATTGCATAACATTCCACTTCTTTCCGTTAAAAAACTCTTTGGTTGCTTTTGCAGTGTGCTTTGGGTCATTGTCCATCTGCACTGTGAAGCGGCGTCCAATGAGTTCTGAAGCATTTGGCTGAATATGAGCAGATAATATTGCCCAGAATATTACTTCAGAATTCATCCTGCTGCTTTTGTCAGCAGTCACATCATCAATAAATACAAGAGAACCAGTTCCATTGGCAGCCATACACGCCCACGCCATGATACTACCACCACCATGCTTCACTGATGAGGTGGTATGCTTAGGATCATGAGCAGTTCCTTTCCTTCTCCATACTCTTCTCTTCCCATCACTCTGGTACAAGTTGATCTTGGTCTCATCTGTCTATAGGAGGTTGTTCCAGAACTGTGAAGGCTTTTTTAGATGTCGTTTGGCAAACTCTAATCTGGCCTTCCTGTTTTTGAGGCTCACCAATGGTTTACATCTTGTGGTGAACCCTCTGTATTCACTCTGGTGAAGTCTTCTCTTGATTGTTGACTTTGACACACATACACCTACCTCCTGGAGAGTGTTCCTGATCTGGCCAACTGTTGTGAAGGGTGTTTTCTTCACCAGGGAAAGAATTCTTTGGTCATCCACCACAGTTGTTTTCTGTGGTCTTCCGGGTCTTTTGGTGTTGCTGATCTCACCGGTGCGTTCCTTCTTTTTAAGAATGTTTCAAACAGTTGTTTTGGCCATGCCTAATGTTTTTGCTATCTCTCTGATGGGTTTGTTTTGTTTTTTCAGCCTAATGATGGCTTGCTTCACTGATAGTGACAGCTCTTTGGATCTAATCTTGAGAGTTGACAGCAACAGATTCCAAATGCAAATAACACACTTGAAATTAACTCTGGACCTTTTATCTGCTCATTGTAATTGGGATAATGAGGGAATAACACACACCTGGCCATGGGACAGCTGAGAAGCTAATTGTCCCATTACTTTTGGTCCCTTAACAAGTGGGAGGCACATATGCAAACTGTTGTAATTCCTACACCGTTCACCTGATTTGGATGTAAATACCCTGGTAGTGTATAGAGTCAAAAATGTTAGAATCGTGTCCATGTCCCAATATTTATGGACCTGACTATATATATATATATATATATATATATATATATATATTTATTTATCTATAAGTTTGGGAGATAGGCAGACAGTTGTGATCTCTGGCATGCTTTAAGCCCTAATCATCAACTGTAAGCAACAATTTAAGTTGACAATTAGGACTAGGTGAGCTGAGGTTGATATCTAGTACAAGAAATTTTTTTAACTCTGAAATAATCATTTTTGCCATAAAAGTAAAGTTAGGGTTTAGAGTAAGCTAATAGTTAAAGTGTATACTGCATATAGTACAAAAAATTATTTTAGTCTTGGACAGAGTTTGGAAGTGTTATAACTAGAGATGAGCGAATTATTCAAAAATTCGATTCGGCTGATTCGCCGAATTTGTGGAATAAATTTGATTCGATGCGAATTTATTCGCTGCGAATTTAACTTATAAAAAGGGATTCTAGGCTTCAGAGAGCCTTTATATTAGTGCAGAACACTGTACCTTTAATTTAAATGCCCTTGGAGCCTGCTGGGGAAGAGAAATAATACTGTCAGTCAGTATGACATGCAGATGAGTGCCGTCGATCTTAGAATCACCGCACACTTCACTCATTTGGGCAGTCACGGGGCCAAAACCAGAGTGTGGAGCCACAGTGTGGCGGTGGAGGCAGCAGCAATGGGAGGCCATACAGCACCCTATGACAAAATGGAACCCACCAGCAGTGTGAGGAGACCTGAAAGTGGCACATGGCAGAGTGTGGCGATGGAGACAGCAGCAATGGGAGGCCGTACAGGGACCCATGACACACTCTGGACCTGGCAGCAGCATGAGGAGGCAGTACAGGGGCCCATGGCAAGAAGAAGAAGAAGAAGAAGAGGATGAGGATGAAGAAGAAGAAGAAGAAGAAGTAGGATGAGGATGAAGAAGAAGAAGAAGAAGTAGGATGAGGATGAAGAAGAAGAAGAAGAAGTAGGATGAGGATGAAGAAGAAGAAGAAGAAGTAGGATGAGGATGAAGAAGAAGAAGAAGTAGGATGAGGATGAAGAAGAAGAAGAAGTAGGATGAGGATGAAGAAGAAGAAGAAGTAGGATGAGGATGAAGAAGAAGAAGAAGAAGAAGTAGGATGAGGATGAAGAAGAAGAAGTAGGATGAGGATGAAGAAGAAGAAGAAGTAGGATGAGGATGAAGAAGAAGAAGAAGAAGAAGAAGTAGGATGAGGATGAAGAAGAAGAAGAAGAAGTAGGATGAGGATGAAGAAGAAGAAGAAGAAGAAGTAGGATGAGGATGAAGAAGAAGTAGGATGAGGATGAAGAAGAAGAAGAAGAAGTAGGATGATGAGGATGAAGAAGAAGAAGAAGTAGGATGAGGATGAAGAAGAAGAAGAAGAAGAAGTAGGATGAGGATGAAGAAGAAGAAGAAGAAGAAGTAGGATGAGGATGAAGAAGAAGAAGAAGAAGAAGAAGAAGGATGAGGATGATGAAGAAGAAGAAGAAGAAGAAGTAGGATGAGGATGAAGAAGAAGAAGAAGAAGAAGTAGGATGAGGATGAAGAAGAAGAAGAAGAAGTAGGATGAGGATGAAGAAGAAGAAGAAGAAGAAGTAGGATGAGGATGAAGAAGAAGAAGAAGAAGAAGTAGGATGAGGATGAAGAAGAAGAAGAAGAAGAAGTAGGATGAGGATGAAGAAGAAGAAGAAGAAGGATGAGGATGAAGAAGAAGAAGAAGAAGAAGAAGTAGGATGAGGATGAAGAAGAAGAAGAAGTAGGATGAGGATGAAGAAGAAGAAGAAGAAGTAGGATGAGGATGAAGAAGTGGAAGAAGAAGTAGGATGAGGATGAAGAAGAAGAAGAAGAAGAAGTAGGATGAGGATGAAGAAGAAGAAGAAGTAGGATGAGGATGAATAAGAAGAAGAAGTAGGATGAGGAAGAAGAAGAAGAAGAAGAAGAAGAAGAAGTAGGATGAGGATGAAGAAGAAGAAGAAGAAGTAGGATGAGGATGAAGAAGAAGAAGAAGAAGAAGAAGGATGAGGATGAAGAAGAAGAAGAAGAAGAAGAAGAAGAAGGATGAGGATGAAGAAGAAGAAGAAGAAGAAGAAGTAGGATGAGGATGAAGAAGAATTCCATTCCAGCAAAAAGTGTATCTGCAGAGAGCTCCGCTATTTCTGACAGTTCTCTGACAGTTCCTTCACATTTACAGCGGTTGAAACATTGTATCTATTTGTTTCCGAATAAAAACATCTGTATCCTAAATGGAAACAAATAGATACAATGTTTCAACTGCTGTAAATGTGAAGGAACTGTCAGAGAACTGTCAGAAATAGCGGAGCTCTCTGCAGGGACACTTTTTGCCGGCTGTAGAAGGGATGAAAATCGGCGGATCGGGGAAAATTCGATTCGTGCATCCGAAGTTTGCTAATATTCGGATTCGACGCGAATCAAATTTTTCCTAATATTCGAAACGAATTCCACTTCGCCAGGTTCGATTCGCTCATCTCTAGTTATAACCCCTGTCATATTCTTTTTTTTGTCCCTACTGGGGAGATTCATCATCTTCCTTTGCCCTCGTAGCCATTGTTCAGTTGTCATCAGAACAGAAGAAAAGGGAAACCTTCCGATTCCATGCCTGTTCTGGTGACAACTGTCACTGAGAGGATATCCCCCTCATTTTGGAGAATTTTCATCTGACGTCCTGTTGGCCCTTCAAGCAATCTTCCCAACAAAAAATATACAGTATAGATAGCAAAAATTAAAAAAAGGTTTAAAGGTTCCCATATGGAAGAAAAATATATTTGAAATATATGTTAAAAATATTCTTTCCAAATATATTGACATATATTTGAAATGCTACAATTTTGGCCATATTCAATATATTTGAAAAAAAAAAAAGATAGATAGATAGATAGATAGATAGATAGATAGATAGATAGATCTCTATAAATATTCTGCATGTTGAAATGCGTTTTTATTACAAAATACATGAAAATATTTTTTAAAATGCATTTCAAATATATTGTGTGTCTTTAATAATACAAATCAACATTTTTGGAATGCATTTACAAATTTTTGTAAAAATATATGCTAAAATTACTTTTTTATATGTTAAAAACAATCTGAATAATATATTTAAAAAAATATATTTTTAAAAATATATATTCTTCAGATTTTTTTTAACATATAAAAAAGTCATTTTAACATATATTTTTACATATATTTGTAAACGCATTGCAAAAATGTAGATTTGTATTTTTAAAGACATACAGTATATTTGAAATGCATTCCTAAAAATATTTTTTATATATTTTGTAATAAAAATGCTTTTCAACATGCAGTATATATATATATTTATTGAAATATATTTTGAAATATCTTGAATATGACCAAAATTGTAGCATTTCAAATATATGTCAATATATTTGGGAAGAATATTTTTAAACTATATTTGAAATATATTTTTCTTCCATGTGGGTTTATAACTAGGAATTAGATGCACTTTAAGTTAGATCCCTCCAACATTTATGGAGAGATATTAGTCAGGATTTATTTCTTTTTATATATAGGGTTGTAGTTTTTGTTGAACGTGTTCAGTGAACAGTGTTGCACATTCAGTTGGAAAGGAGTAGATGACCTAGTTTGGGCACTGATATGAAATGTGAACCAGGGCCTGATGACAGACCTCCCCATGCAGCCATACATTCTATATAGTGTCCATTTTAGTACATCCCTCCCGCATACTTCAGTTGTGCATCAGCCTTTATTCTAACCCTCCCTCCTAAAGATAGTGCTCTGCAAAAAAACATTATCTCCTAGCGCAAGAATCCATGAGGACATATGTAATAGTTTCCACTTGCAACTAAAAAAAAAAACTTTACAAAGTTCTGAGAAACAAATCTTCCTTAATGCTTTCCAATTTCCTTTGGATAAGAATGTACTAGACGAGATTTTATGATAGATCTGACATTGTATGCAAGATGTCCTTCACTTTTAGCATAGCCTTTAAATATAAACACGACAACGACTGAGTAGCGTGTCTTTTAACACAATCACGAAAACAAACTCCAGTTTAATCTCAGTTCATTCTCTGGATTCAAGAGGGGTTGTAGTATAGTAAAAATATATCCAGGCAAGAGGGAATTTAATGCAAATGTCTCATGGCAAATGCCTGCCTGACCTTAGTCTTTTTAAAGTAGAGGACTTATCAACTTAAGAGACACATTAATGGAAACTTACCATGAAAAAACATTGTGGCTGCCATATCTGACCTTTCCTTCTGAAAATGCTAGATGCCTGGGTGATACGCTGATTCTTTATACTTCAATACTTAGAATCATAAACTCAGAGCAGAGTAACAAGATAACGACTCACAACTTCTCTCTGACTCTCCTGATTTCATTACTTTTGTCAGGTCAGTGACTCAGAAAGGATTGAAGACAGCAGGCCAGTATAACAGCCAGGCAACTAGCATTTTCAATAGGAGATCAGCAATAGTACCTCTTTATATTTACAGGCAATGCATCCAATGCACTAATTTCTTATGCTGTATTTAGATGTACTGTTGTGCACACATAGATGTTTTCCAGCATGTTGGAAAATCTCTGTGATTATGTGACATTTGCAACTTTTTATCCTTTTTTTATATAGAAAAATTAACAAGCTTTTACCAGTGTGTTTTTCATCTTTCACCATTCTGCTTGTGCATGTAAAGGCCAGCCGAAGAGCAGCCACACAGAATAATTCTACACAATTAGATCAAATTTTGGCACAAAAAAGGACATGTGTACACAAGCAATGATTTAAATTAAGCGATATTAAAAACACTGCTAATGGAGTCCATATATATATATATATATATATATATATATATGTGTGTGTGTGTGTATATATATATATATATTATTATATTATTATTATACAGGATTTATATAGCGCCAACAGTTTGCTCAGCTCTTTACAATATAACGGGAGACAATACAGCAACAATACAGTTCAATACAAGAGAGTTAGGAGGGCCCTGCTCCTTGGAGCTTACAATCTAAGAGGGAGGGGCTAGTGGTACAAAAGGTAATAACTGTGGGGGATGGACTGGTAGAAGGAATAGAAGATTCTATTATTAGCTGAGGGCAGGATAGGCTTCCATGAAGAGATATGTTTTCAGAGATCACCTAAAAGTGAGCAGAGTAGGCGATAGTTCCAGAGGATGGGGGAAGCTCTGGAGAAGTCTTGGAGACAAGCATGGGAGGAGGAGACAAGGGAGCTACAGAGCAGGAGGTCATGGGAGGAGCGGAGAGTACGGTTTGGGTGATATTTGGAGACAAGATTGGTGATGTAATTTGGGGCAGTGTTATGAATGGCTTTATACGTCAGTATTAGTGTTTTGAATTTTATCCGTTGGGCAATTGGAAGCCAGTGGAGGGATTGGCAGAGAGGGAGTACATGCAAACTCCAGGCAGGTGGTGCCATGGTTGGGAGTTATAAATGGCTTAATACGTTATTGTTAATGTTTTGAATTATATCCATTGGGCAACAGGAAGCCAGTGGGGGGATTGGCAGAGAGGGATAGCTGATATGGAACGGTTAGTAAGGTGGATGAGTCTGGCAGCAACATTCATGATATATATATATAGTAAAGATAAAGCATATCTGCATATCCAGAAGGGGGGGGGGGTCAGGGGCGGACTGACCATTTGGAAACTCGGGCACTGCCCGAGGGCCCGGGGTCAGTAGGGGACCCCCTGAGATGTCCCTGGTACCTTTTTCATAGGCCTTTTTGAGTTTGGGCAAGGACACAGGGGCCCTATGATCCCCTATTGCCCAGGGGCCCCATGAGTTGTTAGTCCGCCCCTGGGGGGGGTCTCTCTTCTCCACCGCCAGTGGAAAAAAGGTCGATGGTAGTGCTGAAAGTGAAGTCCAGCGAGGCAATCTGAAGTGAAGCAGGAAGTTGCCCTGCTGACCAGTGTGGAAGACACGGGCAGATGTGACATCACCGGAGGAGCACAGAGGACCAGAAGGGGATAGCAGTAATCACAGGCTACACGCTCAGAGCCTATAGCGCCATCCACAGGCCTTCAATTCCAGCACTACCATTGGCCTTTCTTCCACTGGCGGTTCCCTAATGGATGGAGAAGAGAGACCCCCCTTCTGAATATGCAGATATGCTTTCTCTTTATTTACTCCTGTGAGTGTATTTCCACTGTTTGTCATTAAAGTTTTTACGATACTGTACCTAGTGGCGCCTCCTTCCCTCTCTTCCTTGTCTACAGAATAATTCTAGACCTAAATAGCTGGCGTGCAATAATCTACCTCACCTGAGAATGATTCACTTTAATATCATGTGGACAGAGAGAAAAATCTGGATGTGCACATCTTCTTCTGAATATAATCATCATAGTACTGTTTCCATTGTCCTGGCTTGACCTGTGAATTGTAACAAGTGCATTTCCAAACTTTTAAAGGGAATATGTAGTGTTTACTAATGTATTTATCTTCAGTAATAAAATCAATTTTGGATTACATTGATATAATGTGAATAAATGTAAATACCTGTAGTAATAATAAATAAGTCAATAGACATTTCTCATTTACCATTTGCAGCCAGCAGGTGGCAAGTTTCAGTTGAAAATATCAGCTTTCTGTTGTTAAGAAAACAACTCTGCTGAATAGCAGGAGAGATCAGATTAAGAAAAAACAAAATTGAATGACTTAGGATGGCCATACACTATACAATTTTCTTACAAATTTCTGTCCAATTTCAGCCCAATTTCCTTTAGATTTACCTTTAACTATGTAGTGCAAGGGCCTTCCTAATTGGATACAATTGAAGGTGTTGTTTAGGTTTGATCTTATATTATATGGTTTTTGGTAAATCTAAAGCAAAATTCTCAAAAAAATTGTATAATGTATGGCCAGCCATAGAGTTGGTGCATACTCTGTTCCCTTTCCTAGCAGATATAAATTGGAGAGAACTGTCTGATGTTGATTGTTATATACAAGATGCTGAAAGAGGCACTGTCCCTTTGCCCAATAAAAGTCCTATGCAAACTATTGTATATATACAGGTTTTGAAAATTGCTCAATCTTGATGTACTGATGACCTATCTAGCTTCTTCAGGCCCTTAAAATGCCAGGACAAGTATCCCCCAAATGACCCCTTTTTAGAAAGTAGACAGTCCAAGGTATTTAGTAAGAGGCATGGAGAGTTTGTAGTAATTGTAATTTTTTGTCACACTTTTTTGAAAACTTAAGAAATAAAATATTTTTTTTTCCACAATTTTTTTACATACTTTCACCAGAGCGGTAGAGCATCATCATATGGTGTGTTGATGATCAGGGATACTAATTGGTGACAGTAGGTTAAAAAAAACCAAAACATTTTTTATTCAGTTTTTTTAACTTTTTGTAAGCATTTTTTTTTATTTTTACTAATTTTCTTTATATACTTTCATCAGAGTAATTAAGCATCACCATAGTGACACTGCACTACTATGGGGGCAGATCAGGGTTTTTTTTTTACACTGTTATACTGCTGTTACAAGTGATCTGGAGCAGGCACAATGATGTATATGTACATGATTGTGCCCGCACATGCTGCCCGCCTGCAATAACATTACAGTGCTCTGTTGGCAAGTGGCTAATCTATGGAGAAACCCAACTTCTAAATCTTTAAAATGGTTGTAAAGACTCAAAGTTTTTTACCTTCATGCATTCTATGCATGAAGGTAAAAAACCTTCTGTATGCAGCAGCCTCCCCAGCCCCCTCAATGCTTACCTGGGCCCCATCGCGATCCAGCAATGTGCATGACAGGCTTGGCTGTCCTGGGTCTCTGCCTCCTCATTGGCTGAAACAGCAGTGAGAACCATTGGCTCCCACTGCTGTGCACCACAGCCAGTCAGCCAATGAGGAGAGAGGGTGGGGCCAAGCCACAGCTCCATGTGTGAATGGACACATGGAGCAGCAGCTTAGGAACACACCTGCTCGGGTGCCCTCATAGCAAGCTGCTTGCTATGGGGCCACCCAACAGAAAGGAGAAGCCTGGAGCGCTGGCAAAGGACCTGAGAAGAGGAGGATCAGGGCTGCTCTGTGCAAAACAACTGCACAAAGCAAATAAGTATAACATGTTTGTTATTTAAAAAAAAAAAAATGAACCTTTAGTATCGCTTTATTATTTTGTTAGGATAGTGCCCAAATCTAGTTTACAACAGATAATGTGATGTGCCAGCTCTATACAAACAAAGTTAAAGTCTTACTAAATCTATGACCCTGCATTCACTATATCCAGTCTTCCACAGTACACAGAACATGGAAATGCAATTATTTTAATAAATATAAACTGCTAAATATCTTTTCTCATCAGCAGTATACAGCAGTCTTTTGACTTCTATCATTTTCCAACCAAGCACTCGTTAATCTTGTAGAAGGAGTTTTCATTCTCCTCTGACTGTCCTATGAGGCTGCATAACCCCTGACCTCTGTCTGAACAGCACTGATTGGCCCTGTGCCGATCACATGCACCCACCCCCCCCAAAAAAAAAACTCTCTAGCAGTGCACACAAAACTGAGCATGTGCAGACCTGCCACTACTTCTCTAACTATGGCAGATGGATTAGGGACAGTAAAAGAAGGGGAGGATCAAAGAAGACAGGATCAAACAGCCTTTTTACACAATGCACAGGATTAACCCCTTAGGTTCCACAGTGAGTATAACAAGCATGCTTTACTGCATATACAGACTGATTTTACTGTTGTGGGTTTTGTAACAGTTTGTCAATCACAGCCAGTGAGCCAATGAGAAGAGAGAGGGAGCAGGGCCAAGCTGTGGCTCCGTGTGAATGGACATGGAGCAGTGGGTGCCTCCATAACAAGCTGCTTGCTGTGGGGGCACCCAAGAGGGAGGAGAGGCCAGGAGCGTCGGCAGGGGACCCAAGAAGAGAAAAAAATTAAGCCTCAGCCCCCTCTCACAAATAAAGAGAATTAAGTAGGGTTTTTCAGTAATGGATATTCCAAAAATAAAAACTAAAAAAGATCATCTGCAGTTTTTGAAAAGTTTTTTAAATTTAAAGTGTGTGTTATCTCAATTTGGATGCAAAAGAAATGGAATTGAAAATGCACTTTAAAACAGATCTAAGTTCTACCTGGATGACATTCAGATTTTTCAGTATACTGTGTGAAGTTAACAATTGCCATCGTTTTTTCTTTTTTTTTAATAAAATAATGTTTTTACCTTGTTTTATCCTTTTTATTTTTTGCATCCTAGTGCTGCCGATCTCCGCCTATCTCTTTCATCCACTTCCTGTGTACTTGCACAATCTCCAGTATCAGCTGGACATCATTCCTCTGAACCAGCTTCTAGATAGTGACAATGGTGACCAAAGCCTGTGCAATGTATACTTGTACCCTCCATCAGGGGTGATTTTGACAGGATGACAACACAGAAGCACTGGGAAATAGGGAGAGAGCATTGTGACCCCATAACAGAAAGTGTCAAGAAACTTCATTAAAGAATCAATTATTATCTTATTGAAATCTGATAGAAAAAAAATTAAAAGCTTTATTTATGCATTTAGTGATTGGGGTTACATGTACAGTACTTTAAAGATGAAGTCTAGACATACATAAAAAAAATCTCTATAGCTTTAGTGACCTAACTTGATGTTAATGAAGGATGTCTCCTAGATTGTAAGCTCCGAGGAGCAGGGCCCTCCTATCCCTCTTGTATTGAACTGTATTGTTGCTGTATTGTCTCCCATTATATTGTAAAGTGCTGAGCACACTGTTGGCGCTATATAAATCCTGTATTATAATAATAATGTCTCACATCACGCACCTGAATCCTGTAGGCATCTTCACTGTAAGGATGACCTGTCCTCTTCCTGTCTCTGAACTTCTGGTGCAGCAGCAATGGTTAATAGGTTTAAGTCTTCCGTGAAGCAGCTGAGAAAAAGTTCCAAATGAGGCCCCACCACTTTCTCCATCCCTCTCCATTGAAAATGATATGCCTATAAATGGGGGAAAGTCTGATCAGTCCCAGGATTCTCTTCCCCATTCATCTACAGTATGGAAGTTCAGGACCACAAAGAGGACAGGCATCCCTGCAGTGAAGATTTCTAGAACATTCACCTGATTGCACAATTTGGGCCATACTTCATTACAGGTATGTTAGCTCGCTAAAGCTAAAGATAATGTTTGTTTTTTTGTCTTAACCTCAGCTTTAAAGATCAGACTGCCTGAACCATCAGTTGGGCTGCTAAGTATAGCCAACCAAAGAATGATACATGGTGGAGGCAGTGTGATGACATGCGCATGCATGGCTTCCAGTGGCACTGGGTCATTGGTGTTTATTGATGATGTGACAGAAGACAGAAGCAGCCGGATGAATTCTGCAGTGTTTAGAGATATACTGTCAGCCTAGATTCAGCCAAATGCAGCAAAGTTCATTAGACAGAGCTTCACAGTACAGATGGACCATGATCCAAAACACACTGCAAAAGCAACCCAGGAGCTTTTTAAGGAAAAGAAGTGGAATATTCTGCAATGGCCGAGTCAATCAAGACAGAAAGACCCACAAACAAAGAACAACTGAAGACAGCTGCCAGTTAGAGCCTGGCAAAGCATCAGAAAGGAGGAAACCCAGTCTTTGGTAACGTCCATGGGTTCCAGACTTCAAGCAGTCATTGCCAGTAAAGGATTCTCAACAAAATATTAAAAATGAACATTTTATTTATGTTTATATTCATTAGTCCAATTACATTTGAGCCCCTGAAAATGGAAGGACTGAGTATAAAAATAGTTGCAATTCCTAAAATTTGTATTTGATATTTATGTTCAACCCCTTGAATTAAAGCTGAAAGTCTGCACTTCAAATTTATTTGGATTGTTTTGTTTTAATTTATTCTGGTGGCATACAGAGCCAAAAGTATGAAAATTGTGGTGCCTGTGTCCAAATATATATGGACCTAACTGTATAAATTGTGGTGCCTGTGTCCAAATATATATGGACCTAACTGTATATAAAAAAAAAAAAAAATAAACAATACTATACACTTCCTTTAAATAATGTGCAACAGGTAGCAAAGAGGAAAACGTGAAATGTACCAATTATATGGCTGAAAACCTTTTCACTCTTTTTAAACTAAGATTAGCTGTTACTTAGCTGTTTATTATGAGATTAGAAATAAATACAAGGGAATGCCTTATAGTGCAATCCTATCTGCCTTTGTGTTTGATATCTAGTGACATGCCTTGAATGAGCCAGGAACAAGGAACATGTTACAGTAGCCATGACGCTCAGACCTCTTCCAAGAATGACTCTTTGTCCTCTTTTGCTTGAAACATTAGACTTTCTGTAAGTGAATGGGGCTTTATCTTGTTCATGTTAAAATTGAGATGGCAGTACAATGGGTTTGGCTCCGGTTTCTTGGTAGCACAGGAAGCATTAAATATGAATGGAAGCTGGAGACCCTCCGAGTTTGTAGCAATCTCTGACCTCCAACACACTGCCTGTTTTCCAGGTCACTTTGTTTCAAGGACAGACTGTTAACCATTTCTGGTCAAAACACTTTGAAATGCAAGAATATAATGTTCATTTAAAGTGGACCTGGTACTATGGAAACTACCAAACAGAGGCATGGAAACTAAGTAAAACTTAGAGATTCACATGATGCCTATAAAAGTATTCACCCACTTGGATGTTGTATTGCCATAGATAATTGAAACAAATTAAATATCAATTTTTTGTTCTTTTTTTTAACACTGATCAAGAGAAATGTACTCTTGAGCCTGACTCACACAGGTGCGATTTCAGATGTGACCTGAGTCATATAAATTTGCATGACAAGAGAAATTGCATCTTCAATGGTGCCGTTCACATAAATGCGCAGTTCGGTTTTAGAAAAGATTACTGTACTACCTAGGTTCAATTCCAGCATGACTGTGGCCCCAAAGAATATGCAAACCAATATCAAAGTAGCATCCAAGTTGCACTACATAATCACACTGAAAGTTGGATCAAAATCTGATTGGATGACCTTGATGTCAAAGTGAAAACAGATCTCTGTAAAGTGATTTAGGCTTGGTTCACACTGATGCAATGTAGGAATCACACAGGAATCACTGCGATTCCCGCATAGAAATCGTACTGCATTCATGCGATCTGCTGCGAATGTCAATTAAAAGTTAACAACACCCCAGAAACAGGTTGCAGAACACAGCGAGTTTGCCTGAATCAGATTCCATGGTATGAACGCCCATGCGATCCGATCCAGTGCGGCAAAAAATAGGTGCCTACACCTTTTTGATGCGGATGCTGTGCGATTTGAGCCATACAAAATGGTGGGCTCTAATTACACCTCACAGAATTTCATGAGATTTGCACAGGATTGAAGTTTGAATCACGTGCGATGTAACAGTGCACTCCGGGGCTTAAAGATGAACTCCGGAACAACCCAATCATGTCTAAAGAGGTACGTATATATTCTTATTTGAATCTTGGTGTGCTTTGTGTATTTCTTCCAGATCTGTGCAGTAATCCAGTGTGAAACTGTGCCTCTCTGCAGGAGCCTCCTGTAATAAAGACCAGCGCTATAAATGTAATGCAAATTGATATGCAAATAATAATCTAAAGGACTATACATACAGTAAAACAGTCCATATGTAAAGAATGACAAAAGACTAAATGTATTGTCACTAAGGACTAATGAATAATCTATATAGTGCTCTCCTTATAATCCGTGATGATGTTCCAAGTAATGTAGAGAGATTGTGCACTCACCAGATGCACAATGTAAATGTGCATTAAGTAAAATCCACAGAAGCCGGGCCTGGTCTGGGATAAGGGAAGATGTCCTCCCTCTAGGTGGTTGGTCTGGTCAGGAACACATGGAAATGATCCTCCCTCTAGGTGAGTAGTGGTGGTGGAAGCACACAGGATGGTAAGGAAAGGATCCAGCCGGCCAGAGGTCCCCTTAAGGAATAGGTGGGTGTAGGTTGCCTGGGTACAGGATCTCCCTTCTCTGGAATCCCTAATGTTGCTGGATCAGGCAGGTGCTATGAATAAATAACTCCACTAGAAGGAGAGCCATTGGGGAATTCCAGTATGGAAAAAGATCTGGGAGTCCTAGTAGATCACAGGCTTAGCAACGGCATGCAATGTCAAGCTGCAGAAACGCAAACAATATGCGCATGTATATCACATCAGGAATCAGGAAGCCTGGTTGTCATCTGGGATCTGGTTAGAACTTGGGGAAAGGGGGGCTCCAATGGCAAACGCACATCAGGCAGCACTCCAGACCTTACAGTAAACCAATCCAGCACACAGATGATCGTGAGGACAACTCCTTGGGCGACTCCAAACTACTGAGTGTTGATGTGTAGCAAAAAATGATGCTGGGACCTTAAATGGCTCAAAAAGTGAAGCCACCAGACATATAGGGCTCATCCACTCATTTTCCATTTCTGAATCACTTCCCCATAGTTTGGCCGGGGAGGTGACTACGGGGTGCCGGGTCTGACAGCAATGCCTGCCTCTGCCCTCTCCCGGTGGTCGGGCTCTCTTTGAACAATCCGAGCGCGGGCGCTCCTAGTGGTCAGGGGTGTCTGTGTGGAGTGGAGGAGGGGGGATGCGCAATCTGGGTGACTGGTCTTGTCTCTGCCCCCTCCTGTAGTTTTCTACAGACTGCCTGTAGTGGGTGGGCCTGTTGGGTCCCTCCCATACCTCTGCTTTCTACAAAGGCTAAGTACAGCCCAGTGATAATGTCACCACTACTTTTATCTGGATTTTCAAAGGCATTTGTTGAACACAAAGTGGGTATATATCCTTTGTGGCTTATGAAGAATATGCTGAAATTAAAGTTTGTGTGTCTGGAGTTAAATTTTAATCAAACACAATCACTTTCAAGGTAGTATTTAGTAGATAGCTCTGGCAGCAATTCCAGCCTTGTATCCATGTGAATATGTCTCTATCAGCTTTAAACGTTTGGGCACTGCAATGTGTCCTGATTCATCCTTGGAAAACTCCTCCCGCTATGTCAGGTTGCATGTGTATCATGAATAAATTGTCTTCTTCAAGTCTGGCCAAAGATTCTCTGTTCTATTGGATTGAGATCTAGATTCTGAATTGGCCTTTTTTTTTTTTTTAGAACATTAAGGACCCATTCACACCTGAGTGTTTTGTAGTGTGAAGTTCGAAGCTCCAAAACATTCAGGGAGAAAAAAATCAATTATTCTCTATAGAGATGGTTCACATGTCCACACCAAGTCGCCTGAAGCCACACGCCTGAGGCTCAAAAATGTTTTGAAGCTACTTTTGTAGCTTGATTCAGTCAGATTGGTGTATTTTTTTCTTCTCCATAGAAATGCATTGAAACACGCAATTCGCACACTTTTGAATGTTTTCATGTGTTTTTGGAGCATTTTTCTGCTCAAAAGAAAATAAAAATAAATAATAATGAAAAATAACAATGATAACAATAATAATAATATTAATAATAAATGAATGATAAATAAATAAATCAATAAAAATAATCATAAATATATACAAAATAAATAGTATGTAATTATAAATAAATAATTAACTCCTAAACTTAACCCACAGCCCCCAAAAAATTAATAATAATAATAGTGATAAATACATAAATAAATAAACAAAAAACAAATTTATTATTTAAAAAATAAATGTAATATTAAAAAATGTAATATTAACCCCTAACCCCAACACCTAACCCCTAACTGTAACCCTCAACCATAACACTTAAGTCCTAACTCTAAACTTAACCCCTAATCCTTACCCTAATTCTAACCACTAACCTAACCCCAACCCAACCGTAACCCCTAGCCACTAACTCTAACACCTAGCCTTAACTCTAACCCCTTACATTAAGAAAAATAAATAAATAAATAATAATACAAAAATTAAATAAAAGCTGATGGAAAAGCTAAAAAGGTTGAAATACCTCGCAACAAATGATGAACCAGATGATATTTTTCTCTATTGGCTGTTAAAAAAGCACCAAAGCTCAAAAATACTTTAAAAATGCTCTGCAAAAACACTCAAAAATAGCATAAAATACTCAACAAAACACCAGAAAAAATGTTCAAAAACACAACGGTGTGAATGCAGCCAAACGTTGTTTTTAAGTCATTTTTGTGCAGTTTTTGCTTTATGCTTGGGGTCATTGTTTTAGTTGAAGACGGATCTTCTCCCACGGCATGGATTTCCTCCACATTTTTCCTTTCTCTTCTATTCATTCTACCTTCTACACTCATAGGCTTTCCAGGGCCTGCTGCAGAGAAACATGGCCTCAGTTTCAAGCCACCACTATGCTTCACAGTGGGGATGGTGTGCTTATGATGATCGGTAGTGTTTGGCTTATACCAAACATAAGAGTTTAGTCTGATGGACAAAAAGCTAAATTTTGATCTCATACAAAAACAGAACAGTTTTCAAGCTAACAGCAAAGTCTCTTGTGTGTCTTCTGGCAAACTGAAAGTAAACTCTCAGGTTTTTAGGTAAAGCTGAACTCCAAGCAGATATAGAAGGCACATATTATTGCATCTCTGTATTCATTAATACTTAATCAAATGGTTTTTTTCCAGCCTCTTCCTGAGAAAAGGGGAGTGGGAAGCAGCACAAGAACACATGAGGTGTGTTGCAGTGCAGGAGGCATGCTGATATGAGGAGAGAGCAGAGTGACAAATGGATGAGCTCATCAGAGTACTGATTCTTCTTTCAATGACCAGTAACAGGTTGCGGTAGGAGGGGACCTGTAAGTGAAAGTGAAACTGTATGAGTATTATGTCCCCCCCCCCCCCCCGCTATATAGGAATATACTCTGGTCTTCATTTAAAGCCTATATAAAGGACACATGAAATAAAAAGTAAAAAATGCAGTATTATACATACATATTTCCCAATGTTTTATATCTTTAAGAAACCTGCAAGCAGAGAAAAATGCCTTCAATAAGTGAAACCCACCCATCAACAGGAGATGGAAAAACCACATTCAGTGCATCAAGGAGGAAGATGACACCTCTAAAATCCTGGTGAAAACCACAGACATGCAGGAACTCTTACCAGAACTATTGGGTTGGGTCAACAGTGCTTTGGTGCAGAGATAGTTGTCCCCTTGACTCCACTCCAACTCCATAAGCACTAATAGTGTAGTATGCCCAAAACTTCAAACTTTATGAAAAATAAACAAATGCACTCACAATAGTTGAAAAATTGCATAGCCGTCATGGAAGCAATATTGGAGCTGGGCAGCCGGGCGTGTAGCGTGGTGACGTCACGTGAAGTTACATCCAGCGCGTTTTGACATCAATTGACATTGTCAGGGGCGCCATAAACCGGAGAGTCCTGTGGGGTTAACCCCTAAAGTGCTGTTGGCTTTTTTAATATAAAAGCCCACTAGCTCTGGTTAGAGCTCATGCATATCTGCTGCTTTTCACCAGGATTTTCGAGGTGTCATCTTCCTCCTTTCTTGATGATTGTGGTTTGTCCATTCCTGTTGATAGGTGTGTTTCACTTATTGAAGGAGTTTTCTTTGAGCATGGACATTTTTCTGATGGACTTTAACACAAATTGACATGGATTTTTGTATGAATTGATGGTTTTTTACATTATCCAGCGCTGCACTTTTTTTTGCCTATTTATTATGTTGAGGGATTGTATCAATTCCTGTGTCAGCTGTTTTTTATGTTTTATTTAATCTGAGCGCAAAGATTTATTTGGATTTTGGGAAGCAGAGAAAAATACCTGTGGATTTGCCAGAAATTCACTCCTACACTTGAAGGAATTGTAGATTTTCACCTACCTTGTGTGTTTTGAAGGCACTGTGTTTCATGATCCTCTGTAATTTTATGCCAGGTGGCAGATATGCAGGAACATGGGGAGAAGATGACTGATATGGCACAGGTCCATGTTCGCAGAACTTGAACAGTTTTGAATCTCAAGCAGGCATAACAGATGTATATATGGAGATTTTGTATTCTGCATACATGACATGCTTTAAAGAATACCTTCAGCACCAAGACAATTGCTAAAGTTGAAGTAAACCTTAAAGCAGATCTTCAGCTTACCATCCCCTCTTTTTTACTTACCCCTGCTTACCTTGTGTTGAGTTCTCCACAGTTTGGATTCTCAGCCACCCATAGGGTCCAGAATTGTTCTGCTAAGAACCTCTTAGCAGCCACCGCTCGGGTCCTGCACCACGATGTTAGTGTGTGATGTCATTTGGAATCCCGCCCACTGATGCACACCCCCTCCTCTGTGAATGAGACATTAAGGCCTGCTGGGATAAGTGACATAGATATCACAGGAGGCACAGTGGGCACAGCACACATTATTTGCCTAGACAAATGGCATGTATTAGTGGTAGGACCAAACCCTTTATCTGAAAAAAAAGAGAGTAAAAAAAAAGCCGCTATATAGGTAGCAGAGCAGAGGAGGAGTGGACAGTAGGGACTTTTCAGGAGGGACTTTATGGGTGAAAATCCACTTTAACTGGATGATATTTAGTTGTTTTTATAAACAGAATAAAGCATTGTCATTGCATAACAGGAAGAGTCTAAGCAGGAACCTTCATGGCAGGATCAACAATTAGTATTTTAATAAAAGCTGCAGGTTTAAGAAAGATTGAAAAGTTAAACATTATATGAGACTTGGTTTATCTACTGTACATCTACATTAAAGTGTTACTAAACCCAGGACCCTGCATTCACTATATCTGGTCTACCACAGTACACAGAACATGGAAATGCAATTATTTTAGTAAATACAAACTGCTAAATAGTTTTTCTCATCAGCAGTTATAGTAGTCTTGTGACTTCTATCAGTGTCCAGCAGAACACCAGTTAAAGCTTGTAGGAGGAGTTTTCATTTTGCTCTAGGAGGATGCAGAACCCCTGACCTCTGTCTGGACAGTGCTGATTGGCCCTGTGCTGATCACATGAACTCTCCCAAGAAAAAAAAACCTCTCTAGCAATACACACTAAACTAAGCATGTGCAGAAAGGCTACGGTTCAGTCTGTCTTATCAGGAGACAAGACGTGAACATTTGAACAAGAGGAGGAGCAGAGAAGTTAGGATCAAATGGTCTTTTTACACAATGCAGAGGATTAACCCCCTAGGTTCCACAGTGAGTATAACAAGCATGCTTTACTGCATATACAGACTGATTTTACTGTTGTGAGTTTAGTATAGGGTTGGCACCTTATTTATTTATTTATTTCAGGTACTTATATAGCGCCGTAAATTTACGCAGCGCTTTACACATATTTATTGTACATTCACATCAGTCCCTAACCCTCAAGGGGTGTACAATCTAAGGCACCTCATCAACCTGAACACATATTAATTACACAGTTTCTGTGGCTGATTAAAGTTGTAATTAAACTCACTCAGAGTCTTATCTGCATTAAAATGGCCTCAGAACCTGTGTAATTAATATGTGTTCGGGTTTAAAGGGATGAGGTGGCAAACCCTAGTTTACTAACACTTTAAAGTGATTTTTTTTTCTTAAATAATAAACATATACAGGTTCATATTTACCTGTTCTGTGCAAAGCACAGAGCCACCCCAATTCTCCTCTTTTTTAGTCCCACTCATGGCTCATGGCTCTTCCCCCGCTCATGGCTCTTCCCCCCTCTGAGTGCCCCCTAATATGCAGCTTGCTATGGGGCCCTCATGAGTGCTCGCTCCGAAACTGTCTCTGTTCATAAGAAACACAGAGAATAGTTTGGCCTCGCCTCACTGGTTGTGATTGACAGCAGCGGGGGCTGATGGCTCCCACTGCTGTGTCTAAGCCAATGTGGAGGCAAGGAGCAGAGAGAGCCACTGCTCTCTGGCATATCACTTTATTAAGATCATGCTCAAGTAAGTATAAGGGGGGCTGTGCAGGGAGCTGCACTCTGTGGTGAGGGTCCAGGGTTTGTGGTTGGTCGGGCTCTCTCTAGCCGGTGGGGGGGGGGTTCTGGGGTTGCAAATTTCGTGTTGCCTAGGGCAGCACAACACCTGCTGGTAAGAATCTACTGTTGAGGTAGAGGTTGCTGGCTGCTGGGGGTTTATTGATGCTGGCTGCTGGGAGATCTGTTCTTGCTACTGGGGGTCTAATGTTGCTGGGGTGGATCTTTTGTTGCTGTGGATGGTATTTTGTTGCAAGTGGTTCACTGTTGCTGTGTGTGTGGTCTATTGTTGTGTGAGGGACCTATTGCTGCTGGAGTGGGGTCTATGGTTGCTGGGGTGGGGGTCTATTGATGCTGCAGGGCATCTATTGTTGCTGGAGCGGAGTTTATTGTTGCTGAGGTAACCTATTGTTGCTTGGGTGGGGTCCAGTGTTGCTGAGGGAGTTTATTGTTGTGTGGAAGATCAATTGTTGCTGCGTTGGGGTCTATTGTTGCTGGGGGGATCTATTGTTGCTGGCTTCATGGGATCTATTTTACTGCTTTTCTTGTTATCAATAACTAATTCCATACATATTATTTACCACAAAGTGATACTTGGGTTTGCATTCTCTAAAAGGGGCAGTACCAAGAGACGGTGCTCAGAGGACGGTAGGGGGCGGAGACAAAGGGGGACTCAGAAAGGGGGAGTTCCTGCACCTATTCCCTAAAAAAAAAAACCCTGTCTACACCAATAATAACAACCTCTTATTTTTGTTATCTTAGCTTTGTTTTTATGTTACATCAGTTGTGCAGATATGACTGGGCAGTCCAATAGGTGCCAGAAAAAACCTAATGCACTCTGTAATGCACATTTGCAAAAACTCTCTGTACTGCAATGATGTGACTTCTGTATGCAGGTGCAGGATTGATGCCAATCAAGTGGCTGAACAGTCTGAACCTGGCAGGAAGACCGTGAGAAGATGAAAGTGCCCATGATAGTCTAGAGCGCTGACACCACAATGCTGCAGTGGATCAGTTGGTAAGTAAGTCTGCCATAATGTGCTAACACGCTGTGCATACTAGTAGATTATGGCATAGAGCTCCTGGGGTTTTTTTCATGAAGGGTAAATTCCACTTTAAAAAGGCAGCCAATAGAATTGTTTGAACTGGTACCGGGTCCTGACAACCTCTAGTTTAAGACACATTATCAACTGTTTAAAGTGGAACCTAAAGCAGTATAAAACACAAAATAAAAAATGTAATACATTGCACCTTACCAGTCATTAGATGTGTTGGTTGCATCAGTTACCTTTCCTTTGGTCTTTTCCTGTTTGTTCTCACTTGGTGCTATTAGTAAGACACCACTTCAGAGGAATGAGCACAGGAGGCACAGCATACACCACCATTGGCAGTCGGGGGGGAGGGGGGTGGGTAGTGTTAAATGTACCAGCAGATTTAAATACAATAAACAGACTCCAGCTCACACTTTATAATCAGTTACAACCGTTTTTTCGCCTTGAGATAAAGGTTTTACGTGAATAAATAAAAATTGATAATTTTAAATACCCCTTCCAGTAGTAAATGGTCTGTCTCATTCGTGTAAACTGATACAGTCTGCTGGAGAGCTTGTGCTTCTGAAAAACAACAGAGTTGATGCCTGAATCACCAGATGAAAAGAAACAAATAAGCTATCACATCAAAGAATTGGTAAGCTGCAATATATTATATGTTTGATTTGGGGTTTAACTACTTGCCCTCCAGAGGATTTACCCCCCTTCCTGACCAGGTAATTTTTTGCAATACAGCGCTGCATTACTTTAACTGACAATTTTTTGGTCGTGCAACGCTGTACACAAATAAAATCTATGTCCTTTTTTTCCCCACAGATAGAGCTTTCTTTTGGTAGTATTTGATCAACTGTGCGGTTTTTATTTTTTGCACTATGAACAAAAATAGACCAACAATTTAGAAAAAAAATATATATTTTTGACTTTTGGCTATAAAAAATATCCAGTAAAAAAAATTAAATCAAATTTCGTTATAAATTTAGGCCAAAATGTATTCTGCTACATGTCTGCTAAAGAAAAAATCCTGATACGTGTAAATTAATTGCTTTATGTGAAAGTTATAGCATCTACAAATAGCGGTATATATACTGGAATTTTTTTTTTACTAGCAATGGCGGTGATCAGCGACTTATAGCAGGACTGCGGTGGGCATTCTGACACAAGGGGGGGGGGGACTGACTAACTGCCACTGACATCCCAATGACACTAATACAGTGATCAGTGCTAATAAAGCTCTGACACTGGGCAGGAAGGGGATAACATCTGGGGCGATCAAAGGGTTAAGTGTGTGCTGTTTTACTTTGTGTGCTGTGTGTTTTACTAGGGAAACATGCTGCTGTGTATTTCACTGCTGTGCAGAGAAATACACAGAAGCATGTTACTGCTGTCAGGAGAGGGACTTGTGCTGTTTACACACAGGTCTCTTCCCTGTCAGTGATACTCGGCGATCAATGTCGGTGGGGAATCTTCAGCCGGAACCCGGTGATTGACATCTGTGACCGCCAATGGTAGCATGGGAAGGCCAGCACTCGTGCGCACACCCTACCCGGAAATGGAAAATCACGCATATATACATGATTTTGTGCAGCCCTGTAGCAGTAGTTCTGCTATAGGGTGGTCGTGAAGTGGTTAATACTACTTTAACTGTATCTGAGCACCACAAACTAAAAATAGTATTTGAATTATTTTTAAAATGTAAAGCAAACTCCCCTATCAATCCATGTCTCTGTGCTTTATTTTGCTAAGAAATCACTTTGAACACCCCCCCCCCCAGCCTTTCTGACTGAGGCCATCTTGAGTAAAGGCAAATAATTCATATAGCGTTTACTTCTTGGAATCCATCTGCCCTTAGTTAAGGCATGCAGGCAGGAGGGTGTGCTTAGCTAAGAATGCCCATGAAGACTCCTGGGCTGTGTAACATCTTTTTGGCAGAGGCCAGTTATCAGGAGGCAACTGAAAAATGTAGGTTAAAGGTTAAAACAAATATATTTAATAGAACTTCCTATCTATTTACTAATGCTAGCCGCTTAACCTCCCTAGCGGTACGATTATGTCAATATTTCTGTGCTCAAAGCGGTACATTTTTTTGCATGGAAATATGTTGTTTTTTTATTGCAGGCCTGTAATTCTTAGGAATAACTCACTGAAATCTGTCCGAACAAGAGTCTGGTAAACATCCCGGGTATGGTAAAATTTGAAACACAAAGTCATAAATTATAATATAATAAATAATCATAAAAAATAATAATATAATAATAATAAATTTAATTCAATAATGTAATCAAACCAAAAACACTGAAATTTGAAATAGAGCGCCAAGTTCGCACATCACTGAGCTCAGTCGCAAAATCGTTTTCAGTGTCTGATGATGAATTTCCCCACAAATCATTATCACTCAATTCTGCAAGTGGTTCTTGTCACAATCATGCACACGGAGGGGTACAGGTCATCCATTCTGCTCCAAACAGCTACATTTTGGTAGTTCTCTTAAACTCCCAAATCAGTCTCTCTCCTCTGAGTTCCCCCCTCCCTCAGGAATGCGTTCAGTGTACCTTGCTAAGGGGCTGTCTATGTAATCCTTTTCCCAAATAAGGCAATAAGCTTGCTGTTGTAAGAAGATACTAATTGATTTTTGGGTAGAAAAGAAACTGTTAGTTCTTGTCTGAGCAGTCAGACAAGTGAGGACGTTGGCTCTGTACCATCGAGCTGACCGAGAGTCTTGTTGTACCATCGCAACTGAGTGCAAGACCAGAAATCCTTTTGAGCTCATCAGAATTGAAACTGCTTAACTCCAGGCATTTATTTGGTAAGTACTTACTTACCTAAACTTCCTTCTGTTATCTGTTGCTGTGCTGTATTGCTCTGTATATTTATATATATATATCTTAGTTACATCTTCTCTGTAATTATTTTACTGCACCTGTTTGACCCTTTTAGTAATAATTCTTTCTTCTGAAAGTGTTGAACTGTTTTTATAACTCTTAATTGCAATTTACGAATCCCTGCCTTTAAAGTGATGCTACTGTTGGTTTAACTCTCTGTATAACTGGCCTGTGTCAATGACCGGGTTATGCGGACGATTATTTCAATTATTATACTGTTATAGCAATATTGCGAGTTTCCTCTTTCTCTGAACCAAAAGGAGGTGGTGGCAGTGTGAAGGGGTTAATTGCGTAATTAACCTGACCCAGTAACAATCGCTTCAGGCTGCCGGTACATAGATTGTGTCCAATCAGCTGGAAAATTGTTGTGCAGGGTGCAGCTGGGTGTGGTATTGTTACGCATGTCACATCGCGGTTTGGATCGGCCAGTCGTTCGGTCACGAGTTTGGTGAGAAGGTCTGTGGTCTGACGCCGCGATCTTGACAGTTCTAATTTACTATCGCTGTTCTCTAGCTGGTCTAAAACCGCTTTTGACATAAGGGGACACTTTTTGGACGCCATGGACGCTTCTCAGTTTCCAGGCAGAAAGAACAGTAAGAATGCAGGCAGGGCACAGGACAAAGCACTAGGGATAAAATGTATGTGAAATGGTTTGATACAGTAATGTTTTACTATGTTTTTAACATTTTTAAATTCCGGCCCCAGTACGTCCCATATGTCCCGACGCTCGCAGGGACCGGAACCCTGAAGACATCAGTATCGGCCGGAGGAGATGACCAAGGACGCTGCAGGGCGGACATCATGGTAGCACAGAACAAGGTAAGTGCTGGAGGGAATCCCTGAACAACGCTGCAGGATAATCCTGAGTGTAGCTCGGGGTTACCGCTTTTGGTACTGAAAGTTAACCCTGAGCTACAATTGAGAATACCGCCAGGGGGGTTAAGGATTAAAGATAATTAATCAAACAATGGGGAGTGCAGCGCTACAACAAGTCTGTAGACATCTCCCCTACAGCAGACGTGTGTTTACATGAAACGCGTCTAGGAGGAGCCCTTGCACGCCTTGACGTCACGCCGCTGGATCAGGAGGTCCGGCGGCCAACATTTGAGTTCTACTGGTCAGTGCTTTTTAGGTGCTTTTACTATTGATTACAAGCAGCTTCCTACCACTATCCGCAGTCACTTTTATGTGTGTACAGTACTGCTTAAATTCTATATAATACATTTTTTACCAATATTACTACACTATGAGCACCTTTATTCTCTATACCTGGCACTAAGCCTCCACACCTCAGCCCCAGTATTTCAGGCATCAGTGCAGACCTGAGGAGTAAGTACATTGTGACCAGACCGGTATCCTTCTTACACACCACTGAGGGACCACCAGAGGATTTCAGCACCAGGCAGTTTCTATCCAGGACCCCCGGATGCTTGTGATCTTGATATGTGCAGTGAGATTGCGCTTCTGGTGAGTAGGCAATCTATCTATACCTCTACATCAGGACACCGGACCATACTCACAGTGATTGAAGTCTATTTTTGGACTATATGCTTCATATGATAATACTTCACTGGACTTATGTTATTTATTTATCTCTTTGCTGAAGATAGGTTCAGCCTGTTCATGACTTGTTGTAGTGCTGCACTCCCCATTGTTTGATTCTATTAGAAAGGTTTTGTGGTTCCTTTTTAGTGCAATAGCCGCTTTTTAGAGTGAGCTCACTAACCTGCATACATACATTAAAGATAATTAATGTTGATTGAAAGAGTTTAGTTTCACTTTAAGCAGCTAGGCTGTTTATAAGTATTAGAAAAAGTCAAATGTATTTAAAGATGGCGGCGTGGAAGATGTTTGCATAAGATATGAAAAGGCCGTAATTCAGATGCTGAAGCAGAATCATGTGACTTGTGCATGCCTCTGGCAGTTAATTAAATTCAAGAAAAATAAGCATGTTTTCAGCCTTGGTCTTACCGGTATGAAAGATCAGCCTTCTATATTTAGTATCCAGAACATAACCGTCCACCTACAACTCTTCACACCTTCATACGAATTGTTAATTTATTCTCACAGCCCCCTGCCTTCACCATCTACTTTCAGAATGATCTATATTAACCGCTAATCTTTCAGAATCCCTGTGACTGCAGCCAGATGTAATGTGTGAGTCAAGTCGCACAGCTGACAAAGGCTCTCATGTGTTTCATCAACGTGTTTTTATTACTCTGTTTACTATGCGTAACAATAAACACATTGCTGGTTCTGCAAGCCAACAGGATGTGCCAAAAATGCAAAAAAAAATACATATGCATTGAATTTCGCACAACATGACATACAAAGGGCAACATTTGCATGCTAGACATAAACAACATTATAACACAATGGTAGTTGAATTATGTGCATTTACCATATCTAATACCAATACAAAAATTTGAATTTCCAAATGTGATCTTCAGTGGCCGTGAATTCTTGAGCTGGCCATGCATGGATCAAAATTCAGTTGCTTCAGCAGGGACTGGACAAATTTCGTTTCATGTATGGGCACCCAGGTTAAAGTGATTCGAAAGGCTTAATTTTTTAATTAAAAAATAACAAACATGTCATACTTACCTGCTCTGTGTAATGGTTTTGCACAGAGCAGCCCAGATCCTCCTCTTCTTGGGTCCCTCGCTGGTGCTCCTGGCCCCTCCCTCTTGTTGGGTGCCTCCATAGCAAGCAGCTTGCTATGGGGGCACCTGCTGCTCCATGTGTCCATTCAGACGTGGCGCTGCGGCTTGGCCCTTCCCCCTCTCTTTTCTCATTGTCTCAATGATTGACAGCAGTGGGAGCCAATATCTCCCAATTCTGTCTCAGCCAATGAGAATAGGGAGTTCAGAATAGCTGAGACTCCAGTGCTGGATAGAGAGGGGGTTTAGGTGAGTATTAGGGGGCTGGGGGGATGTTGCACAGAGAAGGTGTTTTACGATATAAAAACCTTGAGCATTTGGAACCACTTTTAACAGAAGTCATTCTACCTGTGGGTGTGTGCAGAGTCAGTAATTACACAAAATCTGGTTGTAGAGAACAAGAACTTGCATTGAAGGAACATCTTGACATTACAAACAGCCCAGTGGGAAGAGCACCACAACAGGCAACACTCACAGTTCTGTGCAGATACAGTTCTGGGGATACAACAGGTTCAGATGCACCAAACAGGGACTGTCTCACAGGGTGGAATGCGGCTGACTGATCTGGTCGCAATGGGGAGGCTTCCAAAAAGGGTAGTGTGTCCCTAGCCTATCCCTACTTCTCTGGAACCTCTGCTTGCCACTAATCACTTTCCCTATTAGATGGGTGCTCTTTCCTTGCACTATCCACTACGTAAAATGTGTGCAAACACTGGCGGCAGGCACCTAGAAAAGCTCAGTTTACCCAAGATGGCCTCCAGGGATCACCTTCACACGATATAGTGAACCAGAATACTGCCCCAGAGGCCCAGGAAATGATATACAAATCTAGTTTCTCTTAATTTCTTTTCCAGATACAGTACTGCTTCAGCTGAGCGCCACCAACAGTGGAGGAAGCAGGCTGCACTTGCCTACATATCAATTGCCTTCTGTACACCCAGCATGTCAGATTTTTCCTAATTGGATAATTGGCTATAGCCGGCTGCACTGGTCATTGTATTCTGACAGCAGGGAAGGCTTCCTGCCTTCAGAACACAATAGCACAATAGGAAGTTTTGCGTGGAATGTGTCAGATTTGGCTTTTTGTTTCTCCACTTTTTTGTGTCATACCAATATAAACAAAAGAAATGAACATGAGAATGCCTAAACATTTGTAATTGCAACAGTTTTCTGGGGGAAGTGGTGCATTATCTGACAGAAATGCAGGGGTGCCAATATTTGTGACCATGCCTGTATGTGTATATATACATATACACTGCATTGCCAAAAGTATTGGGACACCTGCCTTTACACGCACATGAACTTTAATGCCATCCTAGTCTTCATTTGTAGGGTTCAATATTGAGGTGGCCCACACTTTGCAGCTATAACAGCTTCGTCTCTTCTGGGAAGGCTGTCCACAAGGTTTAGTACTGTGTTTATGACAATGGTTGACCATTCTTCCAGAAGCGCATTTGTGAGGTCAGGCACTGATGTCGGACGAGAAGGCCTGGCTCGCAGTCTCAGCTGTAATTCATCCCAAAGGTATTCTAACAGGTTGGAGGTCAGGACTGGAGGTGGAGGTGCAGGCCAGTGAAGTTCCTCCACCCCAAACTCGCTCATCCATGTCTTTATGGACTTTGCTTTGTACACTGGTGTGCAGTCATGTTGGAACAGGTAGGGGCCATCCCCAAACTGTTGGGAACATGAAATTGTCCAAAATGTCTTGGCATGCTGACGCCTTAAGAGTTCCCTTCACTGGAACTAAGGGGCCAAGCCCAACCCCTGAAAAACAACCCCACACCATAATCCCCCCTCCACCAAACTTTACACTTGGCAAGTATCGTTCTTCCAGCAAATGTCAAACCCAGACATGTCCATCGGATTGCCAGACAGAGAAGCGTGATTTATCACTCCAGAAAACACGTCTCCACTGCTCTAGAGTCCAGTGGCAGCAGGCTTTACACCACTGCATCCCATGCTTTGCATTGCACTTGGTGATGTAAGACTTGGATGCAGCTGTTCAGCCATGGAAACCCATTCCATGAAGCTCTATACATTGTTGTTGTTGTGCTAATCTGAAGGCCACATGAAATTTGGAGGTCTTTAACTATTGACTCTGCACACAGCTAGTGACTTCTGCGCACTGTGCGTATCAGAATGCGTTGTCCCACCTCTGTCATGTCACGTGGCCTACCACTTCGTGGCTGAGTTGCTGTTGTTCCCAGTTGCTTCCACTTTGTTATAATACCACTAACAGATGACCATGGAATATTTAGTAGCAAGGAAATGTCACGGATGGACTTATTAAACAGGTGGAAACCTATCACGGTACCACGCTTGAATTCACTGCGCTAATGAGAGCGGCCCATTCTTTCAAAAATGTTTGTAGAAGCAGTCTGCATGCCTAGGTGATGATTTTATACACCTGTGGCGATGGAGGTGATTGGTACACCTGAATCCAATGATTTGGACAAACCCATCGAACCAGACTATACATACCCTACCATTTGTATTATATATTACTATTTCAAAACCTACCTGTTTTTTACAGCCCGTCACTTCCAAGATCAGGACCCTTATATCTTACAAGTTTTATCTAACCCTCTTACTTTCTCTAGTATTATTTTCTCACTTTTTCTCTTTTCATGTAGTCTTTTTCCAAGGCATATTATGTTCATTATGTGATCTTCTCAGTTTTGGTAATCCGTACCATCTGAAGCAAGCTTTGTTTGTGGCTATCTGAGTACACCCATATGTTGGAGCTTGTGATATTTACAATGCTTTATTCTTATCTTGATGTAACACCACTGATATATTGTCTTGGAATGTGCACTCTTTATTGTTAATAAACATATATTTAACCATATATAAGTGCTGATATCCTCATCTTTTGATCTGCTTTGAATGGATCTAGTACCACTGTTTTCCTGCAGCTTCACCCACAAAGAACAGAGTATAAGGGGACGATTGCATCACTTAGATTCATGTGACATTAGGTTACTATTCCATCCAGGAGGACTGGGAAAAGCCTCATGTACAGTTGCCAACATTCACCAAAACATTGATAGTGTGCTTCAAGTGATTGTAAAATGGGAGGAATGGCCACTTGCCAGTTCTGCCTTTTGATCTGTTTTTACTGGATTCTATAAAAGCGCTAGCTTTCCATTGACTGATTTTTCTTCTTGCCTACATTTTACCCTTCAAAGGGAAACAATTTTAAAATTTTAGTAAATACATTTAGAGCCATTATTATAACACTAATTTAACTTTAGCTGTCTTGTGTTCTCTTTTTTTGTCTTTTTTTTTTATTTGCAGCTTTTACATTTCTACATGCTTTCCATTGTTCCATACTTGAATGACAGTATTCAATATACAGATTTTTGTTCTTTATAGCAAGAAATGCTAACAGCATTGCTGCTGAACGACTGGTGAGATATACCATAGTTCATTTTTCATTTAGAATCTTTTATTTTTATTCAGACTTACTGGACTTCCAAGGTACTCACAGACATGAAATGCCAGTCACTCAGTCCGGCCATTTTTGATTGGTACATTTGCCAATCTCATGTGTATGAGTGCCCAGAAAAACAGCTGACTGACTTTTCCCAGAACAAAATAACAATCAGGCAGGCTTGAAATTTTGCTTTATCACTACTGATTCCTTTAAGGCAGGCTGGTGCTGTTCCCATTTCCTTCTATCTGCATTGGCATAAACAGGAATGCTTGGCCAGCCACATGTTTATGTTCATCTGCCATCTTATGTAAAGTCCATCCATACATAGACTTGCTTTACTGAGAGGCAATAAAGCAGAACCCTGTGTAATACCCTAGGGACCCTATAGTCTTATTCTAAATTTATTGCAGCCAGGCTGTAGTCAGCTTAGGCTTGATTGATAGTTTTGCATCTGTAGGTTTTCCAATAAGTTCAGATAATTTTTGGGTTTTCCTATTAATGTAAAGGGATCCAGTAACCTGAATTAATAATATTTCTATCTCCCTGGCCAACCGCTAGGAGTTTTTCTGCCAATGGTACATGCTGGGGAACAGTATAATATTTGGTGGAACCTTCTGGAAAATTTCTTACATCTGAGGCTTTGTGAGGGAAGAACATGTGTGTAGCTGTTCTCTGACATCCCTGGCCTGCTGTCTGAAGAGGACACATGCTTGAAGAAGGAGGATTTACCCTGGAGAAGTGAATCTAGAACCTGAATAGGAGCACCAGGGGTGAATTTCGGCTGCAGAAAAGTGTAAAAGAAGCTAGTTACAAGCTTGAATATCACAGGAATTCTGCTGGATCATCCAGGGAGTTTGTGTGCTGCTACTGCTGGACAGGTAGAAGAATGACGAATGCTGGTCTTGCTTAAAGGTACCTTCTGTATTGACTGTGAGTCAGGTTTGGAGTCTGCATATGGCTCCCTGTGCCCTAATCCCTCTCTCCTTGAGTTTTTAAAGCTAAATAAACTTGTACCTGGTAATATTTTCAAAAGTTACTATCACCCAATTCTTTACCCCACATAAAAAGTCAATGATCCAACCCTATGGTGAAATGTGAGCCCACTTAGCAACTTAGGAGTGCCTAACATTCACCATTGGGTAAAGGGGTGCCACTACTATAAAGCAGGAAGCTGAGGCTGCAAATGTTTTGATCAAAGGTGGCTTCTCCTATGTAAATGTTTAAAATGGCTTTTGATACTGTTGACCATCCCCTCCTCCTCAAAAACTCCACTCTCTTGGCCTCCAAGACTCTGCTCTCTCCTGGTTCTCTTCCTACCTATTGCAGCCCTCCTTCAACGTTACCTATAACTCTGTCTCCTCCTCTCCACTACCTCTTTCTGTAGGGGTTCTTCAAGGTTCTGTCCTTGGACCCCTTCTCTTCTCCATCTACAACTCCTCCCTTGGTCACTTGATAAACTCCCAAGTACCAGTACTTTAAGTACCATCTCTATGCTGATGACACACAAATTTATCTTTCTACTCCTCACTTCATCCCTTCAGTCTCCTCTCGCATTACTTACCTACTAAATGACATATCGGCATGGTTGTCACTCCACTTCCTCAAACTCAATCTTTCCAAAACTGAGCTCATACTATTCCCTCCAGCACGTTCCACCTCCCCTGACATCTCCATCAAGATCTATAATACAACCAGGGAACTAGGTGTAATCCTAGACTCCCATCTGTCCTTTCAGCCCCAAATCCAATCACTGTCCAAATCCTGTAGACTTCACCTCCTCAACATCTCCAAGATACACCCATTCTTAACCTCTGAAACTACTAAGCAACTTATTCACTCCCTGGTTATCTCTCGGTTTGACTATTGCAACTCCCTCCTCATTGGCCTACCTAATCACAGGCTGTCCCCTCTTCAGTCTATCATGAATGCTTCTGCCAAACTCATCCACCTTACTAAACCTTTCCACGTCTGCCATCCCTCTCTGCCAATCCTTCCACTGACTTCCCATTGCCCAACAAATAAAATTCAAAACATTAACAATCACATATAAAAACATTTATTACTCTGCCCCAAATTACATCACCAATCTTGTCTCCAAATATAACCCAAACCTTCCTCTCCGCTCCTCCCATGACCTCCTGCTCTCTAGCTCCCTTGTCTCCTCCTCCCATGCTTGTCCAGGACTTCTCCAGAGCCTCCCCCATCCTCTGGAACTCTCTATCCCAATCTATCAGACTATCGCCTACTCTTCCCACTTTTAGGTGATCTCTGAAAACCTATCTCTTTAGGGAAGCCTATCCTGCATTCGGCTAATAATGGAATCTTCTATTCCTCCTACCAGTCCATCCCCCACAGTTATTACCTTATGTACCACCAGCCCCTTCCTCTTAGATTGTAAGCCTCAAGGAGCAGGGCCCTCCTAACCCTCTTGTATTGAACTGTATTTTTGCTGTATTGTCTCCCTATATTTTGTAAAGCGCTGAGCAAACTGTTGGCGTTATATAATTCCTGCATTATAATAATAATTAAAAGAAAACGTTTTTCCATGCAGTGGGGTTGTGCCCCATCTCTATGCAGCTCCTTCCACCTATACATGTTACACCCCAGATTCAGGCTTCCACAGTAGGCAGGAAGTCCACATTTTATGGATTACCTGAGTGCAGTCTCTCAACTAGGTAACCCTTTGACTGATAACAGCAACATACTATAATTAAATAAAATGAAAAAAAACTGGATATTAATTTGTGGATCCATATAAACGTGTATTTAGTTAAACACATCGTATTAAAAAGCATAGCTAAAATAAATACACATAGAAATAAATAATAATGAAAAGATACACATTCTATTTAATGTCCCAATGGGAATCCACAGGATGAATGGAACAGACACAGGCATGATACAAGGACATGAATCAGACAACAATAAAGAGTACTATTTTGTGCATAAAGTGCACACAAATTCATTAACAGAGAGCAAGCAGTTTATGGATTCCTGAGGGCAACCCCTCAATTTTTAAAGACTACCTAAGTATTTTAATATAGCTATTAGACACTCTTCCTTTTCATCTGCAGACACTGACTACTTTTAATATAGACAGCTGCAAGGATTAGATTATTGCTCAGAAGATATTCTTGAGAGGCAACTGTTCCTTGCGTTAGGCTCCATCTTTTTATCTTCCCATCCAGACACAGCCATGGGCTGAGATATGAGCAGAGATGGAAAAGTATTTTGAAGATTCCTTAGCTAGTTAGAAGTATTTTCTCTGGGTGCCAGAGCAGCTGGAAAATACAAGCTCTGAAAAAAAGATCACAATAAGGAAAGATGATAAAACTAATGTTGTGACCTTACCAACAGTTATATGGGGGAAAGACTAAGATCATGGCAGGCTGGAATAAATGGATTTAGCATCTGAACATATACAGTATTTCTAATACACATTTCACATGAGCAAAATAGATGCATTTTTTTAAATTCTGTCTACTTGACAGGAGTCACTAGTTGCTTGTATGCAATTTGTGTGGCTGTTTGGTGAATGCAGGCTGTTATATGCATAGATTCTGATTTACCAAAGCAAGTAGTGCATGTTTACTTTCAAAGTGGATTTTCACTTTGCAAAATTACTTTTCTCTTATCTTAGTGAAAATTAAACTAAATGAAAATGTACTTTGCAAAGAATAACCAGTCAAGCAATGGACAGTAAAAATTAGAATTTTGCTTGTACATGATTAGAAGATTTAAATCAGAACAACTTTATCTTAATGACTAAACTAAGTGAACACTCACGCTGCAAAGAGAAAATTCGCTTAGCTTAGATAATGAGTGAATGTTGTGTTGATTTCAGTTATCCAATCATGTTCATGCAAAAATCTTGTTTGTTTAATTTTCCTTCCATGTGGTCGAATATTTTTTTGCAAAACAAATTTTACCTTTGTTTCACCGTATTTACTAAGATAAGTGAAAATTCAACATGCTCTGCTGTCCTAGTAAATGAAGCACACCAAGCTCAATTCAAAACATAACAGATCTCATGCACAAAGACAAAGATCTATCAAGATTGTATGTTTCATGTCTGCTCAATGTGGCTTACAGTCCATGTGTGCCATAAAGGCTGATCTGGTGGCACCTGCCATAAAGATCCAGTTTTAAAGATGCATGGCGTGCAGACCTGTTACAATAACAATTCAAGGCAATACGAGTCACTGGGTCTATCTGACACTTTTCCTCATTTAGCATTTGCCCTTTCCGATTTTTTCACTCATTCAACAATTTACAGTCTATCTATTTCAATATTAATTCTTCCATTCCAACACCCCCTCTACAAATCCAACACTCTTTGGTCCAACACTAATGCTAGACATACACGTATAGGTTTCTCTTGTTCAGCCCAGGTTAAACGAGAGAATTCTAATAGATACATCACATCAGGCAGCATGGATGGTGAAACCTCCCAGCGCTGGCTAATTGTATTCTCGAGAAATGCAGATGTCTAGGCCTTTTCATCCTAGCTGTACACAGTACTTCCCTCTAACATCTAGGAGGTTTGATCCCTGTTGAAAAAGTCCGGATGTGACGAAACGCGTCTGGGGCACATGACGTAGTGACGTATTGACGTTTCCGGAAGTGCCGTGGTGGCCATCTTGGGTTCTGGAACACGCGGCTGTGCATATCCTTGGGACTTCCATTTACCACCTGGCTCTCCTTCAGAGTTGTAAGGCTATTAGCTTGAAGCTACTGCTAAGGAGTGATGTTGTCTTGATTGTTCCACTATATGGAAGCTGATCTCATCGTTTTTTAATGTAAGTTGCTACAATAAAACCTGTGTGTTATTTAATACAAACACGGAACCCTGGTCTGTTTATGAGGTCTATGGGAGGTGTATGGAGAAGATGAGTGATATATTGTTTGGAGGCAATCCCATCCTTACTATGGATCCTATGCTGGTTTTATCTACCTTAGGGTAATTATGCACTTTTACTATATGGTGTGCAGAAGGTTTATTTATTATATTGTTGGAGTTTGAACATCTCACGACTGCTGTGACACTTTAGTTTCTGCATGTAACACATGTGGCACTATTTTTAAGACCTAGGATATTACACTATGTTTAGATCTTTTATCTTTGAGGTATATGAAGATTTTCTGGAGTTCATCATCAAATCTGCCCTAGGACCTGAATTATTTTGAAATCACTTGCAAGTGTGTTTTTGGACTTTATCTGGATTTTATTTGGACATTGGGCTGTATTGATATTTTTGATGTGTTTATTTATTTAAATCAAGTCTGTTATAAAAAAACTTTTAGCCACTAAGCTCTGTCACCATGTTGGCTCAGTGTTTGTCATTTTTATTTTTCATAGGAGCCGTCCTTTTGCCTTGTACACACCATAAGAATATAGGATGAATGATCATCCATGTTTTCTTCATGCTACTCTCATATTGAAAATGAAAAGGTTACTAAAGCTACAAAATTCTGGTAAAACAGAATACATCATCAGAAATGATTTAATGTATTGTATTGTAAATTATTATTTTGTTTCTGAGCATGTGTGGTCTTTTTTATGTACAAATACTATACTAATTACACAAAATTAATTTGTTCTGTTATCTTACAAGAAATATTTTCGAGCTTGTCCCTTTGGAAATTTTCGCATGAACTGTTGTGATCGGCTCTTGATAGCTGTGTACTAACAAATAGATTATCAGACAATCACTACTATTGCATTTTTTTTCCGTCCTATTTTGTCGTGTGTACTAGGCATAGGGCTCCCACAAGCAACAGTAAGTATATTTATGAAGATTGTCCTCTCCATTTGTGTAGGTCTTATTCATGCTAAAAGGTTAATGGTTTCCAAAGAAGTTGGCTTAACAACATTCACACTTGAGCTAAGTATCTTTGGTCATTTTTCAGGCTTTTTTTTAACATTTGTCTAGGCGATTTTGCATGCGGTACAGGCTTGAGTATTTTTTTTTTTCAATGATCTTAAGCCAATAGAAAGCAAGCCACTAGGAATGTACATTTTTAGTCATTGTTTGCATGTTATTCAGATCTATTTAGGTCTATACTTTTTCAAGCTTCAAGGGACAATTTGCTCAGGTGTGAACGACACCACTGAAAATAAATGAAATTCTACTATCTAGTTTAGAAGTGCTGGTTAAGCTTCAAATCCTTATACTGTACACTATATGTGCATTAATGACAGCACTAGGAACATTGGAATGTAGGCTAATCCGAAAAAAAGACTGATTTGAATGGGGGAGTGTACTCTTTATATAGGTTTTGGCAATATGTCATATCTCCTAACTTTGTGAGATGGGAAAGAGGGACATATTATAGCATAAAATAATATATTATTATATTAAAATATTTAAGGAAGGGACATACCACTGCCATATCTCCAGCAACATAGACCATGAGGATTTCTGTGGAAAAAACGACTGGTTTAACCCAAAACATTTTTCATCATTACTTTTAATTTATTATGGCTTTTCAAAATAACAATTATAATAATTTAAAGGTTAGTTAATAACTGAAAGGATAAAATAATAATTTAAAAAAAAAAATAGAAGTCTATGCATCAGGCCAAAAAATAGGGACAACTGAAGAATGTAGAGGAACAGAGAGATTTGGGTTAACAAGAGGGACTGTTGGGAACTATGTTAAAGTGGAGCTCCAGTCTATTCAGAAAAAAAATAAAAGTTAGCAGCTACAAAAATTGTAGCTGCTGACTTTTAAAATTAGTCACTCACCTGTCCCAGGATCCAGCCGTGAGCTCACCGCAGCCAGGTCCTTGGTCCCCAGTGCCGTCATCTTAAGTGTGGGCTCCCAGCTTTGACAGCTTCACAGCTGGGTGCCCACTGCGCATGCTCAAGCAGCTCTGCACATTGTGAATGATGCCACAATCTTCTGAGACCTGTCATGGAGGGAGAGGGGGAAGTAGAACTTTTGCTTCCAATTGCCTAGACATCTGAGAGCTACCCCGCTCCTGGTCCCCAAAGGTGACAATTCGGCATGGGGAGCAGGGGACCAGTGCTTAAAGCACAACTTCCCCTTTTGGGTGGAGCTCAACTTTAACACTATATTAAAAAATGGAGGAGTAAAATGGAGGAATAAAATGTATCAACATCTTTACACCTTAGCTCCAGTGGTGCTGGTTTCCAGAAGAGGTTATAGCGACCCATCAAAAACACTTAAATGACAGAGATACGTAACCATTTTGATTGGCCATCATGGACATGACAGTCTTGTACCTGATGGGGGAACGCCAATATCCTAATGTGTGAACTAAAATGAAATCCAGTCTAGATCTTCTCTCTTCAGCTCTGGTAACAATTGTTTATTATTCATAATGATTCCTAAACCTACATGCTGTTTGTTTATGGAAATATGTTTATTTAGAACATGATTCATAATTGTGCATTTAGGAGTATAAACAAACAGATGTCCTTTACAAAAGACTTGAATAATCCATTGACAGTATACCTCAAGCCAAGAAACATGCCTGATTCAAATTACGGAGAATGTATAGCTCATGTAGTCCCATCATTACTCACTGTGAAGTTAACACAATATACAGTAGATCCTCCAACTAAGGATGGACATTTCGCAGCACCAAAATTCTGCAATCTCACCAAATATTGTTTTCCATTAAAGCTGAACTTCAAGCATGCAGCTTAATACACTGATAACATAGAAATATATGCACTGTTTTCTCTGCCAAAAGATTTGTTATTCTGTTCCAGCATTCTTCTTCACCAGGTACCCCTTCTAGACCACATAATCAGACCAGCAAGCTTTTCCACTAAGCAAAACAGCTTGCTCAATGATGCACTTCCCAACCTGCTGACATGACAATAAAGTCCCATGACTATACCAGCACAGTGGCTAAGTGGTCAGCACTAATGTTTAGCAGCACTATGGTTGTCGGTTTGAATCACCACCACGACACCACCTGCATGGAGTTTGCATGTTCTCCCTTTGCCTGTGTGGGTTTCCTCCCATACTCCAAAGACATGCCGGTAGGTTAATTGGCTCTTGTCTACATTGGCCCTTGTATTTGCATGTATGAATGTGAGTTAGGGACCTTAGAGGGCAGGGAATGATGTGAATGTACAATCTATGTGTAAATCAATGCATAAATTGATGGTGCAATATATGTACCTGTAAAAAATAAAATAACAGCAACATCAGCACTCTGCTCTTGTCAGCAAGCATCCAAGTGAAAGACTGACAGCACTGAACAATGCCATAGAGCTTGACTAACTCAAATTGCCTCTCTTCCTCCTAAAACATGGACACCTGGATATGAGGAGTAGTGATGGGCTGAACACCCCCCCTGTTCAGTTCATGGTCGAACATTCGAACCTACTGAAAGTTCAAACAGGGACAATGTACTGAGTGGTATCATACCGCATCTGAGTATGCAGTTAGATACCGCTCAGTTACTAAAATACCGCATGAGTTTTATTATTAAGTCATGCGGTATTTTAGTAGTGAAACATTCATTCATGTTTCAGCTGTCAATGCGGTTCCCACAAAAGAATTGTCGGCATTGCCTGAAAAATGTTTAAATTTTTTTTTTTTTTAAACAGCATAGTTTCCCCCCCCCCCCCTTCGGGTCTGGTATGGATTTTGAGGGGAGCCCCCCATGCCAAAATTAAAAAAAAAATGGCACAGGGATCTCCCCCAAAATCCATACCAGCCACTTACCTGGGCAGGCAGGTCAGGAAAGAGGGGAGGGCGAGTGCCCCCCCCCTTGTGAACCATACCAGGCTACATGCCCTCAAAATAGGGGTGATTTGGGGCAGGGGGGCTCCCCCCAAAGCAACTTGTCCCCATATTGATGGGGACAAGGGCCTCTTTCCCACAACCCTGCCTAGTGGTTGTTGGGGTCTGTGGGCAGGGGGGCTTATCATAATCTGGAAGCCCCCTTTAACAAGGAGTCCCCAAGATCCCACCCCCCCATGTGAATGAGTATGCGGTACATGATACTGCTACCCATTTGCAAAAAAAAGGTGTAGTGTAAAACACAACAGACAGTCTTTCACAAGCCCTTTATTAAAAACAAAAATTAAAAATGTCCCCGAAGTAGATTCAACGTCAATCACGATGCCCGCCTCCACCGCCGATGCAAAAAAAAGAAAATCCGCTCCACCCTTGACGCTGGCTTCTGCCATCTGACAGCTGCGCCACGATGACAATTCTTAAATAGGGTGATGACATTACAAGGGGTGGGATCACCCCGCTCCCTTGTGACATCATCATGCCCTGTGATTGGCCAAACCATTGCACCTGACCTGTGCTGAGGTGCAATGCTTTTGCCAATCATAATGCACTTTCAGAGTGCAGTGTATTATGAGATGCGGCAGGCAAACAGCCTGCCGAATGCCCGTGCCTTTCATGTATTCAACGAACACACGAATGGACAATGTTCAAGTCCATCACTAATAAGGAGCTAATCTAAAGACAAATGAGACAAGGCTGTTAAAATACCGTATTTTCCGGCGTATTAGACAACTGGGCGTATAAGACGACCCCCTACTTTTCATGCTAAAATGTAGTGTTTGGGCTATACTCGCCGTATAAGACTACCCCTCTAGCAATGCACTCCAGTGGGAGGAATAGTGCCCCATCATTGGTGTCAGTGGGAGGAATAGTGCCCCATTGGTGTCAGAGCGACGAATTGTGCTCCATCATTGGTGTCAGTGGGAGGAATAGCACCCCATCATTGGTGTCAGTGAGAGGAATCGTGCCCCATCTTTGGTATCAGTGGCAGGAATAGTGCCCCATCGTTAGTATCAGTGGGGGGAATAGTGCCCCATCATTGGTGTCAGTGGGAGGAATAGTGCCCCATCATTGGTATTAGTGGGAGGAATAGTGCCTCATCATTGGTATTAGTGGAAGGAATAGTGCCCCATCATTGGTATTAGTGGGAGGAATAGTGCTCCATCATTGGTATTAGTGAGAGGAATAGTGTCCCATCATTGGTATCAGTGGGAGGAATAGCTCCCCATCATTGGTGTCAGTGGGAGGAATAGCACCCCATCATTGGTGTCAGTGAGAGGAATCGTGCCCCATCATTGGTAACAGTGGCAAGAATAGTGCCCCATCATTAGTATCAGTGGGGGGAATAGTGCCCCATCATTGGTGTCAGTGGGAGGAATAGTGCCCCATCATTGGTGTCAGTGGGAGGAATAGTGTCCCAACATTGGTGTCAGTTGGAGGAATAATGTCCCATCATTGGTGTCAGTGGGGGGTGGAATAGTGCCCCATCATTGGTGTCAGTGGGGGGGGGAATAGTGCCCCATCATTGGTGTCAGTGGGGGGGAGGAATAGTGCCCCATCGTTGGTGTCAGTGGGAGGAATAGTGCTCCATCATTGGTATCATTGACACCAATGATGGGGCACTATTCCTCCCACTGACACCAATTACACTTGCTGACCTCTGTTCTAGTAGGGTGCTGCTGCAGCCAGCATATGTGGTTGCAGCAGCACTTCTGGACGGCACACTTACCGGCCGCTCCTTTACTTGATTTTTGCGGGGCCGCTCGGCTCCGCCCCCTCGTCGGTGATTGGCCGCTTGTGTGCCTTTCCTGAGCTACAGTTCTGCAGGCCAATCACCGGTGAGGAGGCGGAGCCAAGCAGCCGCACGAACATCCAGGGGCCGAACTGAAGGAGCAGCCGCGCTTCCTGGACCGGATCGTCGTGGGACCGGAGCCAGGTAAGAAACAGCAGCCCCTGCCCACCCCTGTACTTAGTGTCCCTTCCATTGGAAGGGGGGGGCGGCGGCGGCACCGCGCCACCCCAATAAAAAGTGTCAGTATGCCGTATACCGGCGTATAAGACGACCCCCGACTTTTGAGAAGATTTTCAAGGGGTAAAAAGTCGTCTTATACGCCGGAAAATACGGTACATTTAATTTTATCAGCAAATTGTACATTATACAAAAGTGATATTTTGGGCTGTTCAAAATCACATATACAGATGAAACGTGAAAAATTAGAATATTGTGCAAATGTTAATTTATTTCAGTAATGCAACCTAAAAGATGAAACTAATATATGAGATAGGCTCATTACATACAAAACAAGATAGTTCAAGCAGTGATTTGTCATAATTGTGATGATTGTGGCTTACAGCTCATGAAACCCCAAATCCACAATCTCAGAAAATGAGAATATTACATGCAATCAATAAAACAAGGATTGTACATTGAACAATATCGGACCTCTGAAAAGTATAAGCATGCATATGTACTCAGTACTTGGTTTGGGTCCCTTTTGCAGCAATTACTGCCTCAATGCGGTGTGGCATGGAAGCTATCAGCCTGTGGCACTGCTGAGGTGTTATGGAAGACCAGGATGCTTCAACAGTGGCCTTCAGCTCTTCTGCATTGTTCGGTCTCATGTCTCTCATCTTTCTCTTGGCAATGCCCCATAGATTCTGTATGGGGTTCAGGTCAGGCGAGTTTGCTGGCCAATCAAGCACAGTAATCCCATGGTCATTGAACCAGGTTTTGATGCTTTTGGCAGTGTGGGCAAGTGCCAAGTCCAGCTGGAAAATGAAGTCAGCATCCCCATAAAGCTCGTCTGTGGAAGGAAGCATGAAGTGCTCCAAATTCTCCTGGTAGATGGCTGCATTGACCCTGGACTTAATGAAACACAGTGAACCAACACCAGCAGATGACATGGCTCCCCAAATCAACACAGATTGTGGAAACTTCACACTGGACTTCAAGCATCTTGCAGTGTGTGCCTCTCCATTCTTCCTCCATACTCTGGGTCCTTGGTTTCCAAATGAGATGCAAAAGTTGCTCTCATCAGAAAAGAGGACTTTGGACAACTGAGCAACAGACCAGGTCTGTTTATCTTTAGCCCAGGTAAGACGCTTCTGACGTTGTTTGTTGTTCAGGATCGGCTTCACAAGAGGAATATGACATTTGAAACTCATGTCCAGGATCCGTCTGTGTGTGGTGGCTCTTGATGCACTGACTCCAGCCTCAGTCCACTCCTTGTGAAAGTCCCCAACACTTTTGAATGGCCTTTTCCTGACAATCCTCTCCAGGCTGCAGTCATCCCTGCTGCTTGTGTACCTTTTTCTTCCACACATTTCCCTTCCACATAACTTTCTATTAATGTGCTTTGATACAGCACTTTGGGAACATCCAACTTCTTTTGCAAATACCTTTTGAGGCTTTCCCTCCTTATGGAGGGTGTCAGTGATGGTTTTCTGCACAACTGTCAGGTCAGCAGTCTTTCCCATGATTGTGATTCCTACTGAACCAGACTGAGAGACCATTTAAAGGCTCAGGAACCCTTTGCAGGTGTTATGGCTTAATTAGCTGATTAGAGTGGGACACTTTGAGCCGAGAATATTGCACCTTTTCACAATATTCTAATTTTCTGAGATTGTGGATTTGGGGTTTTCATGAGCTGTAAGCCATAATCATCACAATTATGACAAATCACGGCTTGAACTATCTTGCTTTGTATGTAATGAGTCTATCTCATATATTAGTTTCACCTTTTAAATTGCATTACTGAAATAAATGAACTTTTGCACGATATTCTAATTTTTGAGTTTCACCTGTATATATATATATACTGTATGTGATTTTGCATTCCCAAGTGAGGGGCGTGCTCATACCCTACCCGCGCCGCCATTGGCGGCCTCAGCTGTCGATCACCGGGTCCAGGCCGGTGATTCCCCGCTGGCACCCAGCGATCACCGAGTATCACTGACGGGGGAGAGACGTGTATGTAAACAATACAGATCTGTCAGCTCCTGCACATTGCTTTGTACTCAGGGAGGGACTAACCATTCAGGCACTCAAACACTGCCTGAGGGCCCGGGGTCAGTAGGGGGCCCCATGAAATGCCCCTGGTACCTTTCATAGGCTTTTTTGAGTGTGGTTTGAGTGTGGGCGAGGACACAGGGGCCCCATGATCCCCTATTGCCTAGTGGCCCCATGAGTTGTCAGTCCGCCCCTGTTTGTACTGCTCTTCATAGCAGAGTAATACAAAGCAATGTGCTGACATAGAGAAAACACACACAGCACACAGTAAAACAGCACACAGTTAACCATTTGATCACCCCAGATGTTAATCCTTTCCTGCCCAGTGCCATTAGCACAGTGTCAGTCCTTTTTATTAGCACTGATCACTGTATTGGTGTCACTTGGCATGTCAGTGACAGTTAGTCAGTTCCCCCCAGTGCCAGAATGTCCTCCGCAGTCCCGCTATACGTTGCTGATTGCTGCCATTACTAGTATAAAGAAGAAAAAAAAATTCAGGTATATATATCGCCATTTGTAGACGCTATAACTTTCATGTAAACCAATTAATTTATACTTTAGGATTTTTTTTAGAAAAGACATGTAGCAGATTACATTTTGGCCTAAATTTATGATGAAATATTAATTAATATAAGTATTTTAAAAATTTTTTACTGGACATGTTTAATAGCAAAAATTCAAAAATAGTTTTTTTCTCAAAATTGTCCGTCTTTTTTTTAATAGCGCAAAAATTGTTATATTGTAAAGCGCTGAGCAAACTGTTGGCGCTATATAAATCCTGTATAATAATAATAATTTGTGAGAAAAAAAAGACGTAAATTTCATTTGGGTGCACTGTTGTATGACTGCGCAGTTATCAGTGAAAGTAACACAGTGCCCTATCGTGAAAAATGGCCTGGTCAGGAAGGGAGGTAAATCCACTTGAGGGCAAGTGGCAAAGTAAAGAACTTTCCACTTAAAATCTTTATATGGACTGTTTTACAGTATATTTTTGTACAAGTTGATCAGAAGTAACCTGAGGCTGTGCCCAAAACACAAAGTATTAGACATTCCTTGGGGCTCCCTGCAGCTGATCGTTTCTCCATTACTGACTTCCCATGTTTAATTCTGTACCGTCTCTGTATGGAAGTGGTCTTTCTGGTAGAGTGCAGGGTATTTCTGCATATTAGAGCTGTCCCCCTGACAAACTGAGATTTAATTACTGGACAGGGAATAATCAAACAAGAGCAGGAGATGTAAAGGAAGTACAGATCTACAGACTGAATGAAGCAGAAACAGGCAGAGGCTGGTCTGCAGGTACAGCGAGCAACAAAGCGGTGACATCACCAATCTCACAATCTCCAGATGACAGGAATTGCATTGCGTTTTAGCAGTTCTAGGACAAAGGAAGATATTTCAGAGTGCTGTTTAGGTAAAATTGACATTTCTAGAAGCTTCCTGTAACATGCTCCATATAACACAGAAAATTGTACTAAAAATTCCTATTTTAAAAAATTAAACCCAAGATGAATAACCGCTATAAAGACTAAAGTTGGAAACAGGGGCGGACTGACAACTCATGGGGCCTCCGGGCAATAGGGGATCATGGGGCACTTGTGTCCTTGCCCAAACTCAAAAAAGCCTATGAAAAAGGTACCAGGGGCATCTCATGGGGCCCCCTACTGACCCCGGGCCCTCGGGCAGCGCCCGAGTTTCCAAATAGTCAGTCCACCCCTGGTTGGAAATGTGATGTAATCACAAGATGTGTTCTGTAAAACAACTAATCATCATTACACAGGGAGATATAATGCTGGCAATGAGCTTCTAGGGGCAGTTTCAAAGAGCCACTACTACAGTCAATAGGAACTGTTACCCAATCATGACTGATATTTGTTGCCTGATGCATCAAGGATGTTAGCTGCAGAATACTAATGTAAAAGGAAAGACATTTAAGTTATGGCCAAGGATTGCTACAGATAATTTAAAAAAGTACCTTGACTTTTGTTACTATTTATTTAGAGATTTTTGTGGGATTTGTTTATTGTATTTATTTTTTCTGCCCTTTTTTACATTTTTTGCCAAATCTTTTATTCTTTGTAACACTCGAATAGTGAAGACATTCATTTAGATTTCTTTTTTAGTGCCGTTTTCGTATCATTTATTTTTCTCATGCCAGAAGTAAGTACGGTAACTTAGATTTTATCTTAGTTTTTACAGCTGTCTATGAAAATAAAGTTATGTAATATGGTGTTGTGAAATATTGTTGGCAACAGTATTCACTTTCAATCAATAGAGAACAATCCTTGAATAGAAAGTGGAAAATGAACACTTCTATGAGCAATTCTAAAGGTTCTTTTTTTTTGCAAAATCATAAACATGTCTATACTTACCTACTGTGTGCAGTGGTTTTGCACACAGCAGCCCGGATTCTCCTCTTCTCGGGTCCCCCGCAAGCTCTCCTTGCCCCTCCCTTTTCTTGGGTGCCCCCATAGCAAGCAGCTTGCTATGGGCAGGGCTATGGATAAGGGGGTACCACCAGTCCTCCTGTATGGTGCCCAGGCCATCAGGGGGGCCCAGACAGCTGGGTGAATTGCATGTAGGCAGGGAGCGTGATTGGCATGACGGGGAGGGAAATAACTGGAAATGATCCCGTTATGGAAATCTCTGCAACAGCTGAAAGCTGGCTTCTTCTCCTCTCCCTCCTGTTGGCTTTCAGCTGCTGCAGAGAGAGCCATATAGGGGATCAGTTCAAGTAATTGCCTCCCCGCCACACCCATCAGCCTCCCCGGACACCATACATGTCCCCCTGCTGCCCAGGCCCCCACCGCTGTAGTGCTGCCGGCTTCAATCTTCTCTTTCCCACCAGTAGCTGCAAGCACATAATAGGATCCTTCAGGATGGAGAGTGCCATATGTGGCAGTGTCACATTTACCAGCCCCTACCTTTCCTGAATGAACACAATGAGTGATCGGTACCGATCACTCAATGTGTTCATTCCTAACTGAAGCCTAGTAAACTGGTTTTTTTGGGGGGGGTAGGGGGCTGTCAGGTTGGATGTATGGGGCCTTCTTTTTTCTAACAGCATCCCTGGCTACGGGGGCACCCTCTGCTCCGTGTGTTCATTCACACATGGAGCCATGGCGTGGCCCCGCCCCCTTTCCCTTCATTGGCTGACTGTCTGTAATTGAGAGCAGCAGGAGCCAATGGCTCCCGCTTGTTGTCTCAGCCAATGAGGAGGCAGAGACCCGGAACAGCCGAGGCTGTCATTCACATTGCTGGATCGCGATGGGGCTCAGGTAAGTATTGAGGGGGCTGGGGGGGATGCTGCACACTGAAGGTTTTTGTACCTTCATACATAGAATGCATGAAGGTAAAAAACGTTCAACCTTTACAACCACTTTAAAATTCAAGTTAAACCCCATGCAGCTATAAAAGACAAAAAGTAATAGAACTATACTGTATATCCATTGATAAATCATAAAATATGTTTGTAATGTAGTATAAGTACATGTATTTGACCTAATTTCAACCTAATTTCAACCTCTTGCCATCTCCTGTACAGCAGTACACAGACCAGGAGAGGGAGGGACAGGGTTAGTAGATAATCAGATCTGAGGAATTCAGATTTGCTGAAGAGAAATATGCTGATAGGTGGAGAAAGCAGAGTGATGACCTTATCATTCTGCTATTGTTCCCTCAGTATCCAGTGAGCAGGTTGGGGGGTAGAGAGATGACACCATGGGATTCTTAACTGTAACAGAAAACCACTTGGCTGTACTATGTGACAGAGCTGTATAACTCTTGTGACTCAATGGACACAAATACATATCCCTTGGTAGGTAAAACAGCAGCAAATGTATTTCATATGCTTGCTTGCAGTTCAACTTTGTATCCAGCACATGCTTTCTTTTTATAGCTTAAATTAAATAAAATCACATTCTGCTCACTGGTATCCAGATTTTCCTTTTATAGGAACATTTGTAATAAGTTCAGCATTGCTTGAGAGTAACAGATTCTGCAGAGGATTATTTTTAATTGAAGTATCTTTAAACTGTCTTATAAAACTGGCCACAGTAGGTTTATACACAGTATTTTTTTCTTTAACTGAGCTGCAAGTGTTAGTACATCAGTTAATTTTATGCAAATTACAATCTTCCATTTCTGCCACTCTTCCATCTCAAACAAAGGATTTCCCAGCACACTTACCAACCAGCTTGCAAAACAACCAATTTTGCCCTGTCTAACAGTTTGCATTAAAAACAGAGGGTTTTGTTTGCACACATTTGAAAAAATACATGAATAAACCGAAGTCCCGCGTCAAGGGTCCTCTACATACTGTGGACCTAACTCTAAAATTTCCAGAGCCTCCACAATATACGGTATCAATGGATAGGTGAAGGGCAGGTGTGCCTGGAGGAGCCCATCCTTCCTTAAAGGTACAGGGATGCATGTGAAGCCCAGCTATAGCAAAATGATAGCAAAGACATCCAGTGCATCCCTGCATCCATTCAGTCAGCTGTACAAAAAATGGCATCTGTTAGACAGGGCCAAAATTGCTTGTTTTGCCAGCTGGCTGGTAAGTATGCTGGGAAATCCTTTGTTTGTTATGATGTGCATTGTCCCTCCACGTGCTCCTTGCTTCTAAGGCTGGATACAGGGTGGGACGGTTGCCATTTTTGTTTTTACAGCTGACTGAATTGAATGAAGGGACACACTGGATGCCTTTGCTGTCATTTTGCTATAGCTCGGCGTCACATGAATTCCTGTACCTTTGAAGGATGGGCTCCACCAAGCACACCTGCCCTTAACCTATCCATTGATACATGTGCTCCCACTGTGGAGGCACTGGAAATTTTAGAGTTAGGTCCACAGTATTTAGAGGACCACTTGACATGGGACTGCGGCTAATGCATGTATTTGCAAATGTGTGCAAACAAAACCCTCTGTTTTTAATGCAAACTGTTAGACAGGGCCAAATTGGTTGTTTTGCAAGCTAGCTGGTAAGTGTTGCTGGGAAATCCTTTGTTTGTTTGTGATGTGCATTGCCCTTCCTTGTGCACCTTGCTGCTAAGGCTGGTTATGGGTTGGGACAGGTGCCATTTTTTTTGTACAGTTTTTTTTTTACCACTGTTCCAGTCTATAAAGTCCTTTTTGTGTACCAAGCTGAGACTCTACCTACTGCTAAATTTTAAAGGTACACACTTCCATAATTAATTTAGAAGTATTTGTGCAAATATTTTATCCAAGATATCTCAACACCATCACAAATTTCATTGGCAAAACCATCTTTCATATTCACTTTCAGCCCTGGTTCACACTGATGCGGTGCGGAATTCATAGCAATTTCTGTGCGAATTCCGCACGGCATCAGAATCGCACCCCGTTCATGCGAACCACTGCGAGTATGTATGTTAACAACACCCCGAAAGTGGTGTGCAAAACACGGTGCGATGTGCAGAATCGGATCACATAGGTGTGAATACCCATGTTTTCTAGTGCGGACCAAAAAAAGGGTCCTGCATGTTTTTGGTGCGGGTGCGGTGCAATTAGAGCCATACAAATCGCACCGCACACAAATTGTATGTGATTTCCACAGGAATGCAGTGCAATTCCTGTGCGAATCACATGCGATATACCGCACTGCACATATGTGAACCCAGGCTTAGGCTGCATAGTGAATAGTGAATTCTACCACCGTTTCTGCCACCACCTTTTCTATACACCCTGTTCCAAAGAAAGAGTATTGCTGCGAATAATAAAACTCCAGTCAAATGGAGAACCAAGCTATTCTTTGTCCATTCTTCTAAAACCATAATGTTTTCAATGAACTAACATGGTCATTACATTTTTCTCATATATTTACAACATTATCAATTGTAGCTATGTTTTTCATTGTTCATTTGTACCATAGGTATCTACTTACCACCTGTTGTAATTCTTCCCCATCCTCCTCCATTTACTCCTCCAAAAGAGTCTAGCCCTTATCTCACTCATCTTTCCCATTATTTCCTACTTTGCCCTCCCTCCTATAACCCTGTTTAAAGCTGAACTACAGGCAAACAGCTAATTACACAGATGAAATACATTTATGGAAGATATTTTATCTGCAAAAGGATTTGTGTGTCTGTCTATTCAGTCCTGAGATATACAAGAGTCTACCAGACAGCAGGGCCTGATGCGTTATCTGCCTTTTCTTTGTAACAGTTAAGCAATGTGACCTGATCACACCCTGAGCCCTGCCTATGGCTGGGCAGTGAAGTTATAGCAGTAACACTGTGATGAGTCATTCATCTGTTATCTCCTCTCTTCCAATCAGCATATTGCTGCAGCACAACTGATTGGCTCTTTGTAGTTTCTCTCCCTCTCATAGTTTAAGTGCTGCTAATTGCATTTAAAATATGTTAGAAACATGTATTTTTAATGCAAATAAAAATGCAATAATTTGTTTAATGTTTATATGTTTGATGAGTTTTGCCTTAAATACTCCAACAATCTTCTGTGAAATCTCTTCTCTAGCACAGCAGACCCCCCATGCTTTCAACTACAAACTGTATTTTTCATATAGATTGTACCCCAAAGAAGACCAATGACTCCTATTACCCCCATTCCTAGCTCCATACCTTCCCGATCTTACTGCTCAATTGGACAGCAGCAGTGAGGACTTTGAAAAGACTATCTCTCTACACCCATATGACAATACTTGGTGCCTGAGCAGCCAATTATCAAGCATCAGCACTGTCACATGTAAGGAAAGGGAATGAGTTCTCTACCACAATATATCCCTTTCAATTCAGACTGTATTTAGCATGCACATTATACCCCATTGAAGACCCATAGTACTTATTACCCCCATCTCCAGCACCTTATGCCATTCATTCTTAGTCGGGGGTCTGTGGAATCCTAGGGCTTCTCCAGAGGTCCCCAGAGGTTACTTACGTAAGTAACAATTTCTTGCTCTGAGATAAGTAACCAATGATCTTTTTAGCATCTATTCTTCCCGCTGATCACTAATGTAAGGAGCATTCTCCCCTCTGACCTTCTTCCACCAATCACCAATGAAAGGGGTCTTTCTCCCACTGACCACCAATTTAAGGAGGTCATTCTCCCACCGACCACCAATTAAGGAGGTCATTCTCCCACTGACCACCAATGTGAGAGGGTTTTTTTACTACTGCCCAGCAATGTAAGGAGGCACTTACCACTCCACTGACCACCAATGTGAGGGGACACTACAATTTTCACTATGTTTCTTTTCTGGCATTATTATCCTTTGTCTCATTTGATTATTATTATGGAGAATAGTTTGGTTGTATAGCACAGCTCCCGGGTGCCAAATGTAATCATTATACCACATTCCTTATTCTTTTCTTTATTCCTATATATCCTCTTACAATCAACGCTAAAGCTATGATCTCTAGATATAATAATCATTAGAAGTTGTTCACTGAGCCCTGATAGATATATTAAGACTCAGTTAACACTAGCGTTGGTCTTGCGTCCTGCAATTGCACAGGCATGACCGCCCATTCATTTGAATGGGCGGTTTTGCCTGTGTTTCACATAAGGAAAAAGTGCATGTACCTTTTCTGAAATGCATCTGCACGGAAACCACATGGTCTTTTTTACTATGCACTTTCTGTGCAGTTCCTGCACCCACAATCATGCGGCTGGATGAGATGCATGGGAATGGCATTCAGAATGAATGCCACCTGCACCTCTCAAGGTGGTTGCAGGTGTCGGAACAGGTGCGATTCCTGCACCCGCAACCAGCCAACAGCCGCGGGGCTAGTGTGAACCAAGAGATAAGGGTTCCTCTGTATTAAAAATGCTTAGAAAGGTTGACTTATGTGCACCTTAGGAAAGCCATAGATGATTTGATTTATTTCCTTCTACCAGTGGTGGAAGGAAAGAGAATCGCTAAATTCCCTCCTGTAGCGTCATTATATTCTGCTAGCAGGGAGCCTTCCCAGTCGGCAGAATACCATGATTACTGCTATCAAATAAAGCCACCAGTAGTGATCACAAATAAAAATCTGACAGGCTGGAATCTTGGCCACTCTCTGCTGAACCAGCCGAGATCGATCAATTTATGGCCGGCTTCACCTTCATTATCTTACTGCTCCATTTGACCACAGGAGTGAGGACATGGAGCTTACATGTATCTTAAGACTTAGCAGCCAGCTATCAAACACCAGCACTGTCACGTGTAAGGAAGGGGAGAGAGCCGCATGTTCCCCCAGAAGTTTTGGGTATTTCCCTTCATATTTATCTCAGAAAGATGGCAGATACAGTGTGTGAACCTGTTTTTGTTTTTTTGTTTTTTGGAAATGCGCAGGTTCACTTTAAAGTATACTCCTAAAGTATATTCCCAACAAAAGAGTTTTGTTTGTTCTTTGAAATGTTTTAAATATGTGCATTGGAAAACAGGACAATAGTGTTTGTTCCATAGAAATAATACACTTGAATCAGTCTGAAAGGGAAACACAGATTCAACAGCTTTAAATCCAACTGAGCAAATTAATTTTATTATTCATAGAACATATTTCCAAGAATACTGTGATCAAGAATTTCATGCTCAACTGATTATTTTTATCACACATTTCTGATTGGGTAATTATGCTAAATAAAGACAAAGAAACTTATTGCAAGAAGTACTTTTATTCAAGATTTTAAAGTAAAATGAGCTCAAAATCTGACATTGCATTGTGCATTGTGATTTTTTTTCTCTTGCTCTGCCTTAAAGGGACCATAGACAAAGGTTAATGATGATGTGTAAGAAACGTCTAAACAGTACATGAATATGCATGCTCAGCTGATAAAAATAAGCATTTTATGTGCAGATTTTTCATTATAATGAGTCTTCGGCATGCAGATATTTTGGTCATTTCACTTCTCTGGGTACTTTTACAGTAAAATTATAATGCAGCTATGTTTGTTTTAGGGGTGTGAAAATTTTTTTTCCTTCAGTGGTCACAGAGAGCAAAACATACACCAATCAGCCGTAACATTAGGACCACCCACCATAACATTATGGCTACCCACCTAATATTGAGTAGGTTCCTCTTTTGCCACCAAAACAGCCCTAATCTGTTGAGGCACGTAACATCCACATGGATAGCAGAATCTAAGATTTCCCAGCAGAACATTTCCCAAAGACACACACCACTTCTGCCGGCTTGACTTCTTCCCATAGTGCATAGCTTGCACTGCGTGCATTTCTTCCGCAGGTAAGCAACACACCTGGCCATCCAAATGATGTAAGAGAAAACATGATTTATCAGACCAGGCCACCTTCTTCCATTGCTTCATAGACCAGTTCTGATGCTCATGTGCCCATGGTAGGCACTTTTGGCTGTGGACATGAGTCAACATGGGCATCCTGACCAGTCTCTAGCTACACAGCCCCATACACAACAAACTGCGATGCAATGTGTGTTCCAACACCTTTCTATTGGAACAAGCATTAACTTTTTCAGTAATATGAGCTACAGTAGCTCTTCTATTGCATTGGACTGCACAGGCCAGCATTTGCTCTCCATGTGCATCAATGAGCCTTGTCATTGACTCATCGGTTTTCCTTCCTTGGAACACTTTTGGTAGGTCTTGACCATGGCAGACTGAGAACATTCCACAAGAGCTGCAGTTTTGGAGTTGCCCTGACCCAATCATCTAGCCATTACAGTTTAGTGCTTGTCAAAAATGCTCAAATCCTTACACTTGCCCATTTTTATGCTTTCAACACATCAGCTTAAGGGACAAAATGTTTACTTGCTGCTTAACATATCCCACCCACTTTAACGTGACATTGTAACAAGATAAAAAATGTTGTTCACTTTACCTGTCAGTGGACATAATGGTTGATCTCTGTATATCCCACAGCTTTGTAAAATCCCCTAAAATTGACATAGTCCCACATAGGTAGGAAAATGAAAATATTTTATGCTGTTATATTGGTGATTAGAGATGAGCGAATTATTCAAAAAATCGATTCGGCTGATTCGCCGAATTTGCGGAAGAAATTCGATTCGATGCGAATTTATTCGCTGCGAATTTAACTTATTAAAAGGGTTTCTAGGCTTCAGAGAGCCTTTATATTAGTGCAGAACACTGTACCTTTAATTTAAATGCCCTTGGAGTCTGCTGGGGAAGAGAAATAATACTGTCAGTCAGTATGACATGCAGATGAGTGCCGTCGATCTTAGAATCACCGCACACTTCACCCATTTGGGCAGTCACGGGGCACGACGAAGAAGAAGAAGAAGAAGAAGAAGAATGAAAAGAAGAAGAATGAAAAGAAGAAGAAGAAGAATGAAAAGAAGAAGAAGAAGAATGAAAAGAAGAATGAAAAGAAGAATGAGAAGAATGAAAAGAAGAAGAAGAAGAATGAAAAGAAGAAGAAGAATGAAAAGAAGAAGAAGAAGAATGAAAAGAAGAAGAAGAATGAAAAGAAGAATGAGAAGAAGAAGAAGAAGAATGAAAAGAAGAATGAAAAGAAGAAGAAGAAGAATGAAAAGAAGAAGAAGAATGAAAAGAAGAAGAAGAAGAAGAATGAAAAGAAGAAGAAGAAGAATGAAAAGAAGAAGAAGAAGAATGAAAAGAAGAATGAGAAGAGGAATGAAAAGAAGAATGAAAAGAAGAATGAGAAGAATGAAAAGAAGAAGAAGAAGAATGAAAAGAAGAAGAAGAATGAAAAGAAGAATGAAAAGAAGAAGAAGAAGAATTAAAAGAAGAAGAAGAAGAATGAAAAGAAGAATGAAAAGAAGAAGAATGAAAAGAAGAAGGAGAATGAAAAGAAGAAGAAGAAGAATGAAAAGAAGAATGAAAAGAAGAATGAGAAGAATGAAAAGAAGAATGAAAAGAAGAAGAAGAAGAATGAAAAGAAGAAGAAGAAGAATGAAAAGAAGAATGAAAAGAAGAAGAATGAAAAGAAGAAGAAGAAGAATGAAAAGAAGAATGAAAAGAAGAAGAAGAAGAATGAAAAGAAGAATGAGAAGAAGAATGAAAAGAAGAAGAAGAAGAATGAAAAGAAGAATGAAAAGAAGAAGAAGAAGAAGAATGAAAAGAAGAAGAAGAAGAATGAAAAGAAGAATGAAAAGAAGAAGAAGAAGAAGAATGAAAAGAAGAAGAAGAAGAATGAAAAGAAGAATGAAAAGAAGAATGAAAAGAAGAAGAAGAAGAATGAAAAGAAGAAGAATGAAAAGAAGAATGAGAGGAATGAAAAGAAGAATGAAAAGAAGAAGAAGAAGAATGAAAAGAAGAAGAATGAAAAGAAGAATGAAAAGAAGAATGAAAAGAAGAAGAAGAAGAATGAAAAGAAGAAGAAGAAGAATGAAAAGAAGAATGAGAAGAAGAATGAAAAGAAGAATGAGAAGAATGAAAAGAAGAATGAAAAGAAGAAGAAGAAGAATGAAAAGAAGAAGAAGAAGAATGAAAAGAAGAATGAAAAGAAGAAGAAGAAGAATGAAAAGAAGAATGAAAAGAAGAAGAAGAAGAATGAAAAGAAGAAGAAGAAGAATGAAAAGAAGAATGAGAAGAAGAATGAAAAGAAGAATGAGAAGAATGAAAAGAAGAAGAAGAAGAATGAAAAGAAGAAGAAGAAGAAGAATGAAAAGAAGAATGAAAAGAAGAAGAAGAAGAATGAAAAGAAGAATGAAAAGAAGAAGAAGAAGAATGAAAAGAAGAAGAAGAAGAATGAAAAGAAGAATGAGAAGAAGAATGAAAAGAAGAATGAAAAGAAGAATGAGAAGAATGAAAAGAAGAATGAAAAGAAGAAGAAGAAGAATGAAAAGAAGAAGAAGAAGAATGAAAAGAAGAATGAAAAGAAGAAGAAGAAGAATGAAAAGAAGAAGAAGAATGAAAAGAAGAATGAAAAGAAGAAGAAGAATGAAAAGAAGAAGAAGAAGAATGACAAGAAGAAGAAGAATGAAAAGAAGAAGAAGAAGAATGAAAAGAAGAAGAAGAATGAAAAGAAGAAGAATTCCAGTACAGCAAAAAGTGTATCTGCAGAGAGCTCCGCTATTTCTGACAGTTCTCTGACAGTTCCTTCACATTTACAGCGGTTGAAACATTGTATCTATTTGTTTCCGAATTAAAACATCTGTATCCTAAATGGAAACAAATAGATACAATGTTTCAACCGCTGTAAATGTGAAGGAACTGTCAGAGAACTGTCAGAAATAGTGGAGCTCTCTGCAGGGACACTTTTTGCCGGCTGTAGAAGGGATGAAAATCGGCCGATTGGGAAAAATTCGATTCGCGCATCCGAAGTTTGCTAATATTCGGATTCAGTGCGAATCGAATTTTTCCTAATATTCGAAACAAATTCCACTTCGCCAAGTTCGATTCGCTCATCTCTATTGGTGATATGAGATTGGAAATTTCATATTCCCTATCATCCGTTCTATTCATCCTTTCTATATGTGTATTATGTTTAACTGAATTATTTCTGAAAAACATCTCTTTTACATATAATGGTAAACACTAGGTTGCACTACAAAGGTTAACTGTGTAGAGGACCTATTCAGATTGTAGGGGTGTGTTCATCTGAATAGGTCACCAACACACTAAAAATGCCACCTGCACCATTTTTTCTGACACAGCACACCACAATGAATGATAGGGCAGTACTGTACATTGTAATGTGCATTGCCATGTGTTGCAGTAATGCACGCACAAGTGTGAATCCTATTGTGTTTGCACATGTTGCTTAAAGCAAATCCTAACTGTGGAAGATGTGTCCAAAAAAGGAAGCCCAGGACAAAGGACCAGTATTGCCCATAGGCCTTCTGAAGCTAATCTTTTCTCCATTACTAAGTTGCCTGACTACCATGCCTTGTTTTGTACTATGGCCCTGGGTGATGGCCATCTTGTAGGAGGTAGGGCTTTACTTCCTCTCCTTTCCAGCAAGAACACTGATCTGCACAGTAGCTCCATCACCAAATCTCACTTTAGATCTTCTAAGACTAGCAGCCAGAGGCAGCAGTGCCTTAGATCTCACACTGCAGATATATAGCTGTGCAACTGTATACACAGGAGTGACTATGCACATTCACATACCTGGAAGTGCACTTTTGTTTTTAGGAGGATTTTTCAAATTTTTTACAATTTCTAGATGTTACACAGTAGGATTTTTCTGATGTTCTCTTTCCATTCTCTGTCAAGTGCTAATTCCTTATCTATAAAGATAAATCTGTACAGCGTCCCTGCAAGTAATGGCACTATTTCTAAACTGATATGTAGATCAAGTATCAGAGAATGGCAGCTTGTAACTGAGGTTTTTCACGCAGGTCTTTTGCTTTGTGACAAGTTCCTTTTGCATTAGAAGAAAAATAATGTGCTTAAGAAAGACAATGAACTGCGTCTATATGTTCTTTTTATTTTAATACTGCAGTAATGAGTTTCAGATGTAAAACACAGCATGAGCTGCCATAGAAATAGAACATTGTTTTCTCTGCAATTCTTGTTTGACAGTTTTGTCTGGAGATTGGAGCACATAAAGCCATAAAAGTTCCTATAGTAATGGGTGGTATAATAGTATTGTGTCTATGACAGGTACATCTCACTGAGCGTAATGGTTTTCAGCGTTGGGACTACTTCATTGTATAACTTACTGATTGGTAAGAGCCAAGAGTACATACATACATAGAGAATTTCTATTACTAAAGAAAAATGCCAGCTTTTAGACTGTGCTGCTTCATCAAGTTTTATTTTATATTGAACACAAAAGGTGTAAGTCTATTTTCCAAAAGTCTTCTTGTACAAGTTTGTGTGCTCAGCAAACGCGCAGACGGTAAGGGCGTTCGGCTGGCTGTTCGCCTGCCATGACCCACAATGCACTGCCCCCCCTCAAAAGTTTGAGAACTTGGGAAATGTTTTTTCCACACAAGTCAATGGAAATGCCAAAACCGCTTGATGCACCTAAGGCTCCATTCACACTTGGTGTTTCCACAAAATGCGACAAAGCGCACAGAAAATGTGCATTTTTCTGCGAGCTTTGGAAACGTGCTGCAAAAGCATGTCATGCTTGCAGTGTCATAAATTATTAATAGCACCCCAGGCGATAGAGTTGGGCTTGATGTTCGAGTCAAACATAAGATGTTCGCATGTCGCGCCCCACAATGCACTGCACCCTGACAGTCCATTGTGATTGGCCAAAGCAATGAACCTGACCACAATGTTTTGGCCAATCACAACACATGATGACAGTTCTTAAATACTGTGATTATGTCACAAGGGGGCAGAGCCACTGGTGACGCCAACCGAGTGACCCCGCCCCCTTGTGACATCATCACAGTAAGAACTGTCAGGCCCATGCAGCTGTCAGGTGGCCAGGAGACAGCGTCAAGAGTGGAGTGTTTTTTATAATTTTTTTTTGGTCCCCCATGGCGACGGGCATCGTGATTGACATTGGATCTACTTCGGGGGACATTTTTTTATTTTTGATTTAAATAAAGGACATGCCAAAGACTGTCTATGGTCATTTTTTACACTACACTTTTTTTTTTTGTAAATGAGTAGCGGTACCATGTACCCCTTACTCATTCACTTGGGGGGCAGTTTCTGGTAAAGAGGCCCTTGTCGCCATCAACATAGGGACAAGGCACTTTGCGAGAGGGAGCCCCGTCTTGCCCAAATTTTTTGAAATGAAGAAACCTGCTGGTATTGAGGTGGCTAAAGTAGAACTATAGGCAAAACTTTGTTTCATTTTGGAAAGAATAAGGGAGGGTTAAAACCCATGTCAGATTTTCTTTTGCCATCTGTGTCCCATTTTGGAGATTTCTCTTCACTTCCTATAGGATAGCCAAACAAGAAGTGAGAGGAAATCCCTGTAAATTAAGGGAATTTCCTGGGGACCTCCAGGTCACCAGAATTAATGTCCCCATTGGAAGATTTCCTCTCCATTAGTTTTCTGGGGAGAACCCAAAAATGTGGGATTTCTTTTATTTTCATTTTCAATGATAATGGTAAACAGGACAAATAGGGAGGGTGAATCTTCGTAACAGGGGCACAGATGACAATAGAGACCTAATAGATTGCTCTAATCCATCTACCTTCTATCCAAAAAAAAAAAAAAATTTTGATTTTAGTTATACTTTAAAGAAAATTAAAAAACCATTGTAAGCTGTAGGCATAAGTAATGGGTGCAGTTATAACATTTCGTTTTAGCAAAAGAAGGTCAAATGTAATTTTTCTCCAGCATTTCTAAGCCTAACCTCATGACCCCATGGGAAATTGCAGCAACTACCTATACTATACAGTAGTTATATCATATCCAGAAATGTAAAACATTCTGTCAGTTTAATTTAGAAATATGTTTATACAGTTCTTTTGGTCTTACAGAAGAAACTGAAACATTTTTGGTTAAAGACTTACAAATGAGTTGGCAGTCAAGGAATGACTCATTTCCTGATCAATACCTGTAAACATGATGGTTCTCATAAATGTTTATTCAAAACTACTACGGCCAGCAAATACAGTATATGATATACTGTAAGTATATTAGGAAGGTAAGCAAGGATCAACCTCTGCCTCATTCCACCTAAAACTAAAACACAGAGGCCGATTTATAAAGAAGAGGAATGACTTTAGCACCGCCATACTGCTGCCCATAAAAACACACACTGCAATGTGCTTTATAGATGTGCTTAGAGCACTGCCAGCTTTGGGAATCTGAAGCTGGCAGAGTTCCATTGAAAGAATGGAGAGTATATGATTAAAAAAAGAAACAGGATAAGAACCTGGTTACTAAAGGTCCCTCTGTGGGATACAATAGGCTACCTATGATGGCCAGCAGTTTTATGTATTTTATGAACGGGACTTGTACTGCGAAGTATGGTGAAAAGGGATTAGTGATAGCAGCTACTCGTTATAAATTATGCTTAGTTTTTTTTTAATTTAAAATAACAAACATGCCATACTTACCTGCTCTGTGTAATGATTTAGACAAAACCACCCTACCCTCCACTTCTTGGGTCCCCTGCTGATACTCTTGGCTCCTTCCCCCCTAAGTGCCCCTATGCTATGCCTGCTTGCTATGGGGGCAATTGTGTGGGTTCACTCCCAAGACTCTCTGTTTCTTAGTCCTTCCTCCCACTCCCTCGTCACTGACTGTGATTGACAGCAGCAGGAGCCAATGGCTTCAGCTGCTGTCTCTGAGCCAATGAGGAGGGAGAGAGCGGACAGAGCCTCTGTTTTCATGCTTATCACTGGATCGAGATCGGGCTCAGGTAAGTATAAGGGGAGACTGCGGGGGGGGGGGGGGTTGGGAACTACATGCAGAAGGATTTTTACCCTAATGCAGAGAATGCATTATAGTAAAATAAAAAAAAAAAGTCTGCCTTTACTACCACTTTAATACAACTGAGCATCTTTTTTTTTTTTTAGAAGGGTTTAGGTAAAATTGATAATCTTCAAATGATCAGCTCTCTGGCTTCTGATGTCATGATAAATTTAGGGGGTGGTTTACTAAAAGGAATAATTTTTCCTTTTAGTGAAATGAATCTGTGCTTGCGTCAAACAAGCAGCAATGTGGAAAAGACATTCCTTTATTATAAATTGCCCTACACATGACTGGGTGAAAGTAGCCTAGGATTTAAAATTGCTTCTTAGTAAATCAACCCTTTAAGGTGGTTGTTGTTCTGTTCATGTGCCAGTTTGATTAATAGCAGTTCAGTGAAGCACAACAAAGTCTGTGTTTTGTAAAATTTGGTGTTACAGGTAGTTCAGTAGGCATCCGCTACTTGAAAGGTTCTTATCTCTTAATTCAGTTTATATCAAAATAAGTGTATTATTTTTTGTATTAATACTTACTGCATTTCAGAAACATTTAGTGGTCTGATATAATTTGTGCAAAAAATGACATATCAAGCAATTTTTACACATGTGATAGAATCACTTGATTTATCAAACAGGGAAAAGTCTAATGCATTGTTACCCCGTAGATCTTTTCTCCCTGGTAATTTTAAAGCAGAACTGAATCCATTAACGGTTTCCCAAAAGAGTTCAATTCAAGGCATGCCATGCATTATAACAGTCAGAGTTGCTTGTGTTCTCAACCAGAATGTCAAGTCATCAAATGGCTGGTGTCATAAGTGATCACATGTGCAGCACCATGACAATTGCAGATCAAACAGAGGCTAAGATGGCAGCTTCCTTGGCTGTACAGGATAGGACGGTTTAGTTCTGCTTTAACCTCCCTGGCGGTATGATTAGTTCAGATTTTTGGTGCTGACAGCGGTACCATTATTTTGCATGGAAATTTGGCGTTTTATATTGTAGGCCTGTAATTCTTAGGAATAACTCACTGAAATCTGTCCGAACAAGAGTCTAGTAAATATCCTGGGTATGATAAAACTTGAAACATGAAATCATAAATTATAATTTAATAAATGATCATAAAAAATAATAATATAATAATAATAAATTTAATTCAATAATATAATCAAACCAAAAACACTGAAATTTGAAATATAGCGCCAAGTTCGCACATCACTGAGCAAAGCCGCAAAATCGTTTTCAGTGTCTGATGACGAATTTCCCCACGAATCATTATCACTCAATTCTGCAAGTGGTTCTGATTTACTATCGCTGTTCTCTAGCTGGTCTAAAACCGCTTTTGACCTAAAGGGACGCTTTTTGGACGCCATGGACATTTCTCAGTTTCCAGGTAGAAAGAACAGTAAAAATGCAGGCAGGGCACAGGACAAAGCACTCGGGACAAAATGTATGTGAAATGCTTTGAAACAGTAATGTTTTACTATGTGATTTTAGTGATTTTTATGAATGTCACTTTTTGTCATTTTCAAATTTCCCGCCATTCCGTCCCTTGTACGTCCGGACACTTGCAGGGGACGGAACCCAGATGACAGATGCCTGCATCGGCCGGAGGACATTGCCGGGGACACTGCAGGGGGGACATCGCGGAAGCGCAGGACAAGGTAAGTGACTGAGGGATCGCGGAGAAGCGCCGTATGGTAAGCCCGAGTGTAGCTCTTGTTACCACTTGTGGTACTGAAACTTTACCCCGAGCTACACTCGGGAATACCGCCAGGGAGGTTAACAGCTGATTCATTATGCTTTCTCAAGAGGAGAAAATCCTGGATAATAGGATACCACGCTGGTTCCTGCATGGTTTGGCAGTTCACCTCTATATATCTTAGAACTAGATGAAGACAAATGTATGACGTCTGCTGAACCATTTGAATGGATATGAACTTTGGTATCAGAAAAGGGCTGGATAGACTCCCTCAGTGCTATTATGGGCAGGAAGGGTGCAATCGTATTTTACATTTGTGAATGCATGAGACAGCTCTGCTTATGAACATTATCTTTATTATTATTATTATTTATTATCTATTTTATAATGAAAACTTGTAGCACTACCTCCTCCGACATCTCAGGGATTGTAACTTGGATAGGGTAAGGGGTGTACGGGATGTCCAATGGAACTGTAACTGGGGACAATCTTCCTGAACTATGTACAAGTCTTTACACAAAAATCCTCTTCTTGGAGAACTAACCAGCATCTCCTGATGTACCACACCAGGCCCCAGATTCTCCTGATCCAGCTGTTCTGGGTGAATCCCTGAGCAGGACATCCAGTGGCTGTCACTTTAAAAGAAGACAGTCCTAGGGTAGTTGCTAATCCGGTTTCCCACCAGAGTGCTCCTTCCCCTATCTGGTCCAGGGGGTGAAGGTCTACTCACTCAGTCCTTCTCCTGTGCTATTGGTGGGTCGGTGGCTGCTACCAGGCCTTCTAGCTGGGCCGCTCCTTCCCTGCCTCACAGGCGGTCCTGTCTCAGGAGGCTGGTGAAGTCCCAAACTTTCCTACTTCCATTCCAAGGTCCTCCTGCCTGTAAGTGAGCCCCTGTCCCATCTGGGACCCCTCCCAGGCTCCACTCTCCAGCCTCACATCCTCATCTTCCACCTGAACTCTCTTCTAACTCTCCTGCTCCCAACTCCTGCTGCTGATCAGTCTCCGTTACTTTTAAAGGCTGTCCTGGCCCCCTGCCAAGCCTCCTGTTGGAGATTGGCCAGGACACTCAAGGAGTACAGACCAGCCAATCCTCAGATCCACCCACAGCTTCTTGATCTTTCTCCAAAGTCCTAGAGCAGGGGAAATTCAGAGAGATAGTTTGCAGAGCCTCTCAGCTCTGACCACAATTTGACCCCTGCTAGCTATTACACCCAAACTGCTACTCAGCTCCCCTTGCTAACAATTGGAGTCTAGCTCCCCCTAGCTGACTAGGAGGGTGCTACGAACTTTATCCCGTTTGTGTTCTGTAGCCTCCCTGAGTGTCCAACTGGGTTTTTAGTTGATTAATTCCAGAATAGTACTGAACTGACTGAACTGACCACTTTATTCTGTACATTATGATGTAAAGTATATTGGATACTGCACCCTCTGGATACTGTATTGTACAATCTATACTACTGTCTATTTACTCTACACTTCCTTAGTGCTACAGCTATCAGTTGTCACCCTCAGGCTATCCTTTCAGATGTAGATACTTGCCATTGGTTATCCACGCCCAATTTTTTAAGTGGGGGTAGGTGAAATACACAGTACATTAAGGTATGAAGGAGCAATGAGCATCTGATGCGGTACAGAGCATCTGATACAAACCAACACTGAACTTACTTAGGGATGTGGAAAACAAATGGGTTGGTGGGGAAACAAGAGGAAAGGAAGTATTAGTAATAGGGGAAGTGGGCTTCTGGAAGAACCTTTTATTTGGCATGGAAGGAGCGAAATGGCCTGATTTCCCTATTTACATTGGCTTGTCTTTTGACCACCATTCCTGCGCTGCCTACAAAGCTTACCCTCCAATTTCCAGCGTGAGCTGCATGTCCTGACCCAGCCTGAGACATTGTGGATACTGTGCTACACCTACTGTACAAACACTCTGTCCTAAAGTATGGGACTTGCCTTGTTCTTCACCATGGTATCCGGCAGGTGATACACAGGCTGTTTTCCTTACTCCAAAGAGGATCCAAACTAGGTAACTGTTTTAAAGGTCAGCTTTTAGGCAAGTGCAGGTTTTCTTCCATCCAGTAGGTGGCCTCTGGCAGCCATCTTGGTGTGGAAAAAAGTGTATAGGCACTTCTACCTTCCTGGATAACAGCTCCACCCGGTGCTCAGACTCAGAGGCTGCAAAGACCTCTAGCATGTAGATCACATGAAAGATGGCCGGCACTTGGGATGGCATCTAGAAATTATCATTATTTATTGAAAAAGCATGTACAATGGCTGTAAAACATCCAACAAGTTTTGGCTGTCAGGCCCTAGTCATGGATATGTAACTCAGAAGAAGCTCAGTGTAACTTAGAAGCAGCTTGACATAACTCAGAAGCAGCTCAGCATAACTCAGAAGTATCTCAGTGTAACTCAAAAGCAGCTCGACAAAACTCAGAAGCAGCCCAGTGTAACTCAGAAGCAGCCCAATGTAACTCAGAAGCAGCCCAATGTAACTCAGAAGCAGCTTGACGTAACTTGGAAGCAGCACAATGTAACTCAGAAGCAGCTCGACACAACTCAGAAGCAGCCCAGTGTAACTCAGAAGCAGCCCAATGTAACTCAGAAGCAGCCCAATGTAACTCAGAAGCAGCTTGACGTAACTTGGAAGCAGCTCAATGTAACTCAGAAGCAGCTTGACATAACTCAGAAGCAGCTTGGTGTAACTCAGAAGCAGCTCAATGTAACTCAGAAGCAGCTTGACATAACTCGGCAGCTTGACATAACTCAGAAGCAGCTTGACGCAACTTAGAAGCAGCTCAATGTAACTCAGAAGCAGCTTGACATAACTCAGAAGCAGCTTGGTGTAACTCAGAAGCAGCTCAATGTAACTCAGAAGCAGCTTGACATAACTCAGAAGCAGCTTGGTGTAACTCAGAAGCAGCTCAATGTAACTCAGAAGCAGCTTGATATAACTCAGAAGCAGCTTGACATAACTCAGAAGCAGCTCAGTGTAACTCAGAAGCAGCTTGATGTAATTTAAAAGCAGCTTTATGTGACTCAGAAGTGAACCAATGTAACTCCCAAAGGCCTAACTCTAGTAAATTTGACCTAAGCTGTAAAAGTACATTTTCCTATTTGATCATCTGCTCCCCTGGCAGTGTGTTCTTTTGCATCCTCATATCTAGTGCAGGGCTATATGGACCTTGCATTTGTGTTTATGATGTCAAGACCTTAGAACTATAGATCATGGAGGAGATGATGCTGCATGAACCAGTCTAAAAGCATGGAGGAGTGGAGGATTAGGTAAATAAATATCTTCCATGTCCACTAGGCCTAAATGCGCAGTTAGCCAAACAGTGCATGTGCAGCCCACTGCAAGGCAGAATTTTCAAGTTTTCTGAAGTTGGGCTTTAAGCAACTGAGAAAGACTTTTCAGAACATTTCTGAAGCTCCTGAAAGCATACTGTCAGTGTTTATAGTACACAGAATATGCTCTCACCAACAAGCAGCCATAACATTCTCAGAGGCCAAACAACTTTGTACATTAAACCTTGAAGGATTGCCTAACGGGTTTTTTTTTTGTTTTGACCTCTTGACAGTATTTTGTAAGACTATGCAAGGGTAGATACTTTCGGTCAAATCAGACCTGCAAGGTTACTCAGAACTACCAGGAGATAAAATTGTTATGGTTGCACAACACTTGTTTTGCAAACCACATGAAGTTGCATCACGCAACCTTGTGCAATAAACAATGATTTACAGTCACCATAAAGATTTAAAGTCATGTATCAAGTCTACCTAAAAAGCATATACTGTATGTTTTCTAATAAAGTCTGTTGCAGAATATGGGAATTGTTTGTGGTGTTTTTAGATGGAAAATGTCAAATGTTTTTTGCTGCCAGAGCCATTCGTGCATTTTTTTTTTGTTTTTTGCACACACTTTTAAAAAATAATTTTAGGCCTGAAGATTGCACAAAACCCCAAAAACTTTATATATTTTCTGAAAGCAGACACCCTAGAGAATAAAATGATGGTAGTTCTAATTTTTATGTCACACGATATTACCTCAAAGGTCTAGCAAACGCAAAATATCAGTAAAAACACACTAAAGGGAGTTTTAGGACAAACAAACGCAATAAATGAACCACGGTTTTGGTAAAATATAAAAAGCGAGGTTGCTCCGAGTAAATAAATACCCAACATGTCAAACCTTAAATTTGTGTGTGGCTGTGAAATGGCGACAAACTTCTGTACCATATATTTCCTATAGGCAACACTTCAAAAGCCCCTATAGGCCATCAGTTTAGTGGTATAGAGGGGGTCTTGTACTATAATTATTGTTCTCACTCTGGCGTGTGCAGAGATATGTAACATGTGTGTCACAATTAACATTTCCATGCATAGGTGCCCTAACGTGTGCATTTACATTTGTATGTGCGTGTAGGAGGAGGTGGGAGGGTTAAAACATTTTGGGGGAGGGATGTTATGTGCTTGGGTGTAACTTTATTTTTTTGCGATAAAAAAATTATTTAACTTTTTTTTCATCACATAGGGGACCCAAAGTCATGGAGGGAGTGCGTGCACACCAGGAGGAGGGGGGGTGCACTGGTACCAGGGGCTGTGGAAGCAATCAGGCGACAGCGCAGCTACCCAACTGCTTCTACCTTACAGGCAGGACTCTACCTGGTGGCTGCAGCCATATGGACCTGGTGTCGCACGGGTTAAAACTGAACTGTGCAATATGTAAATATTGTCTAAAATACAAAAGTCGTTTGTATCCTTACTGTGATATGTGCCTTGTATATTTCTTCCAAGTCTGTGCTGTAATGCAGTGCAACCTCGATGCAGGAGCTTCCTGTAAGAAAGACCAGTCACTGATGCTCTCTCCTTGTGCAGGGTGACTGCTCTTGTCTCTGCCCCCTGGGGTAGATTTCTGAAGGCAGCCAGTAGTGGATGGATCTTGCTGGGTCCCTCCCCCTGCTCTAATATCTCCACAGGCCATGTACACCACTACTTTTACAAAGGTAATATCTGAGTTTGCAAAGGTATTTGGTGTACACCAAGTGGATTTATAGACTTTATGGCAATTGATGAATGTATTTAAATTGAAAATGTTTGTGCCCAGAGTTTAGCTCTAAGATTGAATCATATGTTTTAACAATTCTTAAAGGGAATCTTATTTTTAGCAATATTTCTGTATGTGATTTACTTGTTGTACATTTTATTGGTTGTGTGTATTTCCATTAGTGTTACTTTATACTGTAATTTTTTTACTTACCTATATGCTGTATATGTGGAAGGTTGTAGCTGTGTGTAATTATGATAGAGGTATACTGTTCTTTAGTAATAGAGCATTGGATGTAAATATTATACTTCACTCTTCCTAGATTAGGGGTACTCTTTGTAATATTAATGATCCTACAGATGGTAGATTCATCAAAACTGTGGGAGGAAGGGTCAGCAGCCAAAGATCTCTAGGGGGGTCAGCGCATGCCGAAGCGCACAGTGCCCAGAAGTTGCCAACCGTCTGCAGAGTCAATAGCTAAAGATCTCCAAACATCGTGTGGCCTTCATATTAGCACAACAACAGTGCATAGAAAGCTTTATGGAATGGGTTTGCATGGCAGAGCAGCTGCATCCAAGCCTTACATCAAAAAGTGCAATGCAAAGCATCGGATGCAGTGGTGTAAAGCACGCCACCACTGGACTCTAGAGCAGTGGAGATGTGTTTATTGGAGTGACAAATAATGCTTCTGTCTGTCAATCCAATGGACGTGTCTAGGTTTGGCAGTTGCCAAGAACAGTACTTGCCTGACTGCATAGTGCCAAGTGTAAAGTTTTGTGGAGGGAGGATCATGGAGTGGGGTTGTTTTTCAGGGGTTGGGCTTGGCCCTTTAGTTCCAGTGAAGGGAACCCTTAAGGCATCAGCATACCAAGACATTTTGGACAATTTTATGCTCCCAACTTTGTGGGAACAGTTTGGGGATGGCCCCTTCCTGTTCCAACATGACTGCGCACCAGTGCACAAAGCAAGGTCCATAAAGACATGGATGAGCAAGTTTGGGGTGGAGGAACTTGACTGGCCTGCACAGAGTCCTGACCTCAACCTGGTATAATACCTTTGGGATGAATTAGAGCAGAGACTGCAAGCCAGGCCTTCTCGTCTGACATCAGTGCCTGACCTCTCAAATGTGCTTCTGGAAGAATGGTCAAACATTCCCATAGACACACTCCTAAACCTTGTGGACAGCCTTCCCAGAAGAGATGAAGCTGTTATAGCTGCAAAGAGCAGGCCAACTCAATACTGAACCCTACGGGCTAAGACTGGGATGCCATTAAAGTTCATGTGCGTGTAAAGGCAGGCGTCCCAAGACTTTTGGCAATATAGTGTATGTTCTTAACTAGGCTGATACCAGTTAACCTGCTTGCAGTTGATATTATACCCCCTTTGCTCCAGGCCTTGCTCAAGAACATATACAATGGGAATATATTGAGTGACTTTCCAGCAATAAGGACATTTTTGGGTGTTCCGCGCACCAGTTTTGTTTCCTCATAATACAATTAGCTTAAAGCTTTTCAAGGATGTCTGCACAGGGCCTGAAGTCAAATCACAGACACCTCCTGCAGTAAACATTTATTTAGTAAGTTTCTTTCAAAGTATTCTTCAGATGTAAGAGTGGCTGAGTAAAGCCCCATACACACAGGCCGTATCAGCAGTATCGGCTGGTTTAATAGAAACTGGCCAACATGTGGCCCATGTGTAAGTTCGTCCAGCTTCTGTCGAAGGGCATGACTGAAAATGGTCTGCAGATTAGCTTCCAATCAGCGCTCTAAGCCAATGACTGAGAGCAGTGACCGGTGTGTTCTGGCATGCGGTGGGGGGGCAATCCCCCTGTCAGAACACAACAGCACAGCAGGGGCAATCGCTGTACTAACACAGCTTGTGTTAGTACAGCGATTTGTATTTTGTTTTGTTTTTTTTTGTTCAGCCTGTTGGGTTGAAAGAGAAAAAAAACTGATAGTGTGTACGGGACATTACTTTTTTCTATTGCAATATTGAGTTAGTGATAATGAAAGGCATGGTAAGGCACACAGCAATATTTATTTATTACAGAACCATATAGCTATACTGTATAATATACTAATGACAATTAGTATAGCATATACTAGAGTCAGTTTTGACAGGAGACAATTTTCTTACCAGCATGTCTTTAGACCATGCAAGCACAGCGAGAACATGCAAACTCCATGCAGATAGTGTCATGGTTGGTTGAGCAAGGCAGTAGTGGTAACTTTTAAAGTCACTGCAGGTAAGAAGCTATACAGTAAAGGCTGTTAAAACCTTAGCAGTGTATGTAGTTTACATTATTTCCGCTATATATTTTGTAATCTTAAATAAACTGGAGTTTCACTTTAAGCCCCCAGAGTTTTGGGTATTTTTTTATAGGTCATACAAATGTGGCATTTACCCAGAGGTCCTTTTTAGTTGAGAGAGGCTTATCTGCCTGTGTGAAGAAATCAACATTTGGAAAAGAACCCTGTCCAATGTAACACCAACTTTCCATTCACTGCAGATAAGAGAATTTACTTTGGAAGCTGGCTGCATACATCAAAGATATTAAGTGCTTTGCATTGTGGGTATTATGTAGATGTGCCGTCTTTATCTTGTGTGCTTTCATTTTTTTTTTATTGCTGTAAACTCAGTGCCTCCAGGCTCATCTCTGAACCCTGACATGCCGCATTTGTAGAAAAGCTATGTCAGTTTATGTAACTGAAAGTAAAAAGAACTTTGCTCTCACACACAACAGATCAAGTTAACACTTTTTTTTGTTTTAGCATTTCTAGGAAACTATGGTGCAAAAAAAAAATGACAGTAAAAACTAGGCACGTCTATTCATATTTGGGCAGCGAACGACCTTTGTAACAAAAATGGAAACTGAATAACCACACCACTAACAGGTCCAGATACAAGTAATCCCTAATAAAAGTCAGGGGGACAGTCCAAAGAGTTTCCAATGCATTTCGGGGGTTCAAAAATGCCCCTTCTATCAGGGCTTGATTGAACACAATGTGAAATGATTAGAAGTAAGCTGGACCTTTAGTGCCCGTTCACAATGCCGCACACTAAGCTGCAGAGGTTTATTGTGCAAGCAGCTCTCCCTTCTGGAAACAGTGAGGTGGTGTGATGCTTGTTTCGGCACAACACAGTTCCTTTTTTTGCCACCTCTCTTTGAAGTGAAGCATGTCTGTCTTTATCACAGCTCATTGCACCAGACCTCTAGGCTGCATTGCAGTGTGAACAAGACACATAGAAAACAGTTCTGTGTGTCATAGCCGTGACCTGCATTCATCCAGTACAGTAAAATGCAGGTCATCGCACTATAGGTGAAAAGGGCCATAATGTGATTTCTTCTTGACTTTGAACTAAAAAACAAAAAGAGACGGCGCATTAGCCCAGCCTTTTTTAACCGGGGTGCCCAAGCATCCTGGTGTACCTTCAGATGTCCTCAGGGGTGCCTTAACAAAATGTCCTAAAAGTTGCCCAAAAATTGTATACAAGCCAGCAGGTAGCTCAAGCCAGCTTTTTAGTTAGACAAAGCCACAGGCTATCATTGTGCACCATTACAGCCTTCTAGCCAATGGTTCTCCAAACTTTCTAAACAAAGGGCCAGTTTACTGTCCTGTAGACTTTGAGGGGGCTGGACTGTGGCCAGTGGGAGCAGAAAAGGTCCCAAAGTCAGTGGGAGCAAACCATGCTCCTTTTTTGATGTCAGTGAGAGGAATAGCACCCCAACGTTGGTGTCATTGGGAGGAATTTTGCCTCTTCATTGGTGTCATTGGGCCCCATTGTTGGTGTCATTGTGAGGAATAGTGCCCCATAATTGGTGTCAGTGGAGGGAATTATGCCACATTGTTGGTATCCATGGATAAAATAGTGCCCCAAGGGCCACATAAAAGAAAGCTAAGGGCCCAGGGGAGGACGGACAGCTCATGGGGCCCCCGGGCAATAGGGGATCATGGGACCCCTGTGTCCTTGACCATACTCAAAGCACACCCAAAAAAGCCTATAAAAAGTACCAGGGGCATTTCATGGGGCCCCCTACTGACCCTGGGCCCTCGGGCAGTACCCAAGTGCTCTAATGGTCAGTCCGCCCCTGTAAGGACCACATCTGGCACGATGTGCAATGCTACCACAATATATAAAATAATAAAAATATATACAGACCACGCATCTAAATTGTACATATAACGTGTATATGAATCAAACATTACATCATCTCAGTGGTTAACAACATAATTTGCCATTATTAAAGTCCCAAATGGTGAAATAAGTGCTTACACACACAAATAAGGCTGAGTACACCAGGTGTCGGGCAAAGGCACTTTATTTGTGAGTGATATTCTATATATTTATTTTACAATAAAATACAATACGGTTTTACACTATGGGATTCCCCTTCCTGTTCTCTTGTGATATGTCCATCCCGAACTTGTGGTGATCTCGTATATTGTTTTGTTACTGTATTGTCTCATGTACTGTCCCCTACTATATTGTACAGCGCTGAGCAAACTTTTTGGCGCTATATAAACACTGTATAATAATAATAATAATAATCTGGAGAGAACCAACTTAATTGGGAAATGCCCCACAAGTGTTGTAGACCACTCTAGAAATAGATGGTCATTGGCTAAGGGTGAGTTTTAGTCCATGTGGGACACTTTTGAGCACTGTGAAGCACTTAGAATTAGTTGAACAAGATAAGCACTTCAACTAAGTTGGAGTTTAAGCACGGGCACTTATTTCATCATTTGGGACTTTAATAATGGCAAATTATGTTGTAAACCACTGAGATGATGTAATGTTTGATTCATATGCACATGTTATATGTACAATTCACATGCGTATTCCGTATATATTTTTATTATTTTAAACATCATCAGTTGATAAGGAAGGCATGGGGCGCATACACAATATCTTTGTTTGCCCTTCCTCTTCTCTTCTCTGTCCACATTGGGGTCACATTAGCTGAGCGAGAGAGAGAAATTGAGGGAGAAGAGAAACATTGGAATACTAGTCAGTATCAGTGTGCAAACGTGTGGTTGCTTTATAAGACTAAATCACCTATAATATTGTGTGTCCTACATGTGTGGATGTTGCTGCGTTATGGAAGACTATTAGTTTGGTTTTATACATTTTAGGTGCCTTGACTGAAAAAAGGTTGAGAAACACTGCAAAAGCCTAATGCATTATCATAAGACCCTTTATTATAGAAAACATAAAATCCAATGTATTCACAAAGGTACATAGCTATAACCATAATATTCTGACTCCAACTGTTGTATTAATGACTTATCCCTTGCTGAAACCTCTATGCCTGGCCTGTATAAGCAGATACAATCACTGCAGACAGTCTTTATCAGATAGTTGAACTCACCAAACACCTGTTTTTCTCATCCAAAGATCTTTATTACAATGCAGACAGTATAGCGAACAACATGATGTAGCAGATGAATGAAAGGACAATATTTAAAGGTCAAAACATGGTAATGTGTTCCTGGATGCAAGCAGACTACATGTGGTATAGAGACAAGCAGCCATATTCATTCCAAGAAGACAGTGAAGAAGGAAAAAGAAAGTGCATTACAGGTGGGAGGGATCAGGGTGACAGAAAAGGAAGGTGCAATGACCAAAATGTCCACAAGATGGCAGTATATTAACATTAACCATAACTATGCATTGCATCATATTGTTACATGATAAGTGTGGCAGCACACAGAAAAAATCAATCCAGTCCCATTGCTAGAGCTGTGTCTTTACGCAAGGGTGTGACTAATGCCTTTCAAGGGCAATTCCCTTTTCATCAGAGCTCCAATTTACTGATAAAGAGAGGGCACTACATTTGAAACACGTAAGCCATGACGGGCACTGCTCTAGCAATGGGACTGGGATGATTTAGGCATAAACTGTATACTTTTGTGAGTACATGGGATTTCTTTTTCTATAATAAAGAGTCTTAAGAAATGCACAAGTTAACATGGAGCAATAGACCACCTCTACCTACAAATTTAATGACAGTTATCCCAAGTGTTAGTGCAGCAATGGTAACTATTTTAGATAATCCCTAGCTAATTCTTTAAATGATTACAAATGACTTGTTACTGCTGATGTTGGTCCTTCTGTACAATTCAGAGCTGGCTGTCCTACTGATCCCAGAGGAATGTGCTATCTGTGACATTAGTGAAGTTATATTACAGATTGCTGGGAGCATAAAATAGACATGAAGGTCTTTGTGGGTCACGTCTGCTGTATCGCTGTGTGCATTACTCCTGGCAATCTGCAGTGTAAGCTCGGCTCTTAAAGCAAATGATTGATGCCTTAGTTCATATTAACAGATAGTCCTTGTGTGTGCAGATTATTAAGTGCCGGATTTCTTCAAGTCACTGCTGCAAATGTACTGAAAATATTTATGACATTTTATCAGAGACACAAATATCTACAGTGTAATGAAATACCATTCTGTCGTTGTCATCCAGGGAATTCTACCTTGTCTACTGTAACCCAAGAGTTCTATAGAAAGATCTATCTCTCCCCTTCTTTCTGGGATGCACTGGTCAGAATGGTGAAACAAGCGACATCCCTTGCGTAATTAGAATCATGGATCTGAGGAAGGGTTCCATAGGTCCACCATATATTGGTAAAGCTTTATGCCCTCTTTGCATGTTTGTAGTGAGCTGAGGTGCATTACTGCACACATGTTAACACACTATGTGCCAAATATGCATTGTGGTAAGGCACCCCTTCTATTTTGAAAGGGCTGCTAACACATGCCAGTGCAATGAAAACTGGACCTGAACCTTTTTTCCTGATCTACAGTAGAGCATTACCATGTGTTATGGGACGCTATAACACAGGTCATTAGAATTGCATTGCAGCACACTGACGTGTGTATTTTGCAGTGCCATGGCTGTTATTTACTAAAACTGGAGAGTGCAAAATCTGGTGCATCTCTGCAGAGAATCCAATCAGCTTCCAAGTTTTATTGTCAAAGCTAAACTGAACAAGTTGGATGGCAACCATGCTCAGCTGCACCAGTTTTAATAAATCTCCCTCCATACTATTTATTTATTTCAGATTCCTATATAGCACCATCAATTTACTCAGTGCTTTACATATATTGAAAAATATGAAAACCCTAACTGGAAAAACTAATGGGGCTTTAAGAGGCACCATATCACGAAATGAATATATACTCAAAAAAATATAAAAAGTACAACTTTATTGACAGAGTTAAAACCACAGTTGTGGTAGTGATATTTGAGCAACCACAACGCTCATCATAAAAAGCATACAATGCTTATAACAAACAGGTTGAACACATAACATGACTAATGCACCATAGATAGGCTTGTCCACTCCTACTTCCACCTTTACCTATCCATACCACTCCACACCCCCTTAACCAACTACACTTTACAAAAACATGACACCATTTTGGAGTAAATGGCCAACATGGCCTTTTATTAACAACTTCACATTTTAACATACATCAACCTTTCCTTAACGGAAACCAAAGAATTGTTGTTGGTCTTCAAAGGCACCCACAAACGATCCAAAATGCACCTGCGGACAACCCTATACACTAGGCCTCCAGCCGCAACCAACCAGCTCGGAGACAACCATACCGTCCGCAGTGCAGCACCACCACCTTCCAGTTAAACCTTGGTTAACTGGGAATATCCACCGGGCCCCCCATACCACAAATGGGGTCCCACACCATTGTTTTACCTTCCAAGATGAGAACCGCCTCCAAAGACCAACAACCGCCACAGCACGCTGGGTAAGCCCTTACCCATGCGTGCCACGCCACAAACGAACCGCTCGTAGTATGCCGTCCTGCAGCTCCAGGGACCACAAATCCGTGCCCACCGCATTCAAATGCACTCCATCACTGCAAAGATACCGCCAAGTATCCACCTCCAACTCCACATGCCGGACCACCAACCCTCCATTGCGACTAAAAAAGCGCCCCACCTCCCGGTTGACCTTAATCCTGGCCTTGTTGAGCCGCTCCACCGACCGCGCCAAGCGCCAAGAAGTGCGGGCGACCATGTCAGACCACACCACCACCATCCCCGGAAACTCCCGCCGCAGCAGAAGAAAATCCAGCTTGACATCGCGAACCAGCTCCCGCATGGACCTACCCCCCAAATCGTTGCCACCCGCGTGAATCACCAACACATCCGGTGGTCTATCCAGCCGCGCAAAACGCCGCACCTCTGGCACGACACGACTCCACAACATGCCCGGCACACCTAACCAGCGGACACAAACCTCCCTTCTATCCAACCCCAGCTGCCTGCCATTGGGCCGAACATCAGCCCGCCTGGCCCCCCAAAACACATACGAGTGACCCAGGATCCACACCAGGCACACCTCTCCACCTGAATGAAAAGAAACAATACCGCCAGAACAATACAGCACATGGACAGAACCGCAACTACCACCCACAACCCAAACAAACCAAAACACAGGACCGCCCACTATGCCCTCAACAAATGCGGCCGAACATACAGGCGAAATCTCTGGGAATCCCACCGACCAATGCGCTTCACCACATCATCCGACAGCCCCCACCTGGCCGCCTCCGTAGCAGCCCCGATCCGAAACGAGTGCGAAGCATACAAAGACGCATCTAAACCAGCAGCCGCCAAACACCGGCGAAAAACTGCCACAAATTGAAAACGCATTAAAGGGGATCCATCACAGTGCCTGAAAAAGGACCCACGCCCCCCAGGGCGACGGGACAAAAATTCCCGAACCGCCTGAACCGGGCACACCAGGGAACCCGGAAGAGCGAAAAAACGCACCTTCGCACCCCTGCCCAATTGATCCGTCTTAGACCGATGGACAAGCACCTCCACCCAGTCACCGGAGCACACAACCTCCTCCACCAACAACCCCCCAAGAACTGACTTGGACGGACTAACGAGCTCCCCAATCCGCAACGCCCCAAAAAAGGCCACCGCAAAGGCAGCCCGAAATAAAACCACCTCAAAATCCAAAGAACACACAGTCCGCAAATGCTCAAAAAAAAACCCCAACAACTCAAACGACACCGGACGACGAGAATCCCTACAACGATGCGCCCTCCGATAACCCCGCAGAGCCTCTCGAACCCAAAAATCTTTAGTGAAATCCCGACACCCTTGTAACTTAAAGAAAAACGCCAATCCCGCCAGTCGGCGATCCACCGCGGACGCCGACACCCCCCGCTCCAAACTCCGCGCCAAGAAGTACAACACCGCCACACGCACCTCCGGCCCCCAGGGATCAATAGCGGCCAATCGCAACAGATCCATCCACTCCCGCCAGACCGTAGAGTAAGCGGACCAAGTCGCCTCACTCACCGACCGCCGGATCCAGCCCGCAACAACTCCAAGGCAATCTCCCACAGCTAGTCGGGACAAGGAACCCCGTGTTGCTCCGCCGCTGGCGCCAACTCTCGGAATTTGTCCCACTGAAAACGAGACAAAGCGTCAGCTAAGGTGTTGTCAACCCCAGGGAGATGTACCGCATGGAGAAAAACATTCAGCTGCAAGCAACGCAACACTAAGTGGCGAAGCAAGGCCACCACCGGTCGGGAAGAAGCCGAGACCCTATTGATGACCTGAACCACCCCCAAATTGTCACAGTGAAAACGCACCTTTTGATTCCAAAAATTTTCCCCCCAAACCTCAACCGCCAAAACCACTGGAAAAAGCTCCAAAGGCCCCATAACCCGCAGAAGCCGCCGCGTCCGTGAACAGTTCCAAGTCAAAATTACTAACCGGGCCAGACATCCAAAGTGCCCGCCCGTTGAAAGAATCCAAAAAGGTGTGCCACAACTGCAAATCCTCCCGATGCTCCCGAGTCAGCCGAATGAAATGAAAAGGGGAGGCAATTCCCGCCGTCGCCGCCGCCAACCGGCGGCAGAACACCCGACCCATCGGCAGGATCCGACAAGCGAAATTAAGTTTTCCCAACAATGACTGCAAGGGCCGCAGCTGAATTTTTCGCTTCCCCTGAACCGCGTGAATTTCACCCTGGAGGGCCAACAGCTTCTCCGCAGGCAGCCGGCACTCCATTGTGCCAGAATCCAAAACGATGCCTAAGAAAGTCATCACCAAAGCCGGACCCTCCGTCTTATCAGCCGCCAAAGGAATCCCAAAACGTTCAGCAACGTGCTGCAACGTAGCAAGCAAGACCGCGCACACCCCAGAAGCCGGCGGACCCACGCAAAGAAAATCATCCAAATAATGGATGACCGAATTCACCCCTGAAACATCCCGAACCACCCACTCCACGAACGAACTGAACTTTTCAAACAACGCACAAGAGATAGAACACCCCATGGGCAAACACTTATCAACGTAAAACGCGCCCTGCCAACGGCAACCCAAAAAACGAAAACTGTCCGGATGAACCGGCAACAGCCGGAACGCCGACTCAATGTCGGACTTCGCCATGAGTGCACCGCGCCCATACCGACGAACCCAGAACACTGCCGCATCAAAGGACGTGTAAGACACCGAACACGACTCTGGATCTATAGCGTCATTCACCGACCCCCACTTAGGGAAGGACAGGTGGTGAATCAACCGAAACGCATTCGGCTCTTTCTTAGGCACAACCCCCAAGGGAGAAACTACCAGATCCGCAAACGGAGCACAAGGAAACGGACCACCCATACGACCTAACCCCACTTCCTTCCGCAACTTAGCCGAAACCACCTCAGCATGCTGCAAGGCCGACCGTAAATTCCGAGCTAAGGGGGGGACCAAAGTCAAAGTACAGGGGATGTGAAAACCCTCCGAAAATCCCGCCGCCAGCAGGACCGCCGCAGCCCGATCAGGATATGGATTTAAGAAATGCCCCATCCTTTCCACCCACACCGGCGGCGTCCCTTTTACCTGCAGACTCTCCGGGAGGGCCTCTACCCCGCCTGAAACAGCGCGAGAAAGGGTGGGATCCACCGCACCCGGAACACTCATGCCTAAACCGGCAGGACCCTCCAAAACGACAAGTGCCCTCCTGGAACTGCCAGCAGAAACTCCTACGCTTGGCGGCCGATTGTCCCGGGGAAAACGAACCACCGGCCCCGCCCTGAAAAAACGGACCAGGGGCCCTCGGCGGCGCCATGAGCCGCATCCAGAGACCAATGTCCTTATGGTCCCAACGCAACGACGGGCAAACAGCCCTCCGCTGCCTAAACTGCTCATCATACCGAAGCCACGCAGCCCCGCCGTAAACCCTGTGAGCCTCACTAATGGCGTCCAGGTAACAGAACAACGCCGAGCAATGCTCCGGAGCTTTCTCCCCAATGACACTGGCCATTATCGCGAAAGCCTGCAACCAATTCGCAAAAGTACGGGGGATAAGCCGAAAACGCCGCCGCTCCGCATCCTCCCGTCTACCGTCATCAACCCGGGACCCATCAAACGGAAAACGCTCCAAAGGCAAGAGTGTGAATATGTCCACATACTCCCCGTTCCAAATTCGTTCCCGTACGTCCGACTGCAAATGCGCTCCCAAGGGGCCCTCGAAACACACACACTTCCCCCTTCGCAGAGTCCGCCACGCCGACAGGTCCGGACACCCCCAAACCCTCCCCCAAAACCGCGGAAGGAACCGCAGAGCCCACAACCCCAGACTCCGCGGTAAGCACCCCAGTCCCAGAACTAAGCGAAGAAGAGACCCCCAGGCCCCGCCCCACCCCTCCGTCCAGTCCAGGAACCGCGAGCCCGTCCCCACCGGCCGGCGGGAGCCACGCAGAAGCAGGCCCAGGGGTCCCAACACCGCCCCACTCCAGCCGCCGCAACAAGTCCCGTAAACCGGAAATCACCTCCCCGAGGCCCCCACCCAAACCTGACAGGGGAACGCCGCCAACGCACGCTGCCGATCCGGCCGCCCCCCAGCAGATCCCGCAACGCAGAAGAAAGGGAGACAGACACAGGAACAGATAACTCACCAGGCTGCCCAGGAGATGTCCCATCAGCCGCGCGCTCTCGCTCCATCGATGAAGAGCGGCGAGCCGTTGCCCCCGCATCGGGTTCCGACAGCTCGCCCTCCGACCTCTCATCCACCGTTCGACGTCCAGATGGCCTCCCGGTCCCAGGAGCCACGGGTCCCGCAGGGTTGTGCCGCTCCTGACTCCGCCTCTGGGCACCAGCCACGCCAGTCGCCGTCCCTGGGCTCCGGCCTGCAGCACTCCCAGCTGCACTGCGCCCAGCGCTGCACCTCTTCCTCCATCTTCTTGGAGCCCCAGCTCCCGACTGTCCAGGGGGCCCACCAGCCGCATCAGGGGACAGCCCGGCAGCCGCAGCTGAACGCCTCCCACGCTGAGCACCCACCCTGACAGACACCCTGTCAGCGGCGGAGCCGGTACCTGCGCTCCCTCTGCCTCCTCTGTGCCGTGCGGGCGGGGGGAGGGGCTACCTTGCAAAACCCCACCCCCCGAGCTCCCGCTGCGTCCTCCTCGCTGTGCGGGCGGGCGGGAGGGGCTACCTCATGAAACCCCGCCCCCTGAGCTCCCGTTGCGTCCTCCTCGCTGTGTGGGTGGGGGGGAGGGGCCACTTAGCAAAACCCCGCCCGCCGAGCTCCCTCTGCGTCCTCCTCGCTGTGCGGGCGGGGGGGGGAGGGACCACTGAGCGAAACCCCGCCCGACGAGCTCCGCCATCGCCGGGGATTCCTCCTGGCACCGCCGCTAGCAGAGGCAGGAGAGCACCCTGCCAGTGGGGCCGGAGGGTCCCGAGGGGGGCTCCCAGTGCGGCGCTGAGCTCCAACAGGGGGTGTGGCCGGACTGAAGTGCTCCGGAGGCCGCGACCGCCGATCACGTGGGCGCGTCCGCCCCCCTGCAGCTGGTGACAAGCCCGGGTCTCCCAACAGCTCAGAGACCCAGCCCTGCAACCAGCCCGTACCTCTCTCTTCAGCAGCCACCCGCAGCTGCGCCAAAAGGCCCTCCATGCTGAAAAGGTCAGATAGGGGGAAAAAGAACAGGACCCAGCTCACATGAAGCGCCGGTCCTCGCACGAAGCTCTGGTCCTTGCCACGTCCAGCTCCACTGACGCCCCTTCCGCAGAACCCCCCACCCTAAGGTACCACAAACCCCTCCTACACTCCACATCTGCCAATGCTATAATTCCCCAATCAATTCCCCACCCCCTGGAGCTAAATTTAACCCTTCCGTTCCCTACACCACTCTGGGCCTAGTCATGTATGCCCTGCGCTATTTTCCATTCTTCCCTATTCGCTACAGGCATTTCTTTCTAGGGTATGACCTTAGGTAAAGTCAACCATGGTTCTTATGTTACCTGGTACTTATGTTACCTAAGGTCATACCCTAGAATGTTATGTGTTGAACCTGTTTGTTATAAGTAGAGATGAGCGAATCGAAGTATCCGAAGTGGAATTCGAGTCGAATATCGGAAAAATTTCGATTCGTGCCGAATCCGAAAAACAGCCTAATTCGGACGCGCGAATCGAAATTTTTCCGAAAATGGCGGCTGACATGTGCGGCGACGGAGCGGGGATGTCGGGGAAGGCGCGCAGACAAGGCGCGCTGCCCCATAATGCATTCCTCAACGACATGTGATCGCATCAGCCAATCAGCAGCCAGCCAGCCAGCACTGTGTAATGGTCGAGGTATATATAGCGGCCATTTTGGAAATCTTCATTTGCCTGCAGTCATTGAACAGAGGCAGACCGCTCTGTACTAGGGACAGGGACAGAGTTAGGGCCACAGAAACGAGAATTGGGGACAGAGAGAAGTTACTTAGGGACAGAGAACCATTACTCAGGGACACAGTCTTGTTAATGAGGGCCACAGAATCGTTATTTAGGGACAAAGAAACGCTAGTTAGGGCCACAGAATTCATACTCAGGGACAGACAGAATTTTCACTCAGTGCCAGAGAATTGTTACTTAGGGCCACAGAAACGTTATTAGGGCCACAGAATTTTTACTCAGGGACAGACAGAATTGTTACTGAGTGCCAGAGAATTGTTACTCAGGGACAGACAGAATTGTTACTGAGTGCCAGAGAATTCTTACTCAGGGCCACAGAATTCATTCTCAGGGACAGACAGAATTGTTACTCAGGGACAGACAGAATTGTTACTGAGTGCCAGAGAATTGTTACTCAGGGACAGACAGAATTGTTACTGAGTGCCAGAGAATTGTTACTCAGGGACAGACAGAATTGTTACTGAGTGCCAGAGAATTGTTACTCAGGGACAGACAGAATTGTTACTGAGTGCCAGAGAATTGTTACTCGCACAGACACAAAATTGTTATTGCACAGACACAGAATTGTTACTCGCACAGACAGAATTGTTACTCAGGGCCACAGAATTCATACTCAGGGACAGACAGAATTGTTACTGAGTGCCAGAGAATTGTTACTCAGGGACAGACAGAAATGTTACTGAGTGCCAGAGAATTGTTACTCAGGGACAGACAGAATTGTTACTGAGTGCCAGAGAATTGTTACTCAGGGACAGACAGAATTGTTACTGAGTGCCAGAGAATTGTTACTCGCACAGACACAAAATTGTTACTTGCACAGACACAGAATTGTTACTCGCACAGACACAGAATTGTTACTCAGGGCCACAGAATTCATACTCAGGGACAGACAGAATTGTTACTGAGTGCCAGAGAATTGTTACTCAGGGACAGACAGAATTGTTACTGAGTGCCAGAGAATTGTTACTCAGGGACAGACAGAATTGTTACTGAGTGCCAGAGAATTGTTACTCGCACAGACACAAAATTGTTACTTGCACAGACACAGAATTGTTACTCGCACAGACACAGAATTATTACTCAGGGCCACAGAATTCATACTCAGGGACAGACAGAATTGTTACTGAGTGCCAGAGAATTGTTACTCAGGGACAGACAGAATTGTTACTGAGTGCCAGAGAATTGTTACTCAGGGACAGACAGAATTGTTACTGAGTGCCAGAGAATTGTTACTCGCACAGACACAAAATTGTTACTTGCACAGACACAGAATTGTTACTCGCACAGACACAGAATTGTTACTGAGTGCCAGAGAATTGTTACTCAGGGACAGACAGAATTGTTACTGAGTGCCAGAGAATTGTTACTCAGGGACAGACAGAATTGTTACTGAGTGCCAGAGAATTGTTACTCAGGGACAGACAGAATTGTTACTGAGTGCCAGAGAATTGTTACTCGCACAGACACAAAATTGTTACTTGCACAGACACAGAATTGTTACTCGCACAGACACAGAATTATTACTCAGGGCCACAGAATTCATACTCAGGGACAGACAGAATTGTTACTGAGTGCCAGAGAATTGTTACTCAGGGACAGACAGAATTGTTACTGAGTGCCAGAGAATTGTTACTCAGGGACAGACAGAATTGTTACTGAGTGCCAGAGAATTGTTACTCGCACAGACACAAAATTGTTACTTGCACAGACACAGAATTGTTACTCGCACAGACACAGAATTGTTACTCAGGGCCACAGAATTCATACTCAGGGACAGACAGAATTGTTACTGAGTGCCAGAGAATTGTTACTTAGGGACAGACAGAATTGTTACTGAGTGCCAGAGAATTGTTACTCAGGGACAGACAGAATTGTTACTGAGTGCCAGAGAATTGTTACTCGCACAGACACAAAATTGTTACTTGCACAGACACAGAATTGTTACTCGCACAGACACAGAATTGTTACTCAGGGCCACAGAATTCATACTCAGGGACAGACAGAATTGTTACTGAGTGCCAGAGAATTGTTACTCAGGGACAGACAGAATTGTTACTGAGTGCCAGAGAATTGTTACTCAGGGACAGACAGAATTGTTACTGAGTGCCAGAGAATTGTTACTCAGGGACAGACAGAATTGTTACTGAGTGCCAGAGAATTGTTACTCAGGGACAGACAGAATTGTTACTGAGTGCCAGAGAATTGTTACTCGCACAGACACAAAATTGTTACTTGCACAGACACAGAATTGTTACTCGCACAGACACAGAATTGTTACTCAGGGCCACAGAATTCATACTCAGGGACAGACAGAATTGTTACTGAGTGCCAGAGAATTGTTACTCAGGGACAGACAGAATTGTTACTGAGTGCCAGAGAATTGTTACTCAGGGACAGACAGAATTGTTACTGAGTGCCAGAGAATTGTTACTCGCACAGACACAAAATTGTTACTTGCACAGACACAGAATTGTTACTCGCACAGACACAGAATTGTTACTGAGTGCCAGAGAATTGTTACTCAGGGACAGACAGAATTGTTACTGAGTGCCAGAGAATTGTTACTCAGGGACAGACAGAATTGTTACTGAGTGCCAGAGAATTGTTACTCAGGGACAGACAGAATTGTTACTGAGTGCCAGAGAATTGTTACTCGCACAGACACAAAATTGTTACTTGCACAGACACAGAATTGTTACTCGCACAGACACAGAATTGTTACTCAGGGCCACAGAATTCATACTCAGGGACAGACAGAATTGTTACTGAGTGCCAGAGAATTGTTACTCAGGGACAGACAGAATTGTTACTGAGTGCCAGAGAATTGTTACTCGCACAGACACAAAATTGTTACTTGCACAGACACAGAATTGTTACTCGCACAGACACAGAATTGTTACTCAGGGCCACAGAATTCATACTCAGGGACAGACAGAATTGTTACTGAGTGCCAGAGAATTGTTACTCAGGGACAGACAGAATTGTTACTGAGTGCCAGAGAATTGTTACTCAGGGACAGACAGAATTGTTACTGAGTGCCAGAGAATTGTTACTCGCACAGACACAAAATTGTTACTTGCACAGACACAGAATTGTTACTCGCACAGACACAGAATTGTTACTCGCACAGACACAGAATTGTTACTCAGGGCCACAGAATTCATACTCAGGGACAGACAGAATTGTTACTGAGTGCCAGAGAATTGTTACTCAGGGACACCTAATCGTTGAATTAAATAGTATGTCAGACAACATGCAGAGGAGTGGCAGAGGAGGCAATGTTTTAGGAGCGAGCAGACGTGGCAGCAGAGGAAGGGGTCGAGGCAGCAGTATTCGCAGCCAGAGGCCAGTGCTCCCGGTGTCATCCAGCGGTCGTGTCTCCACCGACAACCCTGCCGTCATTGATTGGTTGGCTCGGTCGTCTTCCTCTTCCCAGGTCACCTCTGACACCTACAGCCAACGGTCGGTGGGTACGTCAGACACAACCGTTAGTTGGCATGGCCCGGGAGCAAGCCCACTGAAATCACGTGTCCTCTACCTGCCCCTGTCCTTTGCTGTTCCCTCACCAAGCAAAGTATCGCATGCTGTGGGCTCAGCCCCACTGTACAGTGAGGAAGAGCTAACAGAGGGCGGTCAGGAACGGGGGGAGACATCGGCCTTTTCAGCAGCCAAGCGAACAAGTACTGGCGAGGAGAGTGGCTCGGTAGCCGGTCTAGAGACAGGTCTGTCTCCTGACCCAGACGCAGCCGAGGGGGCTAGTAGTGAGGCGGAGACCCTACTTGATGATGAGGAGGTTGATCGCACTTGGCAGCCTCGTCGTCATCAGGCAATTTCTTCCGCATCATCAGGAGAAGAGGGTGGCAGCTTGGCAGCGAGCAAAACAGTCGGTGGGTTGCCCAGGAGACAGCAGCAGGGTCGCATCAGTGTCAGTGGAGCCAAACGTCCACGGAGTAGAGCACCAGCTCCACTGCAGCCTACCACCACGGCCAGTAGTGGTGCCGGTGCGCACGGAGGAAGTAGCAGTCAGCCAGTGAAGAGTAGCGGGGGCAAAGTTTCCTACTCGGTGGTGTGGCAATTTTTCCTCAAGCCGCCCGAGGAAGTAAACGTAGCCGTATGTCGACTATGTGGCCAGAAATGCAAGCGTGGCCAGGGGGCCCATGTTGGGACTACAGCGTTGCGTCAGCATATGCAGCGTCACCATTCGGTGGCCTGGGAAAACCGTGATAAACATACGGCGGTTCTGCCTGCCCCAACCCCCGCTCCATCACCCGCTCCGTTACTTGCTCCGTCACCCGACGTCGTCAATCGCCCTCTATCAGCCAGTCAAGGCTCCAACACCTCTGCTGAGGGGAGTTGTCGCTCGTTGGCATCTTCCGCTCGTTCAGATGCTCCTTCTCCTGCTACTCCTCTTCTCGGATTCCGTCAACAGTCTTTCTTGGAATCCGTATCCAAGAGACAACAGTTTGCGAGCACGCACCCGACGGTGCAAAAGCTGAACGTCCTCCTGTCCAAGTTGCTGGTGCTGCAGTCCCTCCCTTTCCAACTGGTGGACTCAGCACCTTTCCGAGAAATGATGGCTTGTGCCGCGCCGCGGTGGAGAGTGCCAAGCCGTCATTTCTTTGCCCAAAAGGCAGTGCCAGCCCTGCATTCACATGTAGAAGAGATGGTGGGCCAGTCTTTGAGCATGTCGGTCTCTGCCAAAGTGCACGGCAGCGCCGACGTGTGGAGCTGTAACTACGGTCAGGGACAGTACATGTCATTTACGGCCCACTGGGTGAACGTGGTGCCGGCACAGCCGCACCAGCAACTTGGACAGGTCACGACGCTTTTGCCTCCACGTTTGCACGTCCTTGGTCCAGCAAGCATGTCCGCCTCTACCACCTCTTTTTCCGCCGTGTCCTCAGCCGCCACCCCCGTGCCAAGTCCCATTACCCGACCGGCATATCACATGTGCAGGGCGCAACGGTGTCACGCTGTGCTGCACCTGGTATGCCTTGGCGAACGTAGTCACACAGGGGAGGAACTGCTGAGTGTAATGAACAGAGAAATCGACAGATGGCTGTCTCCGCGCAAACTAAAAATCGGAACCATGTTGACTGACAACGGAAAGAACATGGTGTCTGCTCTGCGTCAAGGAAGGTTGTGCCATGCGCCATGCATGGCTCACGTGTTCAATCTGGTTGTCAAGCGGTTCCTAAAATCCACCATCCCACTGCAAGACATCCTTAAAATGTCACGTAAACTGTGCATGCATTTCAGCCATTCCTACACCGCAAAGAACACCCTCATTGAGCTGCAGCGGCAGAACGGAATTCCACAGCATCGCCTGATCTGCGACGTTGCAACAAGGTGGAATTCAACCCTACACATGTTAGACCGCCTTTACGAGCAGCGAAAGGCCATCACCGATTTCCTGATGTTACAAGCGGATAAAGGTACTCCCCTGTGTAACTTAGATGTCAGCCATTGGCAGCTCATGCGTGACACCTGCCGCTTGCTCAGGCCCTTTGAGGAGGCCACGCTATTCGTGAGTCGGCAGGACTATGGGATGAACGACGTCATTCCTCTGTTGCACGTCCTGGAACAAATGCTGTTAACAATGGCTGGTCAGGGTGCGGTAGACGTGGCGCACAGATCTCAACGCCACATGACCCCTGTGGGGGCAGGACAGGAAGAAGAGGAGGAGGTAGAGGAGGACATTTGTGCTCAGGAATTATTGAGTGAAATGGGTGGTTTTTCCACTCAGCGGACAGGAGTGGAGGAGCAGGAGCATCTGGTAGAGGAGGAGGAGGAGGAGACAGAGGACCCAGACGCACCGTGGCAGTATGCTGTGGAGATGGAGGCAGGGAGTCCCTCGCATTCCTTGGCACAAATGGCCCATAGCATGCTCGGTTGCTTGCGTAGCGACAGCCGAATAATAACCATCAGACAGAGGGATGACTTTTGGCTGTCCACCTTGTTGGACCCTCGCTACCGGTCCAAAATGGTGGCCTTTTTCACACCTGCTGAGAGGGAGGCCAAAATTACGTACTATAAAAACCACCTATGTAGTCAGTTGGTCTCTGCCTTTGTGCGCCAACGTCCATCCTCAGACACTGTGGGCCCTGTGCGCTCGCGTTCCGCTGGCATGGCAGCAGGGGAGGGGTGGGGTGGTAGGAGCAGTGGCAGCTCCACCAGCAGCGGCTGCCTCAGTCTGCAGTCGATGATGAGTAGCTTTCTTCACCAGCGCAGTGAGGAAACTACTAACCAGCCGCAGCAGCAGCAGCAGCATCAGGTGGACCTGGAGCAGGAGCTCAAACAACAGGCTTGGGCCTACTTGGACAGCACCCTGCCAACCGAGGTAGACAATCCCCTTGACTACTGGGCAACGAAACTTGACCTTTGGCCCCAACTAGCTGAATTTGCCCTTGAAAGGCTGTCATGCCCGGCCAGTAGCGTGGCATCGGAGCGCGTGTTTAGTGCGGCAGGAGGTATTGTAACTCCGCGGAGGACACGACTGTCCACCCAAAGTGTGGAGAGACTCACGTTTGTGAAAATGAATCAGGCGTGGATTAGTCTGGATTTCAAACCACCAGTTCCTGACACAACTGACTAAATCCGCCATGAATCATGCCTCAAACATGTGCCACTTTCAGGTCTCCTCACACTGCTGGTGTGTTTAATTTTTTGACATAGGGTGCTGGCAGATTACGGGCCTCCTATAGCTGCTGCCAGGCCCCTAATCTGCCATAGGCCCCTATATACCGCCTCCTCATGCTGCTGCTAGGTCCAGAGTCTCTCATGGGTCCCTGTACGGCCTCCCATTGCTGCTGTCTCCATCGCCACACTCTGCTGCCATGTGCCACTTTCAGGTCTCTTCACACTGCTGGTGTGTTTAATTTTTTGACATAGGGTGCAGGCAGATTACGGGCCTCACATAGCTGCTGCCAGGCCCCTAATCTGCCATGGGCCCCTATATACCGCCTCCTCATGCTGCTGCCAAGTCCAGAGTCTCTCATGGGTCCCTGTACGGCCTCCCATTGCTGCTGTCTCCATCGCCACACTCTGCTGCCATGTGCCACTTTCAGGTCTCTTCACACTGCTGGTGTGTTAAATTTTTTGACATAGGGTGCAGGCAGATTACGGGCCTCACATAGCTGCTGCCAGGCCCCTAATCTGCCATGGGCCCCTATAAACCGCCTCCTCATGCTGCTGCCAAGTCTAGAGTCTCTCATGGGTCCCTGTACGGCCTCCCATTGCTGCTGTCTCCATCGCCACACTCTGCTGCCATGTGCCACTTTCAGGTCTCTTCACACTGCTGGTGTGTTAAATTTTTTGACATAGGGTGCAGGCAGATTACGGGCCTCACATAGCTGCTGCCAGGCCCCTAATCTGCCATGGGCCCCTATATACCGCCTCCTCATGCTGCTGCCAAGTCTAGAGTCTCTCATGGGTCCCTGTACGGCCTCCCATTGCTGCTGTCTCCATCGCCACACTCTGCTGCCATGTGCCACTTTCAGGTCTCTTCACACTGCTGGTGTGTTAAATTTTTTGACATAGGGTGCAGGCAGATTACGGGCCTCACATAGCTGCTGCCAGGCCCCTAATCTGCCATGGGCCCCTATATACCGCCTCCTCATGCTGCTGCCAAGTCCAGAGTCTCTCATGGGTCCCTGTACGGCCTCCCATTGCTGCTGTCTCCATCGCCACACTCTGCTGCCATGTGCCACTTTCAGGTCTCTTCACACTGCTGGTGTGTTTAATTTTTTGACATAGGGTGCAGGCAGATTACGGGCCTCACATAGCTGTTGCCAGGCCCCTAATCTGCCATGGGCCCCTATATACCGCCTCCTCATGCTGCTGCCAAGTCTAGAGTCTCTCATGGGTCCCTGTACGGCCTCCCATTGCTGCTGTCTCCATCGCCACACTCTGCTGCCATGTGCCACTTTCAGGTCTCTTCACACTGCTGGTGTGTTTAATTTTTTGACATAGGGTGCTGCAAGATAACGGGCCTCACATAGCTGCTGCCAGGCCCCTAATCTGCCATGGGCCCCTATATACCGCCTCCTCATGCTGCTGCCAAGTCCAGAGTCTCTCATGGGTCCCTGTACGGCCTCCCATTGCTGCTGTCTCCATCGCCACACTCTGCTGCCATGTGCCACTTTCAGGTCTCTTCACACTGCTGGTGTGTTTAATTTTTTGACATAGGGTGCAGGCAGATTACGGGCCTCACATAGCTGCTGCCAGGCCCCTAATCTGCCATGGGCCCCTATATACCGCCTCCTCATGCTGCTGCCAAGTCTAGAGTCTCTCATGGGTCCCTGTACGGCCTCCCATTGCTGCTGTCTCCATCGCCACACTCTGCTGCCATGTGCCACTTTCAGGTCTCTTCACACTGCTGGTGTGTTTAATTTTTTGACATAGGGTGCTGCAAGATAACGGGCCTCACATAGCTGCTGCCAGGCCCCTAATCTGCCATGGGCCCCTATATACCGCCTCCTCATGCTGCTGCCAAGTCCAGAGTCTCTCATGGGTCCCTGTACGGCCTCCCATTGCTGCTGTCTCCATCGCCACACTCTGCTGCCATGTGCCACTTTCAGGTCTCTTCACACTGCTGGTGTGTTTAATTTTTTGACATAGGGTGCAGGCAGATTACGGGCCTCACATAGCTGCTGCCAGGCCCCTAATCTGCCATGGGCCCCTATATACCGCCTCCTCATGCTGCTGCCAAGTCTAGAGTCTCTCATGGGTCCCTGTACGGCCTCCCATTGCTGCTGTCTCCATCGCCACACTCTGCTGCCATGTGCCACTTTCAGGTCTCTTCACACTGCTGGTGTGTTTAATTTTTTGACATAGGGTGCTGCAAGATAACGGGCCTCACATAGCTGCTGCCAGGCCCCTAATCTGCCATGGGCCCCTATATACCGCCTCCTCATGCTGCTGCCAAGTCCAGAGTCTCTCATGGGTCCCTGTACGGCCTCCCATTGCTGCTGTCTCCATCGCCACACTCTGCTGCCATGTGCCACTTTCAGGTCTCTTCACACTGCTGGTGTGTTAAATTTTTTGACATAGGGTGCAGGCAGATTACGGGCCTCACATAGCTGCTGCCAGGCCCCTAATCTGCCATGGGCCCCTATATACCGCCTCCTCATGCTGCTGCCAAGTCTAGAGTCTGTCATGGGTCCCTGTACGGCCTCCCATTGCTGCTGTCTCCATCGCCACACTCTGCCATGTGCCACTTTCAGGTCTCTTCACACTGCTGGTGTGTTTAATTTTTTGACATAGGGTGCAGGCAGATTACGGGCCTCACATAGCTGCTGCCAGGCCCCTAATCTGCCATGGGCCCCTATATACCGCCTCCTCATGCTGCTGCCAAGTCCAGAGTCTCTCATGGGTCCCTGTACGGCCTCCCATTGTTGCTGTCTCCATCGCCACACTCTGCTGCCATGTGCCACTTTCAGGTCTCTTCACACTGCTGGTGTGTTAAATTTTTTGACATAGGGTGCAGGCAGATTACGGGCCTCACATAGCTGCTGCCAGGCCCCTAATCTGCCATGGGCCCCTATATACCGCCTCCTCATGCTGCTGCCAAGTCCAGAGTCTCTCATGGGTCCCTGTACGGCCTCCCATTGCTGCTGTCTCCATCGCCACACTCTGCTGCCATGTGCCACTTTCAGGTCTCTTCACACTGCTGGTGTGTTAAATTTTTTGACATAGGGTGCAGGCAGATTACGGGCCTCACATAGCTGCTGCCAGGCCCCTAATCTGCCATGGGCCCCTATATACCGCCTCCTCATGCTGCTGCCATGTCCAGAGTCTCTCATGGGTCCCTGTACGGCCTCCCATTGCTGCTGTCTCCATCGCCACACTCTGCTGCCATGTGCCACTTTCAGGTCTCTTCACACTGCTGGTGTGTTTAATTTTTTGACATAGGGTGCAGGCAGATTACGGGCCTCACATAGCTGCTGCCAGGCCCCTAATCTGCCATGGGCCCCTATATACCGCCTCCTCATGCTGCTGCCAAGTCTAGAGTCTCTCATGGGTCCCTGTACGGCCTCCCATTGCTGCTGTCTCCATCGCCACACTCTGCTGCCATGTGCCACTTTCAGGTCTCTTCACACTGCTGGTGTGTTTAATTTTTTGACATAGGGTGCTGCAAGATAACGGGCCTCACATAGCTGCTGCCAGGCCCCTAATCTGCCATGGGCCCCTATATACCGCCTCCTCATGCTGCTGCCAAGTCCAGAGTCTCTCATGGGTCCCTGTACGGCCTCCCATTGCTGCTGTCTCCATCGCCACACTCTGCCATGTGCCACTTTCAGGTCTCTTCACACTGCTGGTGTGTTAAATTTTTTGACATAGGGTGCAGGCAGATTACGGGCCTCACATAGCTGCTGCCAGGCCCCTAATCTGCCATGGGCCCCTATAAACCGCCTCCTCATGCTGCTGCCAAGTCTAGAGTCTGTCATGGGTCCCTGTACGGCCTCCCATTGCTGCTGTCTCCATCGCCACACTCTGCCATGTGCCACTTTCAGGTCTCTTCACACTGCTGGTGTGTTTAATTTTTTGACATAGGGTGCAGGCAGATTACGGGCCTCACATAGCTGCTGCCAGGCCCCTAATCTGCCATGGGCCCCTATATACCGCCTCCTCATGCTGCTGCCAAGTCTAGAGTCTCTCATGGGTCCCTGTACGGCCTCCCATTGCTGCTGTCTCCATCGCCACACTCTGCTGCCATGTGCCACTTTCAGGTCTCTTCACACTGCTGGTGTGTTTAATTTTTTGACATAGGGTGCAGGCAGATTACGGTCCTCACATAGCTGCTGCCAGGCCCCTAATCTGCCATGGGCCCCTATATACCACCTCCTCATGCTGCTGCCAAGTCCAGAGTCTCTCATGGGTCCCTGTTCGGCCTCCCATTGCTGCTGTCTCCATCGCCACACTCTGCTGCCATGTGCCACTTTCAGGTCTCTTCACACTGCTGGTGTGTTTAATTTTTTGACATAGGGTGCAGGCAGATTACGGGCCTCACATAGCTGCTGCCAGGCCCCTAATCTGCCATGGGCCCCTATATACCGCCTCCTCATGCTGCTGCCAAGTCCAGAGTCTCTCATGGGTCCCTGTACGGCCTCCCATTGCTGCTGTCTCCATCGCCACACTCTGCTGCCATGTGCCACTTTCAGGTCTCTTCACACTGCTGGTGTGTTAAATTTTTTGACATAGGGTGCTGGCAGATTACGGGCCTCCCATTGCTGCTGCCAGACATGTAATCTGCCATGGGCCCCCGTACCGACTCCTCATGCTGTGACGTTGCAACAAGGTGTAATTCAACCCTACATATGTTAGACCGCCTTTACGAACAGCTAAAGGCCATCACAGATTTCCTGATGTTAAAAGCGGATAAAGGTACTCCCTGTGTAACTTAGATGTCAGCCATTGTCAGCTCATGTGTGACACCTGCGCTTGCTCAGGCCCTTTGAGGAGGCCACGCTATTCGTGAGTCGGCAGGACTATGGGATGAATGAGGTCAAATCGGCCATGGGCCCCCGTACCGCCTGTTCACGCTGATGCTGGTCCCACAGTGTGACCTGGGTCCCTGTACGGCCTCCCATTGCTTCCACTCTGCCATGTACCTCTTTGAAATCTCCTCACACTCCTGCGGTTGTCCATTTTGTCATAGGTTGCTGGCAGATTAGCGGCCTTCCATAGGTGCCGCCAGGCCCCATATCGACCATGGGCCCCCGTACCTCCTGGTCACGCTGCTGCTGAGCCCACAGTGTGACCTGGGTCCCTGTACGGCCTCCCATTGCTTCCACTCTGCCATGTGCCACTTTGAAATCTCCTCACACTCCTGCGGTTGTCCATTTTGTCATAGGTTGCTGGCAGATTACAGGCCTTCCATAGGTGCCACCAAGCCCCATATCGGCCATGGGCCCCCGTACCGCCTGGTCACGCTGCTGCTGGGCCCACAGTGTGACCTGGGTCCCTGTACCGCCTCCCATTGCTCCCACTCTGCCATGTGCCACTTTCAGGTCTCCTCACGCTCCTGCTGGTTTCCATTTTGTCATAGGTTGCTGTATGGCCTCCCATTGCTGCTGCCTCCACCGCCACACTGTGGCTCCAAACACTGGTTTTGGCCCCGTGACTGGCCAAAGGAGTGAAGTGTGCAGTGATTCTAAGATCGACGGCACTCATCTGCATGTCATACTGACAGACAGTATTATTTCTCTTCCCCAGCAGACTCCAAGGGCATTTAAATTAAAGGTACAGTGTTCTGCACTAATATTAAGTCTCTCTGAAGCCTAGAAACACCCTTTTTTAAGTTAAATTCACAGCGAATTTATTCGACTCGAATCGAATATTGTCCACGAATTCGCCGAATCAGTCGAATCGAATTTTTCATTTCTTCGCTCATCTCTAGTTATAAGCATTGTATGCTTTTTATGATGAGCGTTGTGGTTGCTCAAATATCACTACCACAACTGTGGTTTTAACTCTGTCAATAAAGTTGTACTTTTTATATTTTTTTGAGTATATATTCATTTCATGATATGGTGCTTCTTAAAGCCCCATTAGTTTTTCCAGTTAGGGTTTTCATATTTGTCAGTGTCCTGTCAATAAGGGGTGTGGCACCATTAAAACCTACCAACAAGGGGTGAGACCTTATTATGGGCCTCACTCTCCCCCTCCCTCCATTACTAACGCTTTACATATATTTTATACATTTCTTGCCCTCAAGGAGCTTACAATCTAAGGTTTCTAATTCACAGTCATACATACATATACTAGGGCCAATTTAGACAGAAGATAATTAACCTACCAGCATGTCTTTGGAGTGTGGGAGGAAACTAGAGTACCCGGAGGAAACCCATGCAGGCACAGGGAGATCATGTAAACTCCAGGCGGGTGGTGCTGTGTTTGGGATTCAAACCAATTACCCTAGTGCTGCAAGGCAGAAGTGCTAACTACTTAGCCACTGTTTAGGCAGTTATGAAGCTGGCCTTAAGGGTGGCAGACACTGGGATTGATTTACTAAAACTGGAGAGTGCAAAATCTAGTGGAGTTTTGCATGGTAGCCAATCAGCTTCTAACTTCAGCTTGTTCAATTAAGATTTGACAAAAAACCTGGAAGCTAATTGGTTTCTATGCAGAGCTGCACCAGATTTGACACTCTCCAGTTTTAGTAAATCAACCCTATTATCTTAAAACCATAGCAAAGTATAAAATATATATATATATTTGGGTCCCCTGCAGGTTAATGCCATAATGTGCACCGCATACTAGCACATTATGACAAACTTACTTTTCAATCAAAGTCTTCCAGTCCAGCACCATACTGTCGCCGCTGCAGGCACTTCATCTTCAGTTCCTTCTGGGTTGGCTCTCTACGGCCAATTGAATGGCTGGGCCACAACGCTTGATGTGTGCTCTGAATGCAGAATATCACTGCACATGTGTGGGTAACATCATTGGCTATTGTCAGTTTGAATATCTCCTAAACCAGGAATGCTCAACCTGTGGCCCTCAGAGCACTCTGATATGGTCCTTGACCTCAAACCAGGAAAATTCACTTTTATTATATCCTGAGGGTTTGTTGCACGTTCTGAAAGCGCACCAAAACTCCCGAATGCAGGAATTTGGGTGTGCTTTCAGAAAGTGCACCACACCTGCAGGATATTATAGAAGTCTATGGCAAAGTGCAGCTAACTGCAGAAAAGCAGCAGGTGCACTGCACTGTACCCTCAGTGTGGGTAAACCGCAGTGCATCAGTGAGAAAGCAGCTTTATACTGTAGGGGTCTCAGGACAATAAGAGATCATTTGCGGTTTGGGGGTGGTAAAGCCCCATAGTTGAGACGTGTTTTTTCCACACCCCTCCAACCCAGGGCCGTCTTTAACCTCCCTAGCGGTATGATTATTTCAGATTTTTGGTGCTGAAAGTGGTACCATTATTTTGCATGGAAATATGTAGTTTTTTTATTGTAGGCTGTAATATTTAGGAATAACTCACTGAAATCTGTCCGAACAAGAGTCTATTAAACATCCCGGGTATGATAAAATTTGAAACACAAAATCATAAATTATAATGTAATAAATAATCATAAAAAATAATAATATAATAATAATATTACATTTAATTCAATAATATAATCAAACACACTGAAATTTGAAATATAGCGCCAAGTTCGCACATCGCTGAGCAAAGTCGCAAAATTGTTTTCAGTGTCTGATGACGAATTTCCCCACGAATCATTATCACTCAATTCTGCAAGTGGTTCTGATTTACTATCGCTGTTCTCTAGCTGATCTAAAACTGCTTTTGGCCTAAAGGGACACTTTTTGGACGCCATGGACTTTTCTAAGTTTCCAGGCAGAAACAACATTCAAAATGCAGGCAGGGCACAGGACAAAGCAGTAGGGACAAAATGTATGTGAAATGGGTTGAAACAGCAATGTTTTACTATGTAAAATCGTTTTGAAAAAAATGACTTTTTTTAAATTTTCAAATTTCCCGGCGCCCGTACGTCCCAACGTCACAGGGACCGGAACACAGAAGCCGGATGCCGGCATCAGCCGGAGGAGATGGCCGGGTACGCTGCAGGGGACACATCGCAGGAGCGAAGGACAAGGTAAGTGCTGCAGGGACTCCTTATGCAGCGCCGCATGGTAAGCCCGAGTGTAGCTCGGGGTTACCGCTTTTGGTACTGACATTTTACCCCGAGCTACACTCGGGAATACCGTTAGGGAGGTTATGGAGGGGCAAAAGGGGCAGCTGCCCTGGGACCAGTCATTGTTTTGGGGCCCAAAGCAGCTGTCCCTTACTTGCCAACTGTATTGGTATACATTCCCTTGTCTCTGGAAGTCTTTGTCCCGGGCTGTGTCCGATAATTCAGTGTGAAGTGCTATCACTTATACTGCCCAGCTCTGTCCTATTGCCATGTACAATGACTGGCATGTTCAGACCATATCAGCATTCACATGTAAATAACCAGCATTCATATGTAAATAGTAGCAGCAATGTGGCATTCCTATGTGAATAGCAAAGGCAATGTGGCATTCCTATGCAAATAATGGTGGCAATGTGGCATTCATATGTATATTATGCCCTCCCCCCCAGGGTTCCAGCCATCAACCCTTCTGCTGGTGGTCAGTGTAGATTCCCCCTTATATTGGTGGCCAGTGTAGAACTTTATTGGTTGTTGGTGTAAAATCTCCCATTACATTGGTTGTCAGTGTAAATTCTTCATTACATTGGTGGTCAGTGCAAATTCCCCATTATATTGGTGGCCAGTGAAAATTTCCCTTTACATTGGTGGTAAGTGGAGAATCGCTGTTACATTGGTAGTCAGTGTAGGTCCCCCTTAGATTGGTCATCAGTTTTAATCCCCCCTAACAATGGTGGTCAGTGTAAAAATGTCACCTCCCATCCCCATCCAGCACTGCCACTGATCCCATTCACTCATCAGCACTGTCACTCATCCCATCCTCCCCACCACTGCCACTGATCCCATCAATCATCCCCACAGCACTGCCACTGATCACCCCCCCCCCTCCCCACCAGCACTGCCATTGATTCTAAGAGTCCTAGGAGTTTTCTGACTATTTGTGGGTCACCTAACCTTCTCAGTCCATGGTGTGCAGGCAGTGAGGAGATGATGTGCTGTAACCTTCAGCAACCAATCAGAGAGACATAATTAAGTGCTGTAACCTCTAGCAACCAACCAGTGAGCAGTAATTATGTGCAGAAACCTCTAACAACCAATCAGTGAGTGGTAATAATGTGCTGTACCCTCTAGCAACCAACCAGTGACTAGTAATGATGCGCAGTAACCTCTAGCAACCAATCAGCAAACATTAATCATGTGCTGTAACCTCTAGCAACTAATCATTGAGCTGTAATGTGTGCTGTAACCTCTAGCAACCAACCAGTGACTAGTAATGATGTGCAATAACCTCTAGCAACCAATCAGCAAACATTAATCATGTGCTGTAACCTCTAGCAACTAATCATTGAGCTGTAATGTATGCTGTAACCTCTAGCAACCAAGTCAGTGAGTGGTAATTATATGCTGTAACCTCTAGCAATCATTTGCAATTGCTGCCTGATCTGCTGCAGTAAATTCATTTTGAGTTTAGCTGCTATTTATTGTATGTGTCAGGGCAGGTGGAGAGCTGAAATTCATGGGGAGTGGGCAAAGAAAAATTTTGCCCAGGGTCCAATCAATATTTAAGACAGTGCTGCTAATGTAGCATCAGAGGGTCAGAATGGTGACCCCGCCCCAGGCTCCAGGGGGACTGTGAGGCCTCCCTGTCACTTTCTTTTTTACACTTGGACAGGAGGGGTGATGGGGGCAGCAATCCTCTCCATTTTCTTCCTGCAGTTGCTGAAAGCCAGCTTCTTCTCCTCCACCTCCCCCTGGTATTTAGCAGCTGCAGTAGAAAAATGTTTTTTATCCTGTTCAAAGTAAAACTTTTGAAACTCACGACCAGTTACCAAATCACTTAAGTGGCCCCTGCTCTTCAAAAGGTTGAGCACTCCTGTCCAGTGCACATTTGGGAGATATTCTACCTACAGGTAAGCCTTATTGTAAGGCTTACCTGTAGGTACAATGTTAACGTTTGAGTTAACCAGGGGCAGACTGACAACTCATGGGGCCCCGGGCAATAGGGGATCATGGGGCCCCTGTGTCCTTGCCCAAACTCAAAAAAGCCAATGAAAAAGGTACCAGGGGCATTTCATGGGGCCCCCTACTGACCCCCCAGGCAATAGGGGATCATGGTGCTCCTTTGTCCTTGCCCAAACTCAAAAAAAGCCTATGAAAAAGGTATCGGGGGCATCTCATGGGGCCCCCTACTGACCCCCTGGGCAATAGGGGATCATGGGGCCCCTGTGTCCTTGCCCAAACTCAAAAAAGCCTATGAAAAAGGTACCAGGGGCATCTCATGGGGCCCCCTACTGACCCCGGGCCCTAGGAGGCTGGAAAAAAAAACCTCACTGCCAGCGCGTCTAGGAGCAGAAAAAACACTTGACACGCGTAAATGCGTCTAAATACATGTTAACACTAGGCCCAATTAGCACTTCAGTATTAGTTAATTTCAATGATCAGAATAAATTATTATTCTGGCCTGAAATTAATTAATTCCCAAGTGACTGATTTATTTATTACGGGTATTTACATAGCACCATCAGTTTACGCAGCCCTTTACATATATATTGTACAGTCACCTCAGTCTTTGCCTTCAAGGAGCTAACAAGCTAAGGTACCTAACTCACATTCATACATACACATACCAGGGCCAATTTAGACAGGATTCAATTAACCTAGTATATCTTTGGAGTGTTGGAGGAAAGCCAAGCAGGAACAAGAAAAACATACAAACTTGTAGGGGTAGCCAGGTGGTACTTTCGCCATGTTCCCCTCCTCATTGGGTGCCACGTCTGGGTCACATTAGATGACTACCCCCAGGGTGGATTTTTCTGGGCTATGGTAGGCACCTAGGATGGGTCACTCCTCTAGCACATGGGGTACCTTTACTTGTGCCATGCTCTTTAATGCTCCAGGGGATGGGGTGGAGACAGCTTTCAGGGAAAACTCAACCTTAAGGCGGACCTCCAACTTTAGAGATGGCCATGCACCTTGTACACTTGAACAATAAACTGTCCTACAGTTAACTCTCTTGTCCCCTTGTCAATGTACACCTTTGCTGTCACAGCTGTATTTAAGAGGGACACTTTGACCCTTTGCTTACTCCACCTGTCCAGCTGTCTTCTCTATCTCACTCCCAGCATCAGGATAGGGCATCGCTGTGAGCTTAGAGCGGGCTCCATGCGCGTACTCACTTAACTCTTGTTCTTCTGTACCTAATGCACAGGATAGGGGGATAAGGCTGGAAACAACTCCCTCACTACAAGAGGATGTCCTACCTCTCACACGTATATACTTCACGACAGGCTGCTTGTCAGACTTCCATTACCCTTGGTAACCACTCATTGTCTTCATAGCTCAATGTGCTTTCTGACCCAGGCTGGAAACTACATGTGTGTGCCAGTTACTTACATACACCTTAAGAACTTAAGACCAGGCAAAGGCTTCAAGAGCTTTACTGAAAGTTCCAAACTTTACAACTTTAAAGGAATGTGCAGTCTTTCCCTTACATCCCCAATCCCTAACTCTTTTGCTGCCCCAGCATACCTGCACAGAAAAAAGTCCATACTTGGCAGAGTACATGCTGGTGGTATCCTATATAGGGCTGGTATATTCAGGGCAGACAACAGATCCCAGCAGTCTCCCTCTATTGGGGAAAGTTCCTGAAGCCAAGTGATCATCAGCAGGAACTCCGAATTCAGCATGACAGACTGGAACTGGCCAAGAGCTGAGAACAAGACTCTGTATCTGGGCAGAGCCCTCCTCCCTTTTTTATCAGCTCAAAGCTAGGGGCAGAGCTCAGCATCAAGTTCAGGAGCTTGGGTTAACTCTTCCCTTCCTGGCTGGGGCAGCATCTGTCTCACTAACCAGCATTTAAACCTGCTTACATACTTGAGGCAGGTGGTGCCATTGTGTTGCCTATATTGATGTGCCTTACATGCCTCAAGTGTTTTTTCTGCCAAAACACTGCTGTCAGGAACAAAGGCATTAAGGAGAACTGGCCAAACACCCTGTGTGCACGTGGGACTAAAACTAAAAATATTTTTACTGGACATACACTTTAAAAGGAATGTATAGGGATTTTTATGAAGATTTTCACTCTTTATTTACTATGGTCAGGACTAGGGATGAGCTTCAGGTGGTCAAACAAGTGAAAAAACTGGCCATATTTGGAAGCAAACATCAGCTTAAAGCTGTTCATTTTGCAGTGGTAGCAGTATGACATTATAGATCTTCTGTTTGCAAAGAAGTTGACTTGGATTCAGGGTGTCATAATGGGCCAAAAGAGGACCGGCAGGGAATCAGTCATTTGGGTCTGGTGAAGCAGTGGAGTAGGTGGTAGATTGTCGTGGCAGCAGGTTGACATTGTCGGGCAGCAATCATTGTGTTTGATATGTGTCTGCATTGCCTAAGAACATAATTGGTGTTGGATTTACATTGTGGGATACAATTTTTTCAAGAACTTTTTTCACGATGTGGTTATTTTTACATACTTTTTCTTTTCTTTTCTTTTTTTTGCGAATGAGTACCAAGGGATATTATGTATCCTTATTTTAAAGAGGGCTTTCAGATTCTGCCACCAAACTTGCAAGTGATAAAGTCATATGAGCTGGTATGGTTCAGGAGCAGAGGTGCACACTTGTGACCCCCCTCATCTCTTTGCCAGCCAGGCTGCTTACCGGCATAAGGGTCTTTATGAATTGTTTGGGGACCCATGCCTTTTTTATACATTTTTAATCTGGAGGAAAAGAGATTTAACCTCCACATATGGAAATGCATCTTCACAGTAAGAGCTGCGAACATGTGGAAAACACTCCCTCAAGAACTAGTTCTGGCCAGCCACTTTTTAAAAAAGAACTGGATGCTTTCCTAAGGCTCCGTGCACACTAGCTTTAAAAAACGCTGCTCCTAGTGGAGTTTAGCACTTTGCCTTTCGAAGCAACTAATGTTATCCTATGTGTCCATGCACATTAGGTAGTTTAAAGACAGTTTCTAAGCTCAGCATTTAGATGTAGAGAAAAAGACCTTTCTGTTTTGCATTTTTGAGAGAGTTTTTCTGGCAGAAAAAACTCTAAATGCTCCTAAACGCTAGTACAAAAACACTCAAAACTTTTTTCTGTCAAAAGCACAGGCGGTTTTTTAAGCTAGTGTTCATGGAGCCTAAATGCACAAAATATAACCTATAATTTTCAAGTAATAACACCATGGATCCTGGAGGATTAGGAAGGATATTTTTTCCCCCGCTGGAGCAAATTAGTTAATGCTTTATTTGAGGGTTTTTTTTGCCTTCCTCTGTATAAACTGTGAGTATAGGATTGTGTATATGGAGGTTTTCTATTCTTTTTTTTATTCTATATTGGTTGAACTAGATGAACTTTTGTCTATTTTTAACCTAGCTAACTAAGTAACAATGCCGCTGACACGTCTAAATGACAGATCCAAGCTAATATAAGCAAGTTATTTTAGATGTAAATCTAAAGTGAATCATTAGCGATACTGTGAAACTGAAGACACGGATGTTTATCTATAGCTGACCTTTCTGATTTTTCTAAGGCCTTTTATAATTTGAAAGTTTCCATAAAAAGTTGCTCTTTAATAAAACTGATATGTCTGTTGTGTATGTTGAATTTAGTTAAATGTAAAAAATGTATATATAAACAGCGGAGTTTGTACCAGTGAAAAATCCTGATCAATAAGATTACACGGAATTAAGGTGGAAACAATTCCATGAATATAAGCCCACTTCTATGCTCATCTTTAATCCTTGGAGGAGTTTACAAAAACCTAGCAGCAGTTGGCTCCATCAAATGTTCTTTTAATAACAAGCAATAAAAATAACTGTCATAATTAAAAAGCTGTGGTTTATATTTGGCTTTTAACACATTCATACTTGAACAAGGAAAGGACATAAAAGAATATTAGGCCTTTTCCCAGAACATAGTTTATAGAGCAATAGTTTGTATTTGAACTAGTGTTAAATCAGGAATAGTAGATTATAGGCAGACCAAAAATGCTGCAATATTAAGAAAATTAATAAATAAAATAAAAATAGGTGAAAAAGTAGTTGTTCGATAAAATACATAAGGCACTTCAAGCCTTACACCCAATGCTGTCTAACAGGACAATAAGGCACAGTCACTGTAACTGGATATTCCAAGTGTCATTTTTGTCTTTGTTGTCTCCATGCTTCTGGTATGTTATCATGGCAGCACTAGGTGAGTTCTCCACCTACCTGTAATGTTCATTTTTGGAACATTCTAATGGTTATTGGGATCAAATTAGTGTTTGCCCATTTGAAATTATTTGGAATTTTTTTCTCAAATAAACAAAATTTTAACTGTAAATGGGGTTTTCACTTTGTAAAAATTGGATAATGAATCCTGTTCAATACGTGTGGGATCCTATTCAAAAAGCAGTTCAAGGACTTTAGAAAGATTCAACAAAACATTTTAACAAATGCTTTTTCTATGAACTTTTGATGAAAATCTGTGTATGGCGAGTTTTAGGGTTGACAGGTTAAACCTATAGTTGTCTACTTATTAGGTATAGGTGACCTCAGTTGAGGCCCTTGACATTATCAAAGGGCTTCAAATAATGTTAAGTATATATTATGCTAGAAAGGATTATTAGAGACTGTAGATATACTAAAATAAATTAACCTCCCTGGCGGTATTCCCGAGTGTAACTCAGGGTAAAGTTTCAGTACCACAAGTGGTAACAAGAGCTACACTCGGGCTTACCATGCGGCGCTGCTCCGGGATCCCTCGATCACTTACCTTGTCCTGCGCTCCCGCGATGTCCCTCCTGCAGTGTCCCCGGCAATGTCCTCTGGCAATGTCCTCCGGCGGATGCCGGCATCTGTCATCTGGGTTCCGTCCCCTGCGAGCGTTGGGACGTACGGGGACGGAACGGCGGGAAATTTGAAAATGACAAAAAGTGACATTCATAAAAATCACTAAAATCACATAGTAAAACATTACTGTTTCAAACCATTTCACATACATTTTGTCCCTAGTGCTGTGTCCTGTGCCCTGCCTGCATTTTTACTGTTCTTTCTGCCTGGAAACTGAGAAATGTCCATGGCATCCAAAAAGTGTCCCCTTAGGTCAAAAGCGGTTTTAGACCAGCTAGAGAACAGCGATAGTAAATTAGAACCACTTGCAGAATTGAGTGATAATGATTTGTGGGGAAATTCGTCATCAGACACTGAAAACAATTTTGCGACTTTGCTCAGTGATGTGCGAACTTGGCGCTATATTTCCAATTTCAGTGTTTTTGGTTTGATTATATTATTGAATTAAATTTATTATTATTATATTATTAATTTTTATCATTATTTATTAAATTATAATTTATGATTTCGTGTTTCAAGTTTTATCCTACCGGGATGTTTACTAGACTCTTGTTTGGACAGATTTCAGTGAGTTATTCGTAAAAATTACAGACCTACAATAAATAAACTACATATTTCCATGCAAAAAAATGTGCCGCTTTGAGCACAGAAATATGGACATAATCATACCGCTAGGGAGGTTAAAGTCAAACACTGCAGACATGCTACAGAAGAAATGAGAAACTAGTGACATGAGGTTAAATAGAGGCTACCATAGCCCACAACTGCCCCTTATTTGAAGGGACTGTCTCTCCTCTGCTTCAAATCCCTCTTTCCCATTTTCCTCCTTAGTTGTGCCTTTTGGTCTGATATATAAAACTCTATAAAAAGTATACTATTTAATTACCATATGTCATATTACACTAAACCTTTAATTCTACCTCTGAATGATTGCAGCTGTGATTTTGCAAATTCAGCTGAATTTACAAAAAATTCCTCTTGGTGGAGGACAGTGATTTTAATAAGGCTTTAAAGGACACATTAAAAAATGCAAAATTCCTTTACATAACTTGCCTTAGGGGATGCCCCTAACCTGCCTGTGATGTGGCACATCTATCCAATGTATACAACATACTACAGCAAAACTTACATTTACAAAGAAGAAAAATGCTGTTCAAATTGGCAGCAAATGACAGTGTTGACTGCTTTACTTCCAGTCAGTTATCTGGCCAGGGATTTCCTTCATCTACACCAGACCCTTATCCTGGGGACCCCCCCCCACAAAAAAAACAACGTGGGCTTACCCTAAAATACATATCAGACCTTGGGATCCCACACAAAAAGTGGAGGTATCTTCCAGAAATGTAGGCCATACTTTATTCAAACATGCGGGGGGGGGGGGTTGAGTGTGGTCCCCCACCTCCTGAAACATACCAGGCCACCTGCCTTCAACATGTGGATTCTATGCCCCCCTTGCCATAGCACAATCTAGCCATGTTGATGAGGACAAAGGCCTTTTTCCTAAAATAAGTGAGCACCCAGATACGGACTCCCCTTAGCTCTGTGCAAACGTTTGGCGCTATATAAATCCTGTATAATAATATTTATGTAATAACACTCCTACTCATTTACACAAAAAAATGTAAACAGGAAATAGAAACACTTACACAGTTTTTGACAGGTCCTTCATTTATAAAACAAATCACAAAAAAGTCCTACAATGTACTGTACATCCATCATCAATTACACATCCAGCAATACAGATCCACACCTTTTTAAGCCACACGCACATTTTGAACAGTTACTGTGGTATAAGAAAGTGCTATGTATTCAAAATAAAAGGGTGGTCATCGATCGCGCCTTATCCATGAAGCTGGATTGGGAAGGAAAATTAATTGGTCCTCCTTGTGAAGTAAGTGACTTAAAAGAAAGTGAAAACTTCAAATATGATGTGAGACTAATATTTGAACTTCGAAAAGAAGAGTTTCTGTTATTCAGAATATAATAATATTATTAGACTATTATTATTAGCAGACTATCGCCTACTCTGCTCACTTTTAGGTGATCTCTGAAAACCTTTCTCTTCAGGGAAGCCTATCCTGCCTTCAGCTAATAATGGAATCTTCTATTCCTCCTACCAGTCCATCCCGCACAGTTATTACCTTTTGTACCACTAGCCCCTCCCTCTTAGATTGTAAGCTCCAAGGAGCAAGGCCCTCCTTTCCCTCTTGTATTGAACTGTTTTGTTGCTGTATTGTCTCCCGTTATATTGTAAAGCACTGAGCAAACTGTTGGCTATATAAATCCTGTATGATAATAATAACAATCCAGTAAAGAAAATTAAAAAGTTAAACTGCAATTGTGTGGACAGGAATCACTCCCTACACACCATAAAAGAACAACTGGTCTGAAGGTGAGGGAGGGAAATGGGTCTAAGATCACAGAGAGGTGGACGGTGCAAAAATGGTTGCAACCTGTAAGGAGCATTACGCCAGCCATCAGAGAGATGGCACCAGTCGTAACTAAATGTGCAACAATGTACATATGAACACCAGTACCATAATGTATGGGCACATCCAACACATACCAGTGCCTAGTGGGCTATTTAATCCTGAAGTCTGCATAGGATCATTGCCGAATGGTCTTTCAGCCTGAGTTCCTGCAATTTTTGATCCTGAACTTTATGTTTGACCCTAATATTGACCCAGCATTTTAGTGTAAACCAAAAAATAATGACTCTTATCAATTGGTCTGAAACTCCTTCATTGGTACATACTTTCTTCTGATTGACCCAGCTTTCCTTTGCCCTGCTTCTGCATTATCCATGTCTGCCTATGAATGCTACTCATCTCTGTTGCCAAATTTGGTCTAGACTTCTGACCAAGATTTTGCCTCGACCCTGTACTTTGCTGCCTTCCATTGCCAATCTCTACTTCTTCCTAATCTTGATTCTGCTTGCTATTAAGGTGTCCGTTTATGACACAGAGAATAGCTGTGATTCAGAGGATCGCAGCTATTCTCTGGTCATTCACAGTTTATGACACTCAGGAGATCAGTGGAGAACATGTTCAGCCCTTCACTGGAGATCTGTGTTCTCCCTCCAGATTCTCCAGCCCAGAGCTGGAGAATCGGAGGGACCGCAAACTAAGCAGCGATAATTTACCTCTGCTTAGTAAACTGATCTTTTACTGTAATCTCGAGAGATTATAGTAAAATCAGCCGTTTTCCAGTGTTTGTAGACCGTTCTCCAGCGTTTGTAGACAGTTCTCCCTTCCTTTAGAGAACTGATCTACACTGCTTCATAAACTGCATTCACAGGAGAACTCCGAGAATGCCGGAGAACTGAGCAGGGATCTATTACCGCTGGTTCATAAACGGACACCTTAGTGTGTTCCTGCTTGACTGTTATCAAACTCTGCTTGTGACCTGGCTCCACCCAAAATGAAACTTGATGTAATCTGATTGATTATAGTCTTTAATTCCAGCTCCCTGCCACCTGTGTCCTTTTATCACCTTTGTAGTCCCTGTCTCAACTTCTGGAGGTGCTCAGATGGGAACTGTAAAAGATCTCATTCTCATTAGCTTGGGCTCTTCACTCAGGTATGCGACACAACCACTGGAGAATTAGCTCGGAAGCCTGGGAGCCTGGGTATGATTTGTCATCTTGGAAGCCTTTGTATTAGCAAAATTGATTGGATGGGCTAGTATATAAACATACATCTTGGAGGTTGATTAAATAAAGATAAATAGGCTGTTAATTTTGCAATGGAATTTTCCCCAGAGCTTAGTGAATGATGTGAAGCTCTGCTGACTTCCATCGTCCAGTCATGTGCAAGAAAAAAATGCTGTTTTTGTTATTTTCCCTGCACAGGGTTGGGTATTCTTTGCAAAGTTACATTTTACCACATTCACTAAATCAACCCCCTGTCTGAAAATGTACCAGGGGGGAGCTTAGTTCCATAATGCCTAGCAAAGTCTTATCCATGGTGAAAAAGAAAACCAAAGGGGATTACTAAAATTGGTGCACACAGAATCTGGTACAGCTGTGCATAATAACCAATAAGCTTCTGACTTCAGCTTGTTCAATTAAAGGATTAAGTTAAGTTCACTTTTTAGAAAAAAATAATAAATGTACATTTGTTTGCAGGTAAAAAAATGTGCATTTATTATTTTTGTCTACAGGAGCCTGGAATGCATTGCACCAGCGATCAGTAGATCGCTGGTGCCCTGCAGGTCTCCTGCAGACCTGTCAGAATATCTGCTTGCCATATAGGATGTACGTACAAGTAGATATACTGACAGGAAGCTTCAATTAACTGGTTCATTGAAAACTACAAGCTCACAGCTGCTAAGGCTGCCGGGATATGAAGTTCATTCAATCACGGAAGTCCATGAATGAATGGCGCGGCTGTGTGGGAGGAGCCTCACACTGCCATGCTGTCTTCAAATTTGACAGTATGGAGAAACTTCTCCCTGTATTATCTTTCAAAGTGAGAGGGGGTGGCAGGCGGCAGCTGCAGCTACAGCTATTGGAAAATGTTGCATGTTCCACCTTAACCTCTCTAGCGGTCTGATTATGTCAGTATTTCTGTGCTCAAAGTGGTACATTTTTTTGCATGGAAATATGTTTTTTTTATTATAGGTCTGTAATTTTTAGGAATAACTCACTGAAATCTGTCCGAACAAGAGTCTAGTAAACATCCCAGGTATGTTAAAATTTGAAACACGAAATCATAAATTATAATTTAATAAAAAATCATAAAAAATAATAATATAATAATAAATTTAATTCAATAATGTAATCAAACCAAAAACACTGAAATTTGAAATATAGCGCCAAGTTCGCACATCACTGAGCAAAGTCGCAAAATCGTTTTCAGTGTCCGATGATGAATTTCCCCACGAATCATTATCACTCAATTCTGCAAGTGGTTCTAATTTACTATCGCTGTTCCCTAGCTGGTCTAAAACCGCTTTTGACCACCATGGACATTTCTCAGTTTCCAGGCAGAAAGAACAGTAAAAATGCAGGCAGGGCACAGGACAAAGCACTTGGGACAAAATGTATGTGAAATGGTGTGATGCAGTAATGTTTTACTATGTGATTTTAGTGTATTTAGTGAATGTCACTTTTTCACATTTTTAAATTTCCCGCCGTTCCGTCCCCCGTACATCCTGACGTCACAGGGAACGTAACCCAGAAGATGGACGCCAGCATCAGCTGGAGGACATTGCCGGGGACACTGCAGGAGGGGCATTGCAGGAGCGAAGGACAAGGTAAGTGAAGAAGAGATCCCGGAGCAACGCTGCAAGGTATTCCCGAGTGTAGATAGGGGTTACCGCTTGTGGTGCTGAAACTTTACCCCGAGCTACACTCGGGAATACCTCCAGGGAGGTTAAAAAAGGGTGGAAGCATGTTCCCAAAGGTGAACTTTGAACTTGTCCTTTAATCTTCAGAAATAAAACCTAGAAGCTGATTGGTTACTATGCACAACTACACCAGATTCTGGATGCACCGGTTTTAGTAAATCTCCCCCAAAGAATTGGGAACACCAAGAGTGCAGTGTCGCTCAAGAGTCTGTAAGACCCATTTGTAGAGCAGCAGCATGAGGTGCTCCTAGAAGAGCACCTAGAGAAGAATTCTTAGAGTAATTTGCTAACTAGAGCTTTCTCTCTGGTGTACGGTCAATTGCCATAAAGCACAGGATATATATGCCAGACCCCACTATATGTACAGCGATTCTGAGAAAAATTGGGTGCCCAGATATGCTCTGGGTTCTTTTTGCACCCTTGAAACACCTTTGATTTATTCAATGCCATGTCTATGAATACTGTAGAAGTGCTCAGACTGCTGTGAATGCCCTGAATAATAGAAGTCTAGATGAAGCTGAGAAAACGCTGCACTTTCCAACCATATAAACTCCATCACCTCTGTGACCCTATTTTTCTATTTGGCTGTTTGTGCCTATTTTACGCTTTGTGTCACCTTTCTGAATTATTACAGCACCTGCACTCCAATTTCAGATAGCAATTCTATAAATGTTTGCAAAGAACAGATAAAAAATGTTGACTTTTCCATCGCTCAAGCCATAAACAGGTTAGCTGCATGAAATATCTTCCAATGGTAGTTGCAGTACCATTGATTTCAGTAGCTGGTAAAACTGATGTAGCTGTTTTTACACAGCATCCTGGTAAACATAATAAAGTTTTAGGCTTAGAACTTTATTTAACCTAGCAAAAAAGGAATTCTTTCCAATTACAGTTACCATAGTAATGTACAGCCAACGAAACAAAAATAAGTTTTATTCATTTAGTCAGACAAATAAACTGAGAAGTCCAATGAGGATAGGAATCACAGTTAAACCTACAATGTGTCAATTTGTTCTCTTTTTTTCTTCACTGTTGCAGAAATATCTGTACCATATGCCTTAAATTAGTCTCTAGTAGGTGACTGCAAGTCTCTAAGTCAGTGGTTCTCAACCTTCCTAATGCCGTGACCCTTTAGTACAGTTCCTCATGTTGTGGTGACCCCCAACCATAAAATTATTTACCCAGTAATTATAATTCATGAAGTGTCGTTTTACCTCCAATACTGCTGCTTTCAACACAGTAGTTGCTTTCTACACAGTAGCTGCTTTCAACACAGTAGCTGCTTTCTACAGAGTAGCTCCTCATTACACATCGGAAATATGTGTTTTCCCAATGGTCTTAGGCGACCCCTGTGAAAGGGTCATTCGACCCCCAAATGGGTCATGACCCACAGGTTGAGAACCACTGCTCTAAGTAAATGACTTTATGAACAGAAGAAAGCCACATTATTGTGTGAAACTGCACTGTGGGCAACAGCCAGTTGGTGCTTGGAATCAAGAGATACGGAATGTTGACAGCAGACTTTATTTTTTTCTACAGGCCCAAATCTGGATGGAACATGTTTTTTATCTCAGAGAAGGCACCCAAAAAGAAAAGCAGAGACAAGTAAATCATTTTTAACCACTTGCCCTCCTGAGGATTTACCCCCCTTCCTGACAAGGCCATTTTTTGCGTTACATCGCTGCGTTATTTTAACTGACAATTGCGCGGTCATGCAACGCTGCACCCAAATGAAATTTTTGTCCTTTTTTCCCAAAAATAGAGATGTCTTTCGGTGGTACTTGATCACCTGTGCACTTTTTATTTTTTGCACTATAAAAAAATAGACTGACCATTTTGAGAAAAAAAACAATATTTTTGAATTTTTGCTATTAATCATGTCCAGTAAAAAAAATTTTAAATCAAATTTTGTCACAAATTTAGGACAAAATGTATTCTGCTCCATGTCTTTGCTAAAAAAAAAATCCCAATACGTGTAAATTGGTTTATGTGAAAGTTATAGTGTTTACAAATGCTGGTATATCTATTGGGCGTTTTTAAAAAAATTATTTATTTTTACTACTAATGGCGGCAATCAGCGACTTATAGCGGGACTGTGGCGGGCATTCTGACACTGGGGGGAACTGAGTTGGTGTCACTGACATCCCCAGTGACACCAATACAGTAATCAGTGCTAATAAAAAGCACTGACACTGAACTAATGGCACTGGGCATGAAGGGGTTAACATGTGGGGCGATCAAAGGGATAACTGTGTGCTGATTTACTGTATGTTCTGTATTTGTGCTTCACTGTAAGCACACTGGTTTGTATGCAGTGCTGTGCACAGCCATGCAAATCAGTGTGCAGAAACTGACGGGGGGAGAACTATTTTGTTTGCTAACAGCTCTCCCCCTTGTCGGAGACCCTCGGCAATCACCGGGTGCCGGCAAGTAATCACCAGCTGGGACTCAGTGATTGACAGCCGTGACCACAAATGGCTTGCATGTCCCCCCACCTGGAAATGCGAAATCATGTATATATACGTGATTTTGCATACCGCTGCCGCCCTGTAGCAGTATTTCTACTATGGGGCAGCGCTAAAGCAGTTAACATCTGAAAACTTGGATTCATTTAGTGCAAAATGTAATCACTGTGCATGAAGCATTGCAACCCATGATGACCAATCACATTTCATTAAGTCATAAAAGCAGTATCTGACTGCAGGTCCCATTATTGGCAAACCAATAAAAACCTACTTGTAGATGAAATTTCTAGTACCAAGGCAGTGAGAAATTACACTTACTGCTTCTCTCCAAAGCAGTAAGTGTAATTTCTCAGTGCTGTGTAGTTCCCCTGCTATCAGCATATGTCATAGCTGACAAGTTATCCTGACACCAAGAGAAAAAATGGTGATGGGGAGCAATCTCCAGATGATTGACAGCCTCAGCTCTGTCCCTGTGTGCTGTGTGATTGGGGGTGTGTCCCTTCCCTCCAATCAGCTCTCAGAGCTCTTATACAATGTGTAACTGCAGCTTTCCCCCCTCCTGCTTTGTGAGTCTGTAAAAAATCCTTTTATAAGTATATATAGTATATATAGTTTTATAAGGATGTACAAATGGCTACAGATAAACAGGTACAACTTATGTAGGATGATTTGTTTAATATCTGTGTATCACCTGAGGCTTGTCACTTCACTGAGTATAGGTGGGGGTTTATAACCACTTTAAGCCTCACATGTAAATCTGCCAAAAGCAAGTCAAAGCGGGACTGAATTCTGAAAACTGAAATCTAGAAAAAAAAAATCCTAAGTGGTAGTATTTTTGGTAGAAAAGACTTTGTGTATATTTTCTACCAAAAAGTGTCTTCCTCATTCTTGTAGTAATTATTTTTGTGTACACTGCCTGCAGGAAATGACATTATTGATGATTGTCTGCAATCCAATGAGAACATCAAACAAACTTCCAAGAACCCAAAGTAATTTAATGACACAATTGATTTATAGCAGAATAAAGCCAATGCATTTTCGGGGTAAACACATTCCCTCTTCATCAGGGTTTAAAAATGTTTTCCTGCACATCCCCTATGGACACAGCGGATCACGTGATATGGTAAACTGCCAATCACGCAGCCTTTTACCACGTGATCAGCTGTATCCAATGACACAGCAGATCACTGGGTAAATACAGTTTCCGGTTATTGGCTGCACTTTCCTCACGCTGTCACAGCATGCGCAAAGTACTGCCGAGAACCAGCAATTGTCAGTGAAGGGATCGGCACTGATGATCAGTGTATCCATCAGTGACGCCCACCTGTGCCCTGCAGTGCCACCCACCTGTGCCCTGCAGTGCCACCTACCTGTGCCCTGCAGTGCCACCCACCTGTGCCCTGCAGTGCCACCCACCTGTGCCCTGCAGTGCCACCCACCTGTGCCCTGCAGTGCCACCCACCTGTGCCCATCAGTGCTGCCCATCTGTGCCACCCATCAGTGCTGTCAAGCAGTGCCACCCATCAGTGCCACCCATCAGTGCCCAGCAGTGCCGCCCATCAGTGCTGCCCATGAGTGCCACCTATCAGTGCAGCATCATCAGTGCCAGCTCATCAGCATCAGCTATCGGTGCAGCCTATCAGTGCCTCCTACCAGTGCTGCCTATCCATGCCACCTCATCAGTGCCCATCAGTGTTTCCTATCAGTGCCCATCAGTGCTGCCTATTAGTGCAGCCTCATCAAGGCACATCAGTGATGGAGAAAAATTACCTGTTTGAAAAATTTTATAATAGAAACAAAGAAACGTTTTTTTCCAAATTTTTTGCTACTTTTTTGTTTATAGCACAAAAAAATAAAACACCCAGTGGCAATTAAATACTGCTGAAAGAAATCTCTATTTGTGTGAAAAAAATGGTAAAAATTTCATATGGGTACATTGTTGCATGACCACGCATTTGTCATTCAAAGTGCAACAGTGCTGAAAGCTGAAAATTGGCCTAGACAGGAAGGGGGTAGAAGTGCCCAGTAGGCAAGTGGTTAATTAAAGCTGGTCATACACAAAACTGTTTCGTGATGAACCAGACAATCTGAAAATCGAAGGAGCTGGGTGGAAAAGTGCTGGCCAAACAGCAACTGCATTCAATTAGATGCAACCACTGATTGAGTATTCTGACAGCTATGGGTGGTAGCTGTCTGCAAACATTAGCAGTGCATATTTCTATCTGAACTCTCTTTAGCATGCATGGAGAGATGATAGATTTTTCTTGTTTGAAGAGATGATAGAGTTCTCTGGTTTGGCCTGTGGGTCTAAACATGAAAAATCTTACAATGTATGGCCAGCTTTACCGTACATAAAATAGTGTATTGTTTTCAAAAAGTTTGTGGTTATGTTTAATATTGTTGAATAACATTTATTGTATTCATTAGAACATTATTATTAATAATCATTTAAGAGTTGGATGTCTCTCTCCTCCAGTGGCTTACACTATACCCGTACCAGCACTGTCCCTGCAATTCAGGGCCTCAGGAATTTTGCAGCAACTTTTTTATGCTGCACCGAACAGATTGTAAGCCTCCTAAACTCTCAAATTAATGGAGATCTAAGACCAAGGTTTTACACTTTTGACTTAAATGTCATTTTTTGCAGAAGTACATGCCAGCATCCTGCGCTTTAATTAGACAGAGGCCTTTAGCCTGTGAATAAAACTAACAATCAGAAAATAAGTGTTGGAATGACTAGCTGACAGTAGAACATAAAACATGAAGAATGGAAGACATGACTGACCCATCAGACAAATCCCCTTCATAAATCACAAAGGAACATTGTGTAAGAAATAATAAGGCTCCCCAGCGAGAAGCTGTGACACCTGAATAAATAGACTCTCCTTGAAACTCTCTGGATTTATGGCATTGAGAGGTTCTGTCCTGCCGAAGCCTAGTGAAGGATCACATTCATGATTATTTCTTACAGTGTCATCATTCACCCAGCGTGGCCTATGAGAGACGTTACACTGGAGAATGCCGAATCACTCAGAATTATTTGTTTTTGCACGCTGTTTAAATCAATCAGTGATTCAGACTTCAACATACTTCATCAGGACTTACAGGGGAGCCTTCTAGGCTGTCAACCAAGAGCTCTAGCCTTCCTGGCACAATGTAGTTCAAGCTTTGGGACATGAATTCCAGAAGCCATATACAGTACATATATAAGATGTGCTTATTACAGTGCTGTACAGTGACTGCATTTTACAAATCTATCAGTCTCTATCGGCATTTTTCAATAAGTAGCTCTTAAAGTGAACATTTCTATAGTACTATTCCCCATAGTGGTCTCTACCACAAGATGCCCTCAGTCTTCGCATAAGACTGGAGATATATTGAGAGTGCAGAATGTCATGAACCTGGCCTTTGTGAGGTTTGTATTTGTGCAGAGCAAATTTGAAAATGAAGAGACCCTGCACTTTTTACATGATTGACTTGAAGACATCTTGAAAAAGCATAAGATAAAAGTATAAAATACACTCAGGAAGGTGGGGGAGACTGAAGCAGAGAGTTGGTCTTTAACAGGACAAGATAAAATGTTTTGATTGTTTTTGCTTACTGCACTTTTTAAAAATCCATTTGATAAAGGCTACATATGGCTTATTCTGTAATGATTATTGTTTGTTAATGAATTGTGCCAAAATGTATTTTAACCCTTTGAGGACCAAGGGACGTATTTGTTCCATGTTTTTAATTGCCTGTATCATCTGATTAAGAACTTAAAATACTTTTTTTTTTTTGGTTTGAGTCAAAATATTAGTTCTTATCAACAAATGGAACTAGCTTTTTGCCAATTTTTTCATGAAATGGCTTAGTTACAGCAACTGAAGTGTACGAACTTTAAAAACAAAAAATTGATTCTTTTGGCGTTCCAAAATCTTACGGTCCTCAAAGGGTTAAGGGATAACAAATAGGGAGCACACATCCACAGGTACCTAGGTCTAGTGATACTATTACTAAGCACACCTGGAATCACAACTAAGTTTTGCCCATGATGTTTATTTTATTTTTCTTTCACAATATTTTTATTGAGTAAAAAAGTTTGGATACGCAAGAGAACAGTTAACAGACACCAGGACTGATAATGGTTGATATCAGAAGACCAAGTCATCCACACCACAATTAAATTGGTCCATTATATACCAAGAGCAAAGAAAAGAATAACAAAATTAGGGTGCCAAAGTAACAGTACATTCCACTAGGGAGATGAATAGAGATGAAACTCCCAGCAGTAAAATACCTAGGGAGTAGGCTATACAAGAGCCCAGAGGTTCATATAACTCAACAGATACAGTAATCAAAACAGCACTTGAGGTTGACCAGTATATATAATGTGGGCCAGAGCGCCAGGCCAAGGTTCAAGCGAACCCTCATATGTAGTATACAACACTAAAGCTACCTGGGGGCAGAGTAAGCGAAGCAAGCGGAATTATCCACCCCAGAAAAACCGAGAGGTAATAGGTTGAGGCAACTGTCAGCAATTAACAAAGTGAAACAGAAGAAACAAGGAAGAAAATAAAGGCAAGATAGAAATATTAAAAGAAAAAGGGAAGGGTAAGGGAGAAAGGAAGTTTTCTCCAAAGAATCAAGGTCTATTTTATATATAAGATATACAGTATAGCACAGAGATGCATACATTTTTAAAGAGAATGTACAGTGAAATGGCATCTTTTTTCTTTATTCAGTATGGTCAGGGTTAAAATAAAAAATATGTATATAGTGAATGAAGAAAAAAAATTCTGGGGTGCAGAACTTCAAACAATTTATTTACAAAAATAACACTTTTTGTAACTTTTTTGATTTTCAGGAATAAATTGGTTATAATGATAAAGCCTTGGCTTTTCTTTTATATATTGTGGCTGCTTGGGACTTGCTGCATGGCACTTCTTGCCTATAGCCAAAAAGCAGTCTACAAGTAACCTTTATAATTTTCTTTAACCACTTCCTGTCCGGACACTTTTACCCCCTTCCTGTCCAGGGCAATTTTCAGCTTTCAGCGCTATCACACTTTGAATGACAATTGCGCGGCCATGCAATACTGTACCCATATAAATTTTTTACCATTTTTTTGAGACAGATAAAGCTTTATTTTGGTGGTATTTATTTACCGCTGGGATTTTTATTTTTTTTACTATGTAAATGAAAATGTCCAAATATTTTGAAAAAAAGTGTTTTTTTTTAATAAAATTTTGCAAATAAATAATATTTCATCCTAAATCTTGGCCAAAATTTATTCTGTTATTTTTTTAGTAAAAAAAAAATCCAAATTAGTTTATAACCAAAAATTATAATTTTTAAACATTTTTTTTCAGATTTTTATTTTATTTTTTTTATATTATTTTTTATTTTTTTTATTTTTTTTTACATACTGTCACCCTAGCAGTACAGTGTCACCATGGTGACACTGTACTACTTGTGGGGGGTGATGAAGATTTTTTTTTTTTTTTTTTACACTGATTGCTTTTACACCCATATAGGATGTAAAAGCAATCATTTCTCTTTCTCTCTGTCTGCATTCTTGCAGTCATTGAGAAATACTGAGTGAGCTGTGATTGGTCACAGCTTGTCACATGGTACAAGGGTGTTGTGAATAGCCTTGTACCATGTGACCTCTGATCATTCACAGATTTCACACGTAGTAAGCAATGATGTCACAAGTGACATCTTGCTTACTACTTTGCATGTGATCACTGATTCGCCAATCAGTGATCACATGACCGGGACGGCGGGTTGCCGTTTAGGAACGGCAACCCGCCCCTGGACTGCCACCGCCCTGCCGTTTATAAACAGCAGACGGACGGCAAGAGGTTAAAGTGATATTAAAGGTTCACTTTTTTTAAAATAACAAACATGTCATACTTACCTGCTTTGTGCAGTGGTTTTGGACAGAGCAGCCCCAATATTCCTCTTATTGGGCCCCTCGCTGGTGCTTCAGACCCCTCCCTCTAGCTTAGTGCCCCCATAGTAAGCAGCTTGCTTTGGGGGCACATGAGCAGGCTTGCTTCCGAGCTTCTTCTCTGTGTGTCCATTCATACATAGAGAGCAGCTTGGCCCCGCCCCTGCTCTCTCCTCATTTGCTCACTAGCTGTGATTGACAGTAGCAGGAGCGGTAGTGAGAGAGCCGAGGCATATGCGCACATCCCTGGATTGAGATGGGGTTCAGGTAAGTTTTAGGGGGGGGGGGCGCTGCTGCACACAGGTTTTTTACCTTCTTGCATAGAATGCAGGAAATTTTAAAACCTTGAGCCTTTACAACCACTTTAAGAATTCCAGATTACTTAAATTGCTAGGTTTATTATATTAGGTAACATATCAATTCCAAGCAAATAATAATTTGCATGTTTAATAGAATGAAATGACACATCACAGTAGCTATGGATAGACCATCTTTTCATCCAAATACAAACCAACAGCTGTCATTTTGTTGCAGCCTATGGCAATGATACATGTGCTCTTTCCCATCTAGAATAGATGTAGTTAACCATCAACTGCAATTTAGATTATGTCAAATGATCTATTAGTGATTGACAACTTTACTCAAACGTTTTAGCATTCATATAGTGTAAATAACAGCAACTTTTATTTAGGGGGATTTAACATGTCTAATAATGACAGAGTAAGAAGATTAGGTACTAATACAAAAGGGTCAGGTTTTATTGTTATGTGCTCCATTGGCTCTCTTCATTGATATGAACCCTTCTATAAAAGTCACCCACCAGAACCATGAGACATATTTATGCTTCTTGGGAACTCATACCAAATGATAATTTCAATACTTAGTGGTCCAAACCTTGGAAGGATGTAAACCTGGGACTAAGAATAAGTGAAATCGTGGCTTTTCATTTCCCTAAAATGATGGAAAAAATTGGATGATTTGGGGGACATTTCACCATTTTGCTGAATTACATTGCTATAAACAGGTAAGGAGTACACCTTCAGGTGCACCAAGCATTTGGGTGTTTATTAATTTAATCGGTCAGATTATTAATTTATTCTGGTCATTGAAATGAATAAACACTCAAGTGCTAAATGCACCTAGTGCTTAAATGCATTTAGATGTGTTTACACATGTTTAAGCACGTCAAGCATTTTTTCTTCCCAAATGTTTCTTTCCTGAACGTGATTTTGGTGCATTCAGATTTTTGCTCCTCAATTCATCTTCCTCTAAACTCCTCTAAAAGACTATGTGTACATGGACATACTATAGGCTAACATAGAGGGATAGTTGGGGGCAGAAAAAAAAAACCTGTCAAGCACCTGTGAAATGAACATTTGACAGTTTCAATGTGCATGAGGCCTAAGGGTGCGCTTGGCCTAAATTACTCCTGAAGGTTGTAAAAGCTCCTTTTGACTATCATGGACCTGATCTTCTGCACTTTATTAGCATTATTCAGTACAAAAATAAGAAACAAATACAGAAGGAGGGAAAAATAGCACAAATAACACTGAAAGGTCTATTTATTTTTTCACCCAAGATTCATACAACTTTCAACCCATGATTCCCCTTTTTTTCTTCATGAAATCTTATGTGAAATAAGGTGTGTAGGCAGGTATTGGGCTATGACAATATGGAGACAAAGACATTTCTCTGTATTATTTAAGTAGATGCAAACTCATATACTTCTCTGCAAGAGATCTGGAATCATGGGAGGTATAGTTCAAGGTGGTCCCCATGTAATGACACAACTGACTTTCTAAACTACAGGCCCCAACAGTCCGGTGGACACAGGAGAAGCATAGAGGCCTTTATATTATATTGCCATGAAAAGCCTGCTCTCTCCCATGAGTTCACAGATTCAGACCTATCAGTGGGAGCAAGAGATCCAGCCAGCTCTAAAGAGCCCAAGGTGAGGAGCGACATCACCAAGTCATTTAATAGCCTCAATGACCATACAGGATTGACGTCGAGAGACCAGGAAGTTCACTAGCCTCCTTCCTTTTGTCAAGTGAGTTACTGCTGCATGAGAACCAGACTGAAGGGGCCCCTACCACTTCCACCGCTAAAAGTTTATCACCACCTCTAGGATTCAGTGAGAGGGCCTTTTTATCCTACTTTGTATTGTCAGCAGTCTTTACGTCATTGAGAGTAGGATGTCTTTAGTACTCTTTTCGTTCCCTTTCATTTCTTTATTATTGCCTTCAATATCTCTGTCACACCACGGCAGGCTATGAACTGTAGCCATAGCGCATTGTCACCATCTGTGGCCCATTTTGTTCTTCATACCACAGCGTACATTTCAACTTCATCACTTAACTGCATACAGGTTTAAGTGCTATCTAAGTGCATTTGAATGCTCTTCAAATGGTCCTCAACATTAGCCAGCAGAAGATCAACCTTAGAGACTAATCCCATGCCCCCACCACCACCATCCATCTTACAAGTCCCCCTCATACTCCTACACAGTTTATTTTGTTTAAATTCTGACTACATTTAACCAGTAGGTCAGGGCTTAGTGCGCAGCCACCATTAGTACATACTAGCAGTATTACCCTGTTATTGGTAGACTGTGTATTACTACTTACAGTTATTGCATCCTGGGGTGGCACTGCTACTGTTCCTGCTGACACAGTTGTCCTACGCCTCTTAGTTTGGGTAACAGGCATTGGGTAACAGGAATTATTTGCTCTGTTTCATTGTGCTTGCTTGTATTTTCTTAACCTGGTGTGTCAGAGAGACAGAGGCTGTTGAGGAGGTCAAGAACAGAGGGCCCATCTTAACCAGCACCTTCTTCAGGGGTATCACTACATGTGAATCTTGTAAGTTGTGTGAATGTTTTGTGGAAACATTAAGAGATAGACCGTTAAATAAAAATAAATGTAACTACCCTAAATATACCCCCTAAAAACAGCACATCCTCTAAATAAAGGAATAGAAAGGCAAATTTTCTTTAAGCATATTTGACCTAAACAGATCAATGAGCAAAAGTGAGAGGATTTTCTTAAGCAAATTTCGCCCGAATCACTCTGCTCATACCTATACTGGATAGGAAACAAACTGTATTGACAATCTAGATCTATGAATGTAATTGTGCTTCATATATCTTTAGCTTAAAAGATATCCTGAGCAAAAACATATAATAATCATGAATAGTGTGTACTGTGCAAAAAAAGCTTTTATTGAAATTCATTATATTAATTGCTAAGTTACACTGCAACACATTGACTTGGATGATTAACCCAAAGAATTTTCCATTTGACCTTCATTTGTTTAAAAAAAATTACATATTCCATGCTTTTGCCCATACTTTCATTAAGTAAACATATTAATATTTGTAGCTCAAGAAGTTTAACAAATGATAAATAAGAACTAACACACTGATAAACCTCATTGTAATAGTTAAAAAATGTAAAAACCTTTGATTGGGGAATATTAATGGTTTGTGAATGTAGGCGGTCAATACCCGTAAAAACCCCTCAACTCTTCCCCCTAACGCTACTAGTATGCTCAGAGCTACAGAGATGTCTTTTGCTCTTGTAAGAGGTAGTCCAGCTTTAGAAAATAAGTTGAATCTATAGGATCAATATTCTAAGGCTTGAGATACATCATGTTGAAAAAGCCCTGAGAATACAGACAACCATGTGGATCTATTATTTGATATGTCCATGCACTTGCGAGTTTGGAGGAAATGTGTGGAATCAGGAGGGTGACAAGGCAGCAACAGTCAGTGTTCAGGTGACCTCTAACCCTTGTCAGGTGGCCCTAGGCTTATGCATTTGGTCATGTAATCTTTGCTGAAGAGAAAAATCTAAATCTACATTGGTTGATTATTCTATTTAGCAGAAATCATGTGGTCAAACGTCTAAGCATTTAGCTACACAATTAGCCCAGTGCAGTGTTTTCATCATCAAAGGTGAGTATATCGTGGCTTCTCCTACAATGTACGAGGGTTCTTCAAACCGTTTCCGCACTTTATTTTAACATATACAGCACACACACATATATATTTATATATATATATACATATATATATATATATATATATATATATATATATACGGTATATATATATATATAAACTTTATGAAGACCCTTCGTGTAAGTTTACAGGAAATGTCCTTGGAACAAGTACGCAGATAACTTCAGAGTTTTAGCTTTTTTCCCATGATCTACATGTTTGGACCAATGATGCAAAATGTTTTGAAGCCACACTCAACCAGGCAACTAGCATTTTCAAAAAGAGGTCTTGTGTTTCCCTTGTGACTGGTTTATTTTCAGGGAGTGGAATGAACAGAACTTAGTTTGACAATAGACATAGCTCCCAACTGACAGCTACCAACTGTCCCTCATTTGTAAAGTCATCCCTTTTTTTTGTCTGGTGTGCATATCTCTATACAGCATGCATTATTTTACTATCAATGTGTTATGATGCACTAAACTTTTCATCCCACCATTTGTTATTTTGAATCTCCAATATAAAAGGAAAGATAGAGGTCAAAAGGCACTTGTGTTGTTTAGCCAATCATTTCTGCATATCAGGTCTTCTTTTCGTGTCACCAAGGCTCTGTCAGGGACGTGTCTTTTGCCCACATGTGTGCTAAAAGGTGGCTCTCTTTGTAATTTCAGAAAGTTGGGTGGTATGCAAAAGATATGCTATAAAAATTGGTCTGAATTTTAATACGATATTCTGTAGATCAAAAACAAGATTACTAATTTAGAGCCCAAAAGAGTTAAGCACACCTGCAAGCTGGGCTCTGAACTAAAGCCAAAGCTTGTCTCAAATGCTTGTCACAGTTACATTTTAATAAGCAAAGCAAGCACTATAAAAAGAATTGATCGTTTATATGCAAATATTGTTTTCCAGCTTTGGCAGGGTAATTAGGTGATCTCTTTTCCTTTTTTGTTTTCATGGTGGCAACACTTCTGTATTCTAAGAATAGTCCAGGGTCATTTGAATGGTGTGCCATACAGCTAGAGCGAGCATGTGACAAGTCACAAAGGCAAATACTGTCACAGTTATTAGTTTCACTTATCAGCAGAAAACCAGAATTAGCTGTAACCACTGTAGATTTGTATGTAGCTGCTGTAACATATAGCCATTGGTCTACACAAGCTATAAATGAGCCAACTCACTTTCAAGGACAATATACATGCTAAGCCTTCACGCTTAATTGCCTCTAACCTGTGGAAACAAAAAAGAATGGCTTTGCTGGGCTGTGCATAATTTATAAAAAGGTAATGAGTTTGCTTTTTAATGCATTCATTGTCGCCTTTAATTTGATGGAAGAAAACGTTTAGGTATAACCAAAAAAATAAGTCTGTACATTTAAAATACACATGCCTTTTCATGGGACCTTTCTGGGTATTTTCAGAAAAGATATATACTGTACACGTAATCATCTGTTCTATGCCCTTGTTGCAGTTCACTAAGGTTAGCATAGATGCATTGCTTTTAAAGTCTTTTGCATTTGAACGCAATGCTTCTCAAACATATGCATTAAAACACTAAAGGCAGCTTTGCCTTCAATAAATATGCATCCCAAGTCCCCGGGATGCATCTAATGCAAAACAGGCCAAATGCAGCCTTTGAATTTTCATCCACTTCTCACCATTGCGTGTTGGATGTGTTTCAAACAAATGTCAAACCTATATGAAAAGAGAGATGTACACAAGTCATAGGAATATCAACCTGGGTTTTTTTGGACAGAACAAACTCCAGGCAGGTAGTACTGTGGTTGGGATTCAACCCAACAACCTTGGTGCTGCTAGGCATATGTGTTAACCACTTAGCCACTGTGCTGCCCTTATATTAGCTTCTTTTTCATCATTACTTTAGAAAGTGAAATCCTGTCATCATCACTATGGCCATGTCCAAAGTTGGGTTGGTTGATAGGCACTGTGTTGCTTAACAACTAATATCCAAGTAGTTCTGGTAGCCAATAATATGGCTGCCCAAAGAACTATTCCAAACTACATGGGGGTGTGCCCGCAGCATCTGCTTAGCTTCTGAAGTTTTGAACAACTCTTGCTGGGGCCATGCTTTGTGAAAGATGCTTCAAATCACACAAACAGCACTCCAAAAGAAGGGCAGTGGAGATATTAGTAATTTCTTTACATATGTCCGCTTCCTTAAAAATGGTATTAAACCCAAAAACAAAAAATTATTTTGTTCCAACTTACCAGTTTATAGATGTGCATTAGTTTTCTTTCTTAGGCTTTTCCTTTTTATTTTTACCTTTTGATCTGGTCAGTAAGTCTTTTATTTTTCAACTTCCTTTACCAAATCAAGCTGTCCAGCAAAAGTGGCACTTAGAGGGCTCAGGCAAACCATTTACAATTCACAGCAATGCTTACAAAGAAAAGCTTTTATTAATTTATGTAAAATCTTTATCCCAGAAGGAAAAAAAATGGTTTCTGTAGCAGCCTAAAACATGTTAGTTGGATTTCAGCTTTAATTTAGTTTTGAAATCAATTTTAATCTGCTAGTGCATCTAACACTACCTTCTCCCCAGACTGACATTACTACTGTCCTAAGCAGGGCCGGTGCTAGACTATTTTGCACCCTAGGCAAGAACAGCTACTTGCGCCCCCCCCAAAAAAAACTAAAAAACTAAAACATTTTAAAAACATTATAAAATATTTAATCAACAAAGCATGAAATTGCTATATTTCTTTTAATTTACAAAAATAAGTGCCATAGGATGCCACCAGCACCAATATTAAAGACAAAATCAGTGTCATGAACGGACCGTATCTGTGGCTGGCAGTGGCAGGGTGACAGTTGCACCCTGTAGTGGAGGACGATGGATCCACACTCTGACAGATCCCAGGCTGGAATTTCCTAGGCAATAGGGGGAGATAAACTCTGTGACAGCAGGCAGCTGAACTGAGCAATCCCACACAGTGACAGATCCGACACAACACACCAGCAACACTGACACAGATCAGCAGGCTGAGCAGGCACTAGAAGAGCAGGCTATGAGATCATGATGATGTCATCACTCACTAACACATTGCAGGTCACACTCACACAAGCACAAGACATCAGAGTCAGATATTACCTTCCCCCACAGGTGCAGCTCCGCCTCCTCTGATGAGTAAGAAGAGAAGGGTTGGAACTCCACAGTGATCAGCAGCTCACAGCCGGCTTTCAGTAAGGGAGTCTGAGAGGAACACTGGAAGGAGAGGCAGCTCAGCTGCTACACTGGCCCCAGACACCTGGCATCTTACTCTGTCCTTTTTTCCTCCCCTCTGTCACCAATCCTATCAGCTGAAGGATCATTCATGACGTGGCAGCATCCCACACAGAGAATGACACCCTGTGCTGTGCCCAGGTGCCCCTAGGTGGCAGTGCGCTGGCCTCCTAGTTTGCCTAGTGGAAGCAATGCTGCTCAAACATATGTGTTAAAATACTAAAGACTGCTTTGCCTTCAATAAATATGCATCCCAAGTCCCCATGATGCATCTAATGCAAAACAGGTCAAATGCAGCCTTCGAATTTCATATCTACTCCTCACCATTGTGTGTTTGATGTGTTTCAAACAAATGTCAAACCTAGATGAAAACAGAGGTGTACACAAGCCATAGGAATATCAATCTGGGTCTGGTGTTGGGTTGTGTATGGTCTTCAAGCTATCTTTTAGAGACTCAAATAGAGATTTCCCCTTAATTTTCCTAAGGTATCTGGCTCCCACTGCTATCAATCTGCCCAGTGAGAATGGAGAGAGACACTGCTCTTGTGCACTTTGCTGGATTGATTTTTGGCTTCTGTAGAGTTTTCTGTAGAGTGGAGTAGCAATGTATTGTTTTTGTCTGTTCAGGGTTTCCTAAGCTGGTTATTTGATTCCTCCTGCTTCTGAAAAATGTTTCCAGAATATAGAGATTCAAATGACCAGAATATAGAGATTCAAATGACCAGTATGAGTATTTATCATGTCCCTGCCAGTCCCTGGAAGGAGGTGGCTGGAAGTTGGTGATAAATGTTTGGAAGGCCTTGCCAGAGTGGTATTTCCTCTTTAGGGAGCGTTCCAGTCCTCCTGATGTTGCTGCCTTTGGGAGATAGCTTAGCTACTGAGAGAAGAAACTGCAGTCTGAGCCTCAGCAAGAGCTGAGCTGAGGAACTGGAGTAGATTATTGATGGATTTTGTCTGGAGGACAATGTCCTGAAGTCCTGGTTTGGAGAAGGATCATTTATATCTTTTACTGAGGATCTACCTGTAAATGCTGGGTGGCAGACAGCTCCTAGGACGCTGTGAGGAAAGACCCTGCTGTGGACTTTAGTTATGCTAGAAAGGAGCTAAGTGCCAGGAGTTGCTGGACTGAGGCTGCTCTGACTCGAGTCCTAGATATACTGGCCATTTCCTGTTGCCTCCAGGAAGGGCTGCTGTAGAGAAGATTTCCTCCCATTGATTGCTATTATCATTTTGGTGTATCCCGTGACCCTAAACCCTCTCCTGTTCAAGTTATTCTGCAATAAATAGTAAAAAGACATCCCCCAGACTGAGCCTGAATTGTCGGTGTGCGTGGATCTGTGCTTGTGGGACTGGTAGCCTCTGTACTGGTAAGGAAGACCTGGGTATATTTTCAGTGGACCCTCTGGGGGTAAATGCTACAAGTATATTGTTAACCAGCAAAAACTGTCTGCTTCAATATTTATTACAGATCCTATCATTTTCTCAGTTCACACCTTGTCCACTAGTTCCAAATTTTCAAAACATTTGGCTATCAGTTTTGAAAGCATGGTCTGCATATCAAATATGATGGTTGAAAAACAAAACACCTGTGGAAATAAAAATGTAGAAAATAAAATGATCTTACATCAAGGCTCCACACTGCAGGCTGGGATGGCACTGCTTACTTTACTCCTGTCTCCCACCCACAGCGCCTGGATGAAGGGGATGTCACCATCCTTCTGGACAAGATCCAGTAAATTTTAAGTGAGTTGACACTCCACCATCTTAGAAGTTCCCAGGATCTTGCCAGAATGATAGTGACTTCACCTTTGCCTAGGTGTCACGGTTTGTAGCCTGGAAAATAGTAAGTCACTTTTTTTTGCAATTGCTATCATATGACAATTTGATATGAGGGCTTAGGGGACCTCATATATTGGTGGAAGGACCACTTTAATGTACACCTGTCACTAGGTACAATTAGATTTTCTTTACTATAGAAAAAAAATGACATCTACATACTGGTAAGCTGTAATATTTAAAAATGTTTTCTTCACTTTGGATACACTTTATATTATTTATATAAGAGAACTTACCAGGGTTGACAACCTTTTCACAATTTTATTTATTCTTGAACTGATGTTTTGAACAGTGTGGCTGTTTTCTGTGTATTGGTTGTAATTCCTTTTTTTATTCAGCATGCATCCACGTGGGAAGGATTTAGTAGTGGAATTTTATTTAAAACATTAATCAAGATAAATAAAGAAAAATACATCATTTAAAATGCACATTCGAAGAGCTGGGTTACACTTTTCTACACAAGATTGAGTTTTCTATTGTTCATTTACGTTGGTTGCTGTTTCTGTGTTACCAAGCCTACAAAATCATTTCCTAGCAGAGGGTATATTTTCAACTACCGGTATATCTATTAAAGTAATGTTTAGCCCCAAGGCTCCCTCAGGTTTATTTACTTTTTGCTGGAGGCAAAATAAATTATTTAGGTTTAAAAAGACCTTTGAAAGAAAAAAGCCATCCTTCAGATTGCAAGGTGCTGTCATGAAGATCTGTCACAAGTGTATTTCAGGCACAAATGTTGATCTCTTTATAAAAATAATAAAATAGATATCTCTTTATAAGAAAAGGTGCCAACAGATGGATATTTGAGCCTACTTTGAAGCTATTACCAACAATCATCCAAAATGATTCCTTCAGCTGATCATTCTCTGGTTGGGAACAATTAAATAGTGTTGGACTGAATCTGGCCGGGTTCAATTATCATGGGGTTTGGCAAAACCCATTTGAATTACAGAGAACCCAGATCTTTCTGGTCAACTATGCCCATTTTCAGGGCTAATAGGCAAGCTTTAAACAAAAGGCATGGAAAGCTGGGCACTGTCATGTGGGACATGTACAAATGGCACTAATGTGTTTTTTTAATATCTAGGAAGGAGTACGGGAGAAGGAGAGAAGGTTCTTTTCATGCAGTTTTGAGGATGATATGGAAAAACACAAATCCTTTACATTACAGGTTTGATGAATGCCTTAAAGCTGTACAGCATGTAGTGTTACAGAAGAGCTCCATTTTCATGTAAATATCTACTGTATATGTGGCCAGTCTCTTTGTATCGGGGATCATTCTATGGGGGTTGGGGTACCTTCTCCTTAGTCCATCTTCCCTTTCCTCATCCCCCCAGCATTGTGATACTGGCTTTTGTAATTAGCTTGCAAGACTAGGCGTGAAATGCATAGATTCAAGAGACAACCAAAATCTAGCACTTGGCAGAACAGAACATGTGCACAAAGCAATTCACACCACATTAGAAGAATGTTTTTTTTTAACAGAGACTGACACTCATCTGTCCCACCACTTAAAGAGCTTCCATGGTGGTTTGACAGCCTTTATAGTGTCATCTAGCAGGGGGTAAGTGGTGCTCATCAGGTGAAGAGTGCTTGCTTCATTTAATTATGACAGCCTCAGTGCGCAATTCACAGCAAGGAAGTTGTAGAGCTTCTAGATTAATGGTGAATACAATGTTCAACATTTAGTAGCAGAGTCAGATGTTATTCACAAGGGCATAAAAAAGGCATTTGCTTTGCTTTTGTGAAGCTATACAAAGGTTTTTGCACAGCCAATTCCTGTTTTAAAGTATAAAAGCTAATGGTCTAGTACACACGCAAAAATAAGAGTGCATTTGTGCTGTTTGCTCCACGTAGCATTGTTTTTTTCCTTAACCGCAAAGTTTGACTGGCGTTAGATATTTGCAAAGCTTTCTAAATGCCTCATTTCAAATTTCAAAGCCCAGCACACACCTGCACCATCTGTGTACTAGTTGTCTGCAAAACCTCCCAGATCACCAAAAAATCTCTGGGCTCCAGGACCCCAAAACAGGTTTTACTAAACAACAGGGAAACTGAAAATCCAGTTTACTCTGAATGACAAAAGCCCACCAGAGCTCCTCAACATACCTGGATGAGAGTCCTGGATAAGCAACTCTTTTTACACCCTTGCAGGGCACAGCACTGCCATACAACACAAGTCATAACATATATTGCCAGCATGACATGGAACTTCAAAATAGCATCCAAAAAATTTTAGAACAGTCACATCACATCTGTAAACTTTGAAACTTTGATGTTTTTGGGCCATTCATATGCCTGATGAAAGGGTCCTGTGTGGTCCAGTAACATATAAATTTACTGCTGTGATGTGATCACTTTAATATACAGTATTTTTGGACACTATTTTGAATACCCATGGTGTGCTGGCTATGGCTGGCTAGCAAATCTTCACTTTTTTCAATTTTAATCCATAACTGGTAGTGAAGGCTGTGAAACCGCATGACCACTTTTACCACATACTTGCTCTTATCAGACATTTGTAAGTTCCTGTAAAAGTTGAGAGAAAGCAATACTGAATATGAAAAAGAAAAGCAGGGATAAGACCGAAAATAGATAGTGTTCTCCTCTTCACAGAATTTACACCTGAGGAAATGTCACTGCTCCTAAAGAAAAAAGGTCCATCTGTCTGAAAATGACTGTTTTGAGACCTTGAGCAAATCATTTAGCAAAATGATGCATCCTAGATCAAAGCCTTAGTAAGCTTCCTCTTCTCTGACCATATATTATACCATTTCATCTGTGTGGGAAAAATCATATTCGTTTTTCTAGAGGGTAAACATGACAGATCCTCTAATTTGTCTTCATACATGCCACACAGTGTTATTGCATTATTATACCCACAAGGCAGCTTTAATATATTATTATCTTCTGTCAACGTGATCAGCTATGATGTAATGTTCACAGTTCAGCCTTTTTACATATTGTGATTATTTTTTAACCTCTTCAACCTCAAATCCATTTCCCCTAAGGTCTAAATATTTTTTTCCTTTCAGAAATATGTCGATGTCATGCCATATAATGTGTCACCCTCCATTGTAACATTTGTATTTTACATACACAGTTACATACTGTATACTAAGGTTGACATTCTTCCTTGTTTCCTGAGGACAGTCCCCATTGTGAGGGATCTGTCCCTGGGAAATAGGAATCCCCGGACTATTCCTTAGGAACCAGGCACGACAAGGTTTGCAGCGTTCAGGCTCCAATTTATCAAACTGCGCAAGTGACAATTCAAAAATGGTGCCACTTGAACGCCCAGAATTCAATGCAGCGTGCAGAGTGTACTGCATTATTCCCCTTGTGATCAATTGTTTCAGGGCATATTAAAAAATGGGCACATGATTTGTGGGTGCAGCTACAAATGTGGTTGAGGTTTTTGTGGGTTTAGTCAGTAGGGTGTCCTCGGATTTCATTTTGAAAATCTGGTACCCTTAACAGACACATATACAAATCATAAATACATTTTTTTACACATAGGGCTTAAAGTAAACCTGTCATAAGAGATGTATGAGGACCGTCTTTGCTAACTTCATGGGCAACTCAGACATATGGAGAATAATCAGACATTTTTATTTGGATTAATTGCTCTAGGTCAGTTATTCAAGGTATTAAAACAACAGAATGACAGCCAGATAACCAACATTTTTCGAAAAAGAAGTCACTAATAGCAATGACAAGGTTCTTTTAAAGGCAGGGGTTCTTAAACTTTTTAATCCGATCACCAGAATAAGAAAATTGTTACCATACTAAGACTCAAGAAGAGAGTTGTTACCAAAATGTCAGCAATGCCAAAGACAAATAACAATAAGGGAATATTGAAAAGTACACATTAAAGTGAAAAGCTGACATATTGTTAATAAAACCATAATTTAAATTCAAAACACAATACATTCCCAAGTGTCATTCCAGGGCAAGCGTTGGATGTGACCATCCTGCACTCACAGTAAGAGAGGCTTAAAAAGCCATAGCTAACTAAAACTTAAACCTATTCACTGAATACACTGCAGACGTGCCACAGTTCTTGAACCCACAAAATCTGCTTTAATTACACACAATGAAAGGTTTTAACTCACTGGAACCTCAAAACAATTACTTATAAACAGAATATTTTCCCTTAAATATGCTTGTGAGCAGGTGCAGTGGGCAGAAACTACACAGTCTGAGTCCCAGTGCAATTCCAAGAATCTATTATAATGAAGTCCAATATAAACAAACAGACCCAGTGGGAAAGCAACATGACCAGGAGCACTCACAAGTTGTAACAGCAAAATGGCAGTAGTAGTAGAGGCGACGACAGTATTGATATCGAGAAACGGAATATTGCCTGGCCAGCCTGCACCCAAATGGGATGCTTCCAGGAAGTATGGCATGCCCCTGCACTTTCCCTTCTCCTCCAGAACCTCTCTATGCATCCTCCCCAGACGCTATGCACTGTCTCTGACAGACAGGTGACCTGCTCTTATTCTAGCCACTTGCACAATGTGCTCCAAATCTGGGAGCCAGGGTCTGAAATACACTCTGCTTGACCCAAGATGGCCACCAAAGTCACATGGAGTGCCAGCATCCAATCAAATAACTGCCTCCTGAATCCCCCTGCACCACTCTTATACTGGACAGATTTATGCCTGCTTCTTACAATGATCACCTGATATCTCCCAGTTCATCACTATGCTGGGCATTACAAGAGGCTGTCACAATGGCTCTTTACAGCAGCTGGCTCCATTAACAGGAGTACATTGTTGCACTGGCATTCTTCACTGAGCCAGCATAAAACACCCAACAAAAGTAGGTCTGCTTCACGCAGTTTTAGAAATGAGACTTTATTGGTATTGAACTGATACCAGAGATACCACAGACTTGCCTAATTAGTAGCATTAGTGTGTGTAAGCATAGGGAGCTACAGAACTAGTACACTAAGAACAAAATCTTAAAGTTTAACTCTAGGCCCAAAAACATATATTTAAATATATTCATTATAACCACAAAGGCATTAAATCAAACTTGTGTTCTCTGAACACCTTTACAAATCCAAACATTGCCTAGTAAAAGTAGCAGTGACATGATCACTCTGTTGCACATAACCTGAACAGAGAGCAGAGCAGTGGTAGGAGAAGCACAAGGACAGAATGCTGTCACCCTGTAATGGGAAGTAACAAAGACCTTCATGCCAGAAGAACCAGGTATTATTTTAATCAAATTTAAAAACATTGAAAATTACCTTCGAAATTACTTATATGTTATCTGAGATTTTATTGACTAGGTTTACATTTACTTTAACAGAGAACTGCAGTCATAATAAATACTGACAGTAGACCTATGTAATACTAACTCACTGATACTGTCTGTTAGAAAACACATCTGCCTCCACCCATATATTCTCATATACCTGTATGGCCATCCATTAGAGCAGTAGTCTCCAAATTAGATTTGGCCCTTTACTTTTTTTTATCCAGCCCTTGGGGCACTATTCCATCTACTGACACCAACAAAAGGCTTTCTTTTATCTGGCCCTTGGGACACTATTCCCTCCACTGACACAAACAAACACCATAATTCCTCCCAGTGACCCCAGAAAAGAAGCACAATTATTCCCAACAATGAGACACAACTCCTCCCAATGACACCAGTGATGGGGCACTATTCCTCCCACTGACACCAGTGATGGGGCACTATTCCTCCCACTGACACCACTGATGGGGCACTATTCCTCTCACTGACACCAATGATGGTGCATTGTTTGCTCCCACATAGGCCAGGCCACTTTTTACTCCTACTGACCACAGTCTGGCCCCCCTTAAGTCTGAAAGACAGTAAACTGGCCCTTTGTTTAAAATTTTGGGGCACTATTCCTCTCACTGACAGCAATGAAGGGGCACTATTCCTCCCACTGACACCAACGATGGCACATTTTTGCTCCCACATATGCCAGGTCACTTTTTACTCCCACTGACCACAGTCTGGCCCCCCTTAAGTAGGAAAGACAGTAAACTGGCCCTTTGTTTAAAATGATGGGGTACTTTTCCTCCCACTGACATCAATGCTAGGGCACTATTCCTCCCACTGACACCAACGATGGGGCACTATTCCTCCCACGGACACCAACAATGGCGCCTTGTTTGGTCCAACGTATGCCAGGCCACTTTGAACTCCCACTGACCACAGTCCGGCCCCCCTAAAATCTGAAGGACAGTGAACTGGCCCTTTGTTTAGAAAGTTTGGAGACCCCTGCATTAGAGTAAAAAGAAGGAATGACAAAAATTTAGTGCTTTCTTTCCCCTTGAAATTTTGGTGGAATATTTACATTTTTGCAAAATGCATTAGAGTCAACGCGAATGTGAAATTAAATGTTTTTTTGGTAGTGTTTGTGGTATGGTGGTCGAGTGAAGCCTGAAAAACGGCTACTACATATTTTTGCACATCCTATACTGGGCACCTCTGCCGATCAAAATACTGACGTGCCTTTTTATTGCAAACAGCTTTTGTAATACTGGACCCGTTCTTGTGTTAAATACTAATATTTTGCATTTTAATTTGAAAAAACATTATGTAGCACAAATAAAAAAAAAGATTACAAGATGTCATATAGTTAGTACACAAATATTGATCACATTATCACACATAAATACACACACACAAAAAAAGAACGGCATACAAAGAACATTAAAGTGAACCTTCAATCTCTTTTTAAACTTCCTTCTTTTAGCATTCTCTCCCCCTCTAATACCAATGGATGAAAAGGCTAACATTTTATATCTCAAAGTACCTATTTTTCACAGATCCTGTCCACTTTCTGCTTCCTTTGCCTAGGTCAGGGGTAGGCAACCTGCGGCTCTCTAGCTGTTGTTGAACTACATTTCCCATGAGGCATTGCAACATTACAAAACTGACAGTTACAGCTATGACTTGCAGAGGCATATTGGAACTTGTAGTCCTGCAACAGCTGGAGAGCCGCAGGCCTAGGTGAATGACATAGCAAGCTCTACTCCTGTTAACTCCTGGGCAGTGGCGGATTGACAACTCATGGGGCCCCCGGGCAATAGGGAATCATGGGGCTCCTGTGTCCTCGCCCACACTCAAATTACACCCAAAAAAGCCCAAGAATGGTACCAGGGGCATCTCATGGGCCCCCCTACTGATTCCGGGCCCTCGGGCAGTGCTTGAGTCCCCGAATTGTCAGTCCGCCCATGCTCCTGGGATATTATTGGACTTATTTTTTTGTTCTCATGAGATTTATTGTGAGGGTAGGAGAGTGGGGGAGGGCAGAGGAGGGGAGAAGGCTGGGTGAAGATAGGCAGAGGACAGGAGGCTGTGTAGTGTGCATACATGGACTTACTGTATACCGCTATGTAGCATGCACAGACTAGGTGTGTAGTGCACATGTGCAAGATTTAGCATTGCAAAGGCAGGAAAAGCAGCATGAATTCCCAGAAAACAAAGGGCACCTGCTTCAGTTGCCCTCAGTTGAAATGACTGCAGGGACATACAGTATAGGGTGAGTGCAGTTACAGTCTACTTTTTACATTGAAAAATGCCTGCATTGTAGTTCTATATCTTCTTCAGTACTGCTAGGTACCTAACCTCCTAAAAAAATTGAGCTGCACAGCGGTTTCTCCAGCAATTTTGTTTTACAGATTGAATAATGAAGAAAAATTGTAGCCATATTTTTCCAATCCTACTTTTATGCAATCCCAGAAATGTACTTCAAAATATGACAAACAATGTTTTCTACTGCATAAGTGCAACATTTACCAAATATAGCAGATGGTAAAGACCAAAGTCAAACAAAAGAATATTGGCCGTTACAGAAGACACAGGAAATGTTATTTCCTTTTCTACATTTTCAGTATTTTTTGCTACTCCCACTCTTGAAAATCTTGTCAGCCTTCATTATTACTCACCCACGTTCTGTACTTTAGAGAACCACATTCTCTCTCATCACTTTTCAATAATATCTCACTTACATGTCATCAACAGCTTCCACTCTTTCAATCTGTCATTTCAGTTCTGTTCTAAACACATTCTTTATGTGGATTCCCCTTCACTTCATAACCAATTCTACTCCCTGGAGCCGAACAAGCTAACTTTGGTTCTAACAGGTGTTTTCTGACATGACAGTTGGCATGGCCCACACTCATTTCATTTGTGAAAAGCCCAAGTGAACTTTCAGTTTAAAGCGAAACTAAACCCTCCTATCCTTTACAGCCAAGGAAGCTGCCATCTAAGTCACTGATCTGCAACTGCCATGATGTTGTACATATGACCTGTTTCAACACCAGCCATTTGATGGTTTGACAGATCTGTTAATAGCACAAGCAATTGTGATAGTTATCATTTATATCATGCCTTGAATGTAGCTGTCGTTTGAAACTGTTAAATTGACGGGCTTAATTCCGCTTTAAAGTATAAAGCCAAACCTTTTTTTTTAGTTTTGGACAAAGAAGAAATTGATTAGAACACCTATTAGGTTTTTTTTTTTGCTGCCTATGCCCTGGTAGGGAGAGTCACTGTCTCTATTTGTCCTGTTTGCCATTTTAATCAAAAGTGAAAGTAAAGAAAACTGAAATTTTGGGTTGTCCCTAGAAACTTAATAGAGGGGAAATTTTTCAATGGGGGCAGTAGTTCTGGTGAACTGTGAGCCCCCAAGGAATTCCCTTAATTTTCGGAGATTATATCTCACTTCCACTTTTGGTTATTGGACAGGAAATGAAGGTAAGTCTCCCCAATGGGACACAAATAAATAAACTGATGGGGGTTATAATCCTCCATTACTCTCTCCAGAATGAAGAAAAAAAGTTTTGCCTTTAGCTTTAGTTTAAAACATATGGTAGTAGAGTCTTTGTGGGATTCATTTATTAAAACTGGAGAGTACAAAATCTGGTACAGCTCTGCATAGAAACCAATTAGCTTCCAGTTTTTTTTTGTCAAAGCCTAAATGAACAGCTGAAGTTAGAAGCTGGTTGGCTACCTTGCACAGCTGCACCAGATTTTGCACTCTCCAGGTTTAGTAAATCAACCTCTGTATGTTTCTTTGCCATAAAATACTTTTTACAGCTGTTTTTTTTTGTATACTGACTGTGGCACATGTGTAATGCAGTGTAAACTTCTAGCCCTCTCCTGGCATCTTAAGATAGAACCATAGAAAAGTGACGCCAGAAAAAGACAGAGTGGTCCATCAAGTCTGCCCGTTTTTTTTGTTTGTTTTGGGATTTTATTTTGGGAGGGGGGGTTGTTTTTTTTTTTTTTTGTTAACTTTTGGAAGTTTGGTTGTGACATAACAAACCTGGGTCCCGGTTCAGCTGCAGGGACTCAGGTTTTAGAATAATGAAGGACCAGTTCACATTCACGGGAGCTATGTCATCAGGGGCAGCCCAATGGCCAAAGGTTACGCACACCCTTGAAGTAAATGACAATGGCAGGAATCACGAACCTTGTATCGAAAGAGGAGGGTAAACACAAAGGTAAGTGTGCCAAATTGGCAAATTCTGCTGCACCCAACCCCTGTAACTTTCTACTTTACGTTGTAGCAGCATGCCTTATACTACATCATCATCCTGTTTTTCCAAGTACAGAAAATTATGCTTACAAAAGTTATAATCTGAGAATTAGAACCATCAAAGAATGAACTTGAACCTGTAGCAAAATGAGCATTAGAATTTTCTTTTGTCTAAAACAACACAATAACCAACATGAGTCTGGTGCAGACTGTAGCCATCATAATGTGAGACCAATAACAAGGCAAGCACAATATGTAGTCAACCAAAACACAAAAAAACTCATATGAAACTGCTAACATTAAAACTCATAAGATTATGGGATTAGACCAATTATAAAGCTAGTCAAATTTGTTCAACTTTGAGAAATTACATTTGCATAAAAGCCAGTATTTAGCAAACTCACCCCTTTGAGAGCTTGTTTCAAAAACCACTCACACCAATGCATTTTTTAGTGCTTTTTGCAGAAATGCACTACAGTCCATTCAACATCCAGCATGGTTTCCAATGGACACCTTCACATCTATGCTTTTTTGAACATTTTGAGCTGCTGTGTTTTTGAAAAGGGTCAGGTACATTCAGGGGCGGACTGACAACTCATGGGGCCCCCGGGCAATAGGGGATCATGGGGCCCCTGTGTCCTTGCCCTAACTAAAAAAAGCCTATGAAAAAGGTACCAGGGGCATCTCATGGGGCCCCCTACTGACCCAGGACCCTCGGGCTGTGCCCGAGTTTCCAAATGGTCAGTCCGCCCCTGGGTACATTTTTAAAAGCAAAAAGCAGCATTTTTGCTACAACAGAGTTCAAAAGAGATGCTGCTGCTATGCATGTAGTGTGTTTAACCACTTCACATCTGCCGAATGCAAATGTGCGGCCTCCCAGTGTCTGGGCCTAGACGCTGAGTGGCCGCACATTTGCGTTCTATAAAAAAGAACATATGTGCTGAGAGCGTGCGCCCTGTGCACTCCCAGGACACATGTCCGGTACTCACGGAAAGGTCCCGATCTGCTCTTTCGATCAGGACCTTTCCCGATCATGTCACGGCGTGTCACGGCAGGCAGTCACATGACCCTAAACCCCGCCCCACCTCCCGGCTTCTGAAACCCTTAAAGGGCCAGGAGGCGCTGGCGCCAAGAGGTTAAGCTGCATTTTTACTGTATTTGCCACGTTTTGCATTTTTAATTTGCCCAGCAACAAAAAAGATTCTATGGTAAAAACACAGCAAAAACACAAAATGCACAGCAGTTAGGATGTATATGAATCTGTGAATAGACATAGTAACGAATGTCAATAAATCCGAAAAAAGTTTGTTTCATTCATTAAATTCGGATGACATCACATGATGCGATAGTAGTGTTGGCCCAGGGGGAAATTAATTTAATCTTCAAATTAATTTGATAATTTGGGTTCGAGTAAATTTGTGATTTAAAGGATAAGTTCACCTTTTGGACAAAAATAATAAATGCACATTTTTGTGCAGGTAAAAAAATGTGCATTTGTTATTTTTGAGCACAGGAGCCTGGAATGCATTGTACCAGTGATCAGTAGATCGCTGATGCCATGCAGGTCTCCTGCAGACCTGTCAGAATATTTGCTTGCCATACAGGATGTACAGTTAAGCAGATATTCTGACAGGAAGCTTGAATGAACTACCACGGCTTTCCACAGCACAATGGTAGTTCATTAAAAACTACAAGCAGACAGTCGCTAAGGCTATCGGGACTTGTAGGCACTCCTTCACAGAACACTATGAATGAGTAAAGCAGCCATGTGGGTGGAGCCCCGCATGGCCGCGCTGTTTTCAAATCTGACAGATAGTACGGGAAACCTCCCCATACTATCTGTCAGAGGGAGGGGGCTGGTGGGCATGGCTGTGGCTATGGGAACATGTTACATGTTCCACCCTATATACTGGTGGAACATGTAACATGTTCCAAAGGTGAACTTATCCTTTAAATTGAATTTGTAATTGTCACAGACAGTCAATTCAGTTCCATAGTCTAAAGCAACTCTTAGGGTTGAAAAATTCTGAGCCGTTTAATTTGGCATTATTTTTTCCACTGCATCCGAAAATATTGAATCCTTCCAAATAGTTTCAATATATGAATACTGAATCCACCTGAAATTTTTAAACTGAAAACTAATATATATAGTAATCTTTCTAAAAGACTGCTAAATTTTTCAAATCCACCCAGACCAATGAATATTCGAAACAAATGCAGAAGATACAAATTAATTTCGAAAAAGAATTGGGTCACTATAACGAATATGACAAAACAAAATTCTTCAGTGAACGAATGCATCCATAATAAAATTTAAAAACTCCATCATGCACATGTCTACTTAGTATAAACAAAGAGCTTACTAGACGAGCTCTACTACCTGTTGAAGTGAAAAGATTTTTTGTGTTTTTGAATTTCTGAGTTTTCCTAACAGTAAAAAACATTGAATCATTTCCTCTGGTTAAATTATGCAAGATCTAATTACAGATCTAATCCAGGCCAATTTGATGAACCCGATTCGCAACATTTCAAACTGCAATAAGGATATTTTTATTTTAGGCCAGATGGTAAGGAGTCTGTTTTGCTCAGGAGTCATAATTGGTAATTGAACTGACATGATCTATTTTCCCTATTCTGAACACATCAGATTTTCTAGGTAATCAGTACCCACCAACAGAACAGAATCTTGTCAAATTAATCGTGCGAAGGCCTCAAGCTATGTGTTTCACAAGAGGCTTGATCGTTATCAGGTAATTGAAGAAATTCATCTAGTCAATAAACCTGCTTTGAAAGTAAGATTATCTGAAAAATAAACAGAATGTGAAATAAGCCCATTATGGTTCCTTTAACGTTGGTGTTATTTCACATTTTTCCACTATTTCTCATGCTCGGCAATGTCTCCAAAAAGTAACTGACTTTCTGGAAATATTTTTAAAAAGTCCATTGTATATAAAAAGAACAGGAGAACAAAAATGAAATAAGAATCTCTTTCATTGCTTTTCATTATTTTATCAAAACATGTAAAAGATGCAATAAAAGTAGTTCTTTTGTCCATTGATAAGCAGGAAATAAGGATTTCACACAGTAACAGTCTAGTAATTTAATGATGTAAAAATGTCTTCAGCATTCAAATCACATTTCTTCAAAACCAGAACAATGCCTGCTGAACTGTAGATTATATATAGTTAGCTCACTCTTTTACTCGTCGATTATGAAACACTATATGGATAAGAAAATATTTCATTTCCCCAAAATGTTTGTTAAAATTCAGATTTTAGCAAATTGTTGCCATTTTGGGAAAATTAAATGTAGTTATTCAGGTATGTGAAATTCCTTTGTTTTTTTAGTGGTCTTCCAATGAGCTTTTAATGGTCCCTGGACTCCTCAATAGCTCATCCCCATTGAGAAGTCCAGGAGCAATTGATAGCCCATTGCAAGACCACCAAAAACCAAAAGAATTTCACATTCCCGAATAACTACATTTGCTGAAATTTGATTTTTGACAAAATTTGGGGGAAATTAAAACTTTTCTTACCCATCTTGTGACTCCTCAGTAGGGATGAGCTAAAGGTTAGTTCCATATACAAGTTCAGACTGAATTTTTATTTTTCTTATTTGGGTGTTCATCGAAATACCAAACTTTCAGCTTTTTTAGCTTTAGCCAAACATCATATATAATATAATTTTATCTACAGCTTCAATACATGACAGCTTCCTTTTTCTGCTGTCAATGGTTGTTAAGGAAGCAGGGGGAGTGTCACGTACCTGATAGAAGACTGAAATGACGAGGTCGGCCTCACTTGTGTCACTAGCCCTGACCCCACTGGAGGTGGAACAGAAGGTGCCTAGGGACCAGGGGGACAAGAGCCCCAGTAGATGTTGTTTGCAGCTCTTGCGGTTGGTGACCTTGGAAGACTGATGAACCTCCCATTCAGGCACAGTAGTAATATGCATAAGCTGGTATGGTAGATCGCCAGGTGTGCACCAAAGCAAGGCAGGAAGCAGGGATAGGAGACAGGAGCAATGTCATAGGAATAGCCAGGGTCATCAATGGGCGGACAGCGAGGTACCAAATCAGAATCAAGCTAAAGTCAGGAGCAGAGCCGAAGTCAGGAACCAGTATCAAGCAGGAGAGTAATCAGAGTCAGGTCAGGAACAAGCCGGGTCAGCAACAAGGAAATCACACAGAAATGAGCAGGAAATGGGGAACAGCTGGAGACCAGTCAGCACTTAGCACAGGCAGAGGCACTTTTAACCTCCCTGGCGGTATTGCCGAGTGTAGCTCGGGGTAAAATGTCAGTACCAAAAGCGGTAACCCCGAGCTACACTCGGGCTTACCATGCGGCGCTGCATAGGGATTCCCTGCAGAGCTTACCTTGTCCTGCGCTCCCGCGATGTGTCCCCTGAGGCGTCCCCGGCCATCTCCTCCGGCAGATGCCGGCATCTGGCTTCTGTGTTCCGGTCCCTGTGACGTCGGGACGTACGGGCGGCGGCAGCAGGAAATTTGAAAATTTTAAAAAATTTCATTTTTTTCCAAACAAAGTTTACATAGTAAAACATTGCTGTTTCAACCCATTTTACATACATATTGTCCCTAGTGCTTTGTCCTGTGCCCTGCCTGCATGTTGTCTGTTCTTTCTGCCTGGAAACTGAGAAACATACATGGCGTCCAAAAAGCGTCCCTTTAGGTCAAAAGCGGTTTTAGACCAGCTAGAGAACAGCGATAGTAAAAATCAAAACCACTTGCAGAATTGAGTGATAATGATTCGTGGGGAAATTCGTCATCAGACACTGAAAACGATTTTGCGACTTTGCTCAGCAATGTACAAACTTGGCGCTCTATTTCAAATTTCAGTGTTTTCGGTTTGATTATATTATTGAATTAAATGTATTCTTATTATATTATTATTTTTTATGATTATTTATTAAATTATAATTTATGATTTTGTGTTTCAAATTTTATCATACCCGGGATGTTTACTAGACTCTTGTTCGTACAGATTTCAGTGAGTTATTCCTAAAAATTACAGCCTACAATAAAAAAACTACATATTTCCATGCAAAATAATGGTACCGCTTTCAGCACCATTTCAGCAATCTGAAATAATCATACCGCTAGGGAGGTTAAATAGTCTGTCTGGCGCCAATCTTCGCTGTGCGTGTGCACTTGCGCGTGCGTGTGCGCGATTGCACATTTCTGTGGGTATGCACACGTCTATTCGCCAGCCATCTCAAGGGAATTCCCTTACAGGGTGTGTGTGTCAGTACCTGTCACATCTGTAGCCGCCAGTGACGTCACCTGGACCCATTCTTTTTGTTAGCTGGGAATCCTTGGCCAGGTCAACTAAGGATGAAGGATAATGTCTGACATCATTGTCCAAATATGGTCATGGGCATATTTGGTCAATGACATCACTGGACATACCTCACCCCTTTGTTCACTAGTAGCAGCAGAGACCAGAGCTGTCATTCCCAGCCAGTGAGCGATGGGATGGAATGGGTACATCAGTTAGCAGGTTTTTGTTTTTTTTGAGTCTGTGGGTGTCAGTCATTGCAATTGACAACAACTCTCATCACTGGACTATGCGATTGATGACGGATGTACATGATGAAACATTCTTGTGTTTTTCTATTAAACGAGGTACTTGCCAAAGGTGTGGTATCTTTATTTACTATTTAATATATTGTAGCTTGCACGCCTTAAGATGATGTGACTTCACTAGTTTTCTTTTTTTAGGCTTTTTTTTTTATTTTCATCTGGTAGTCATGCCAATAACTCACTTATGGGAAGACTATGGTGCACACAGAATAAGGTACAGCCGTGTATAGTAACCAATCAGAATCTAACTTCAGCTTATTCAACTAAGCTTTGAGAATAAAAACTAGAGAACCATAGTAAATGCCTCCCCTCGTCTCTACAATCATTTCTTCATTGGAGCTGTGGAAGAAGCCATACCACACAAAAGTCTACCTTTCTTTCCCTCCATTTCATGATGGATTGATGAGACGGACAGATTGCACAATATAGATAATGATGTGTGTGGTTTTTCCTTTTAATTTTTTTGTAATCAGAAGTGTGCCTTCTTTTTAACTCACAGGAAATGACAAGAACACTGAATTTCTGACAGGATTAGTGGGTATTAGCTGTACTTGTTGAAAATGTAATTAGTCTGAAAAATGCAAACTAAAGCAGTCACATCTAAGGACCAGAAATCTGCAATATATTACATTTTTGTTTTGGGTATTTAAGTGATGCTTTTGCTTTGCCCTGTATGGACACAGCACAGATACAGAAACATATGTAAAATAGGCCATGTGAATGTAAACAGTTATGTGTAAGTTAAAGGAAAATAAAGGTTAATTTTTTAAAATTAAAATAACAAACATGGCATACTTATCTGCTCTGTGTAATTGTTTTACACAGAGCAGCCCCAATCCTCCTCTTCTTGGGTCCCCCTCCGCATCACTGGCTCCTCCCTCCACCAAGTGCCCACATAGCAGGCCAATTGCTATAGGGGCATTTATGCGGGCTCACTCCCAAGCTGAGCTCTGTGTGTTCTTAGACACACAGAGAGAGACTCAGCACAGCCCCCTGTCACGTCCTTACCAGCTGTGGTTGAAAGCAGCAGGAACCAATGGCTCTCGCTACTGTCTCTGAGCCAATGAGAAAGGGAGAGAGCCGCTGCTCTCGTGCAGATATCTGGATCACGATCAGGCTTAGGTAAGTATGAGGGGGGTTGGGGGGCTGTATTTAGAAGGTTTTTTTACCTTAATGCAGGGAATGCACCAGACACAGCCACAAATTAAACCTATTAAGGAGGCTCTGGCACAGGCCTCCTCCAAGATGGCCGCCATCCCTGCTCCACATGCAAAGACACAGACACAACCGTATGCTGCACTGCAGGCAGCACAATCCAGTCCACTCTGCACATCTGATGGTGAGTCTGACTCTGACTTGGGGACCCCCCTACACTCTCCCCCCTCTGATCTTTCTTCTCCTGACCTTCTCAACCACTTTGAAAGCATGCTGCACAAAGCCCTGAAACAAACATCAGACCGCATTAAAGACACGCTGTCCAAGGAAATTCGCAGATTGGGGCAACGTACCTCCAACCTTGAACGCCGGGTCAATGACCTTAACACCTCTCTCCAAACACACCCGGACGATCTTGGACTCCTGCGTGATGAGAACGCGACTCTGCACTCCCACCTGGAGGATTTTGAAAACCAGGCCCGCCACTCAAATCTCCGCATACGCTGCCTTCCAGAACCTATCACAGATGTCCTGTCTACCGTCACGGCCCTTTTTCAGGAGCTGGCCTCAGCAATCACCATAGAGTGTTTAGAGATGGACAGAGTCCATAGGGCTCTGGCCCCACATCGCCCAGATTGCCCGCCATGTGATATCATTGCTAAACTCCACTTCTTTCGTACCAAGGAACAGCTCCTACAGGCAGAACGGTCGGCGCATTCCCTGACATTAGAAGGCCATACTTATCAGCTGTTTCAGGAGTTATGCCCCACAACGATTACTAAGCGTAGAGCTATGAAACCGCACCTTCAGATCCTTCAGCAACATGGTATCGCCTATAGATGGAGTTTCCCATTTGCGGTCCGATTTACCTTCCATTCCAGAGACTACACCTGTAAGATCCCTGAAGACCTTCTCGACATACTGCAGAATCTTCAGCTTCACCCGCCTGCGGCATCTCCAGATGGCTCTCGTCGATGGTCAGCATCCTGTTCCCCGCAAAAGAACCAGCCTTCCCACTCTGCCACGGATCACCTTAGTGCTCACAAAAGGGGTCGCTTCTCTTCCCCTGCTCCAGCTCCCCAAGACTCCATGGATTGAAGCATAAATGAGTATTTAGATTTACCCCATTGCTTCTCAACAAACTGTGTCCACCTACCAGATGACTTTCCTCTGCCCCTTTCCTTCTCAATTGGCTGAGGTTGTTCTTCACCCCCTAGATCGGTCATCATGGCTCTTTTTGGGAGTCTGTCCCGACCACTAATTCACGACTATTCAGTTTTTGTCTGACTGGTTTTTCTCACTTTCAATGTGTATTAATGTCTTCATGCATTTGTCTGGGAGCCCCGATCCTGGCCACACACACTGCTTCACCTCCTTTTTTTTCTTAGACACTTTGATGCCCCTGTTGGGCTACGTTGACGGTGTCTGTTGCCAGATTCCGGGGCTTTCTTGATGTCCCAGGAGCATAGGCTCCTGCCAATCCGACAGGAACCTACCACTGTTTATTTACATTTGTGCTGCCTTTCCCCCAATGTTTGTCACACCACTAGCCCATGCAGTATAAAAGTTTTGTACTGCCTGGGCTACTCTTGCTTCCTGGGTCTCTCCACTCAATGGGGGTCTCAGGGATCACTTCCTGGGCCATAGCAGCCCTTCACTATTTTTCTTTGATGTCACTTATTATTCCCACCCTCCTTCTTGCTCTTCCATGTGACTTCTCTGACCCCCTTGTCCAGCTTTATTTTTCCCCTCTTTTCCATTCACTGTTAACCCTAACGAAGACTCACCATTTTTCAGCTGACCACCCTTCCCCCCCATGGGTGCCTTAAATATCCTTACCTTGAATGTTCAGGGCCTTAATATCCCACAGAAACGCAACAAAGCCTTTCGCTCATTTGCATCACATAAGGCGCATGTCGTTTGCCTGCAAGAGACACACTTCTCCTCCACATCCACCCCAAAATTTTTTGGTCCCTGCTATCCCCAAGTTTTCACTGCTTGCGCTACTACCAAATGCAGGGGTGTCCTTATAGCCTTCCATCGCACAACCTCATTTACATTGCATTCTGAGCTCAGGGATCCTGAAGGTCGCTATCTCCTGTTGTTGGGGTTACTTCTAGATTCAGAAATTACCATTTTTTAAAAAAAAATTTTTAAGTCCGCAAACGTGCAAACTACAACGAAAAACCCGTAAGTGATCACAAAAAAGTGCAAGTGCGAACACCACACAAAAAATGCACTTAGGGGTGTGCTTTGTCCTACCCCCAAAGGGGTTGGACCACTATCCTGATCCCCCGGGGCACAAAGCTCCTGACGGGGACAAGGTTCCCATTTGGTCCTCCTGGCCAAAAGGCCTGGTGGACCACCGTTCCTTATGTCCAGCCGAAGTCGGACATCCAGTACTTGGTCAGGGGGCTCTCCTGAAGAGAAAACCCCTTAGGGATCAGGGGAGGAAGGAACCAAAAGGCCACACATCCTCCCCCTAGACGTCAGGGCAGGCCCGAGGACCCACACCCTCCATCAAGTGAAGAAAACACACACATAAGTAAAAAGTGACAAACGTGGGAGTGAAAAATAAATTAAATAAATAAATAAATATATATCTAAAAAAATAATAAAGTGGTCGTGCCAAATTGTGCACTGACCAGGCCCTGAGGCCTGTAGCAAAAACAATTGCCCAGGACTTGGCCAAAAGGCCCGGTCCTAGAGGCGCAGTGCAAAAAGTGTTTAAACTCAGTGACCATGTGCTCTTTCGCAACGTGGGGTCCCACACCCAAGTGCTACTCAGAGCACCCCTGAGGCGACTACTCAGGGGGCACTGTGTTTGCGGACTCTCTGCCTTCCCAGCCCCTGGCCAGACAAGGTAGATCCGTCCAAATCAGGAGGTACTGGGTCCTTCCAGTCTTCTCGGGGGAATTACTCCCAGGGCCCCAGCTTAACTCGTGGGCTCCCCGGTTTCTGTCCCCCCGGTACTAGCCTTCCAGACTCCCATCATACCAGTGAGGGTACTATACAACAGCCATCCCCGCAAAGCTAGAATGGCCGGGAGCACCCCCACTGGACACTGATAAGAACAGATACTACACTTGATCTTAGCCAAAAGGCCGAGAAGCGAAATTACCATTGTTACATACTATGCTCCCAACCAGAGCCCATTACCGTTCCTCTCCCATCTTTTAACCATCACAGACAGCCATAAACGCCGCACTCTTATTATCTGCGGAGACTCTAATTGTACCCTATATCCCTTTCTAGACAAGTCACCTCAACCACCACTTCCGCTGACCCCTAAAATCTTTCAAAACCTACGGCTTTGTTATTCCCTGGTCGACACATGGAGAGAACTCAACCCCGTGAAACACCAATATACTTTTTACTTTCATCCCCACAAAACGCTTTATGCAAATAGACCACATCTTTACAACTGTTAGCTCCTCCTCTGGGCTCCTCGCCTCCGATATTCTTCCCATTCCTTGGTCTGATCATAGCGCCGTCCTCACGTCAATGGCGTCTCTAGCACCCTCGCCATCAGATCCCTCTTGGGTCATCAATGATACTTTACTTTCTCACCCATCTCACAGACTAGACATCGAGACTGCTCTTAAAGAATACCTGTCACTCAATTCTACCCTAGACATTTCCCCCCTCCTCCTCTGGGAGGCACACAAACCTATTCTGCGGGGGGTCTGTATCAGCAAAGTATCCTTCTTAAATAAGGAGAAACAACAGCAACGTTCCCATCTTGAACAAGCTTACAACCAGTCCCACCAGGCCTTCCAGTCTGCTCCATCACCTAGCACTCAGAAAGCCTTGGAGCAATCACGTTAGAACTAGATCGCTTCCTCACAGACTAGGCGGAACTTTCTCTCCATAGGTCCCGACATAAATACTATAGCAAAGCAAACAAACCCGACACATTCTTAGCCCTTTCACTTCGCAGACTTGATCAAGCTACTAAATCGATCCAATTGCGTGTATCCCAAGGCAATTTTACTAGCAATCCAGAACGTAACCTACAAGTTTTCCGTAAGCACCTGTCACAGCTGTACTCTATGGATACCTTTGATCAGTCCCATGCTGAAGCTCTCTTAGCCCACCTTTCCTTCCTGAAACTGTCGGATCACCAACTGGAAGACCTGGAACATCCAATCACCTCAACTGAAACCCTGAACGCCATCAAAGCCCTGAGCTTTGTAAGTGGCCGGGCCCTGATGGCTTCTCCGCTACTTATTACAAGAAATTTGCCTACCTTCTCTCTCCTGTTTTAACAAATGCCTTTAACGCTATCCTAACTGGCCAGTCTGTTAACCCTGACACAGTGACGGCTAATATCTCTATGATCTCGAAACCCAACTCAGACGATTCAATCTGGTCAAACAATAGACCCATCTCCCTCCTTAATATAGATATTAAACTGCTCGTTATAGCCATAGAACTATTGGCCCTTTTGATTAGAGCTAACCCAGACATACGAGGACTTGAAATAGGTGGTACCACCTTTTTCTTGGTCACAGCTCTCAATCCCCTCCTAGGCATTAAAATAACTCCTAGCCTATCGGATCTTTATGCAGCTAACTACTCATCCATGTTGACCCACCTTCCAAATCTCATGACCAAATGGTCTTCTTTGTTATTGGCCTGGATGGGCAGGATTACTGTTGTGAAAATGTCTATTCTCCCTAAAATATTTTACCTGTTTAGAGTTCTGCCTATTCCAGTACCTACACATTATCTTCATATCCTGCAACAACACATATATACCTGTGTTTGGGGCTCCATCCGTCCTCGCATACCACGTTCTACCATACACAAAGCTAAACTCAGAGGTGGTCCGTGCCTCCCGGATGTATCTAAATACTACCAAGCAGAACATATTGCACAAATGCCTAAATATCATAGAGTTTTCAAATCTTTCCCTTCCCTCCGTGAGACACACTCTTTACCACCATCAGAAATCTTTAGATACCTCCAGTTACAAAACTTTTACGCACCGCATACTGCTCTACCCCGTTTGACTCGCTCGATGTCCCTTTTTGAATGTTCTGGTGATAGGGATCTACACAGGCGAGGCCTAATCTGTGATATCTATGCCCTCCTCTCCACCCCTAAGCCCTCCATACACCCATCTTACATCAATAGATGGGAGATGGATCTGGGTAATCAATTTGACCCTGCAGATTGGGACCGCATCTGGACTGCAAACAAGTCCTCCTCACAAAACATAGTAGACCTAGAGACTAACTATAAAGTTTTGACCTGATGGTACCTGGTCCCGGCGAGGATTGCTAAATATACACCCAACTATTCCTCTGAATTCTTTCGGGGTTGTGCAATGGTAGGGACCTACTTTCACATCTGGTGGACTTGCCCAGTGGCACAAGCTTCCTGGGTTGAAATCTTTCATATGTTATCCAAGCTCTTCATAAAGTCAATACTACCTGACCCAATTGTTGCCCTTCTAAACTTGCACCCTCCCAGCATCTCTAAGCCTTAATTTAAACTCCTCTTGCAAGTCACCACAGCAGCTAAGCAAATCATAGCCAGATCATGGAAATCTCTGTCTTTGTGTACTGTAGCAGTTAGGAACAAGGTTACACAGGCTGTGATTCACGCTAAAGTGGAAGCCACCATTCTAGATGCCATTCCTAGATTTCTGTCAACCTGGACCCCGTGGGTGGAACATTTCCTCCCACTGAACTTTGACGACTCATTACTGCTTCCTTGACGTCCCCCAATCCACAACTCTGTTCTTCCAACATGCTGAGCTATGCACTGACATGGCCTCGACTCCCTCTATTCTCCCCTAGAAGTCACACACTCTTTCTCCCCTTCTTCCACCCCTTTTTTTTTATAAACTCTCTCACTTTCCTCCCTTCTACCCTACTTCCCCCTGTCCTGTTTGTATTGCTTCATATGGAACCCCCGTTTGATTACAGGGAGCGGAGCTCCCTATTGAATGTATATTCGGATCCTATTTGCCAACATACCGTTATAAGTCTTTATGCTTTTTTGTGGTTCCACATAACGCGTTCTTATACTGTATGTATTTTCCACCCTTCTAGAGGATACCATTTCTATCTGTTCTCATTTGTATCCGTTTATATATATACATATATGTATGGTTTGTGAATTTCCTTGCATTTCCTTGCCTTTGAAATAATAAAATGTTTGAACAAGAAAAACAGTAAGCTCTGCACTACTTATTGGTACTCAAAGACCATGTGACCTATACTGCCAAGGCAGGAAGCTGGAGAACAGCAGTTATTTATTCCTAGCAAGAAAGAGCTTTGCTAAACCTGACATGTACTCTACTAAAGTAAAACTCCAGTCAAAACTTTTTTTTTCTTTTTTTTTTAATTTTGTATAGAATGATAAAAATCTAGAATTTCTGTCAGATTTTTTTTGCTGTTTGCCTCCATACTATAGAGATTCCTTTTCACTTCCTGGTGTGTCCCAAGAACAGCAGTTGAGGTTTTTTTAAACAAAAATAGACCTCCTGCGCTGCCACTATACCCCAACTGTTTTTTTCACCATTATCTTTGTTTTTTCATCAGTTGTATATAATGTTTATACACTAATTGTGGATTTTTGTCTGTATTCTCGTTGGCAAGATTTTTCTTTTTTCTGCTTTTGTCACCAAGACAGGAAGTGATGAAGAAACAGGGACACTGATATCCAGTGGCGGACTGACAACTCATGGGGCCCCCGGGCAATAGGGGATCATGGGGTCCGTGTGTTCTTGCCCAAACTCAAAAAAGCCTATGAAAAAGGTACCAGGGGCATCTCATGGGGCCCCCTACTGACCCCGGGCCCTTGAGCAGTGTCCGAGTTTCCAAATGGTCACTCCGCCCCTGCTGATATCAATGAATACCTGACTAATGTTCTATCTCTTTGAACTCCATAAAAAAAAATGCCTGTTATATTTTACTTCATGTCATGTCTGAATTTTAATTATGAGTCTACTTTATCTATAAATGAATTATTAAATATAGTGAAACCATTGTCAAAGATTTCATTGTTGCAGAGTATCAGCGTGGAGAGATCACCGGAGGAACTGTACTATATTAAATCTTTCAATAATAGGTAATGCAATGATAACTATGATTTTTAAACACATTTCCCAACCAGTCCTCTCTCTCTCTCTCAAAAAAAAAATACCTTTAATATTGTTGAACTGTCAAGGTGCTGAGGAGTCAAATAGATATGATTTAGGTAAGATAGAAAATCCTTTTAAAGGCCTTCCTTGGTACATGTTGAATGACAATAAAGCCGTGTAATTTATTAATAGTAACTGTAAGTGACTGGGACATTAAAAGAAAACGTATATGGAGATTCACTTTTATCCACAGCCTCAAGGTTAATGGAGGGAATATAGATAAGTTTCCCTTAGAGCTGAGAAATAATAGAACCTTGCTAAGATCATAATTAGAAGCTGTAATTACATGCGGTGAAAACATGTTCCGCCAAGGGTGAGTGAGAATGAGCTGTAATAAGGACATGCACGGTAATCAGGGCCATGCTTGGCATACGGAGGGTCACATAAGATGGGGCAACTCATTTCCAGTGACTGGTCGGAGGACATCTAAACATAAGCTTCAACATATGAGTTTGCTGTTAGCTCACACATTAAAGATTATATTTACACTGATACGGCATGGTTTTTCCTGCTGTTACCACATTCATTAGGAGTTGCTTTATTTTAATGCCTGTGCAGAATAAAAACAAACTGCCATCATAATTACTTTACTTGACTCAGAATAATGAGAAAATCAAAAATTGCACAGATTTTAGGAAAACATAATTGCAGATTCCTATCGTTCTATACATTCTGAGAGGTCATGGCAATGTGTTTACAGAAATATTTCAGAATAATTGCAGAGATTTTGTGTAGGATCCCAATGCTGTTATACTTTACAAAACCAGCATACCCTTAGACATTGCAGCACTCTTTGCATCCATCTTACTAAAGACAAAGCTTGCCCTGCTGTAAGCTATAGGACATTCCTGGGATACCTAAACGTTGACCTCAGGAGTCATGCAGACTTCTGGGACAGGTAATCAGCCAAAAGAGAAGAAAGGATGCAGAAACAAAGAATGGATTAGTATTATTTCCATGGTTAGCAAAAAGCAGTTTATGGGGTGGATTTACTAAAGGCAAATAAACGCACTCTGCACCTTACAAGTGCAATTGTACTCATTTTGCCCAGATCCTAGTGAAGGTGGTGAAGCTTCACTTTGCAAAGAATGCCCAATCAGGTGCAAGCTTGCACATGATAGGATGATGAAAATCAACAGAGCTTCACCACATTCACTAAGATCTGGGGAAAATTAGTGCAACTGCGCTTGCAGAGTGCAGAGTATATGTCAGGGCTCCCAGGTATGACCAGAGATGTGTGACTGATGCAGGGAAACGCAGACTTCAGAAATGTGATAAACAATATAATTTATTAACACTAACCATACAAACATAAACGCAGGGCAATACTAAACATACTACAGTGCAAACAAACCAAACCAACCACCCACAGATAACAGTACATACAAGCAAGCGTCGTCAGGCAGGCCGGGTCAATATCAATTGGGCAGGTAGGTACGGGGGGAGCAAGCAGAGAATGGTCGGGGTCACAGGCCAGGTTCAGCAGGTAGCAAGCAGCGAGGTACAGAGGGTCAGACAGAGGGGTGGTCAGGGTCACAAGCCAGGATCAGAGCAGGAGAAGTCAGCAGCAGTTCAGATCAGGGTCAGCGAAGGAACAGAAACAGGATGCAGGACAGATACAGGGCCCAGGACAAACACAACACCAAGGCAGAGTCTGCAAGTCTGGCCATCCCTTAAATACCCCAGTATCATCAGTTCCAGGTGTTAGCTGGCTGAAAGGTTGAGTCTCTGATTGCTGGGAGCACCCGCTGGCCAGCCCTGGTACTGCAGATCAAAAGGCAGGTGAGTCCCACCATTGCTGGCCAGTCCATTCCTAACAGTATATTTGTTTAGAGAAGTGGGGGTGGAGAAACAGCAGTAGACTGATCTTCTCAGTGAGTGGCTGTGAAAGGTGGGGGGGGGGGGCAGCACACTTCTGATTATTGGAAGACAGGCAGGATGTTCTCCCAACACAGCCATAAAACTGACCAAGCTGGGGTGGATGTACTTTGGTGCCTGGTGTGATCAATTTGAAATAGGGAAGCAGGGGAACTAGTAGGATCACCAGCTATTTCAAACAAAGAAAGCAATACAAAGAGAACAGAATACTTTTTAAGACAAGTACACGATACAACAGGCTCATTTTAGGAATTTGAAATGCTGGGGTAACTTATTCTTTAACTGTGTGAAGCATTATTTTTAGTAATGGCCCTTAAAATGAAGGTATTTTGCAACAACTGTTGTAGGGACTGGTATTCACTTAGTGTCAGGGATAATCTTTTGTAAGATTTGGTAGTAAGAGAAGTCTACATCCCAAGTACATAGCTAAATATGCAAAGTGCAATATGGGCAAATGATGTTGCATATATGCGAGATAGCACAAAAATAATTTATAAAATTCCCACAACAAATATTGGAGCATGCGAACATTTTAGTGCATTCACCTTATTATATATGTAACCCTTAACCACTTTCACTGGCTGTTCTATTGTCAACGCAGAACATTCAGAACTATATGAGCTACTTTTGTTACTGCAGGGGCACTGTTAGAAATAATGGGGCCCCGTACAGCATATCTGACAGTGCCCTTCAACCCCACTCTTGACTCCACCCCTGGCCTGCCCTTGACCACATCCCTGGACCCTTCCCTGACCTGCCTTGAAATTAAAGGCAGCTCTGTCTTCAAGTGCATGCAGTAGAAGGGGGAGAAGTTAGAAATAAAAATGTAAATGAGGCCTAAGGCTACATGACTTTTTTTCTCAGAGAATAGGTGCAGGAACTCTATCATGCCCCTATCGTACCACTCAACATCAACATCATCAACAGCACCCCTTCCCCCAGTGTGCTACATACAGAATGTAGAGTTCAGGGGTGTTCTAAGTACAGAGTGCAGAGTTGAGAAGTGCATTACACACACAGTGCAGGGTTTGATCAGTGTGCTGTGAACAGAGTGCAGGGTTCAGGAGTGTGCTACATTCAGAGTGCACAGATCAGGAGTGTGCTACATTCAGAGTGCAGGGATCAGAAGTGTGCTACATTCAGAGTGCAGGGTTAAGGAGTGAGTTACATTCAGAGTGCAGGGTTGAGGATTGCGCTATGTACAGAGTGCAGAGTTATGGATTGCACTATGTACAGAGTGCAGGGTTAAGGTAAGGACTGCACTATGTACAGAGTGTAGGGTTCAGGAGTGCGTTACATTCAGAGTGCAGGGAACAGAAGTGTGCTACATTCAGAGTGCAGGGATCAGAAGTGTGCTACATTCAGAGTGCAGGGCTCAGGAGTGTGCTACATTCAGAGTGCAGGATTCAGGAGTGCATTACATTCAGAGTGCAGTGTTAAGGAGTGAGTTACATTCAGAGTGCAGGGTTGAGGATTGCGCTATGTACAGAGTGCAGGGTTGAGGAACACCTTACATTTCAGCTTTGTGTGCTTTGGAATGGAATGACAAGGTACTCAGGTGTTAAGGAAGGCTAAGGCTAGGAGTACACATGCTTTTGTTGCACAGCTGTTAATGGGCATCACAGGGAATAATGGAATTCCTCCTGTCCCCAAATTTCTGCCCCTCCCCCAGTACAGAGCTCTTTTCTCCTCCATGTCCAGTGCAGATTACCCCTCTCCTCCTCTTCCAGTATAGAGCTTTCCTCTTCTCCCTGTCACTACACAGCACTCCTATCCCCACAGATAAGACTTTCAGAGGTCACACTAACGGCGCTGGCTGGATATACTGAAGGCATGAGGCTAGAGCTGTATGCAAACTCTGCTCTGCCCCCTCCTCTGATTTGAGTGTGCCGCTGGGAGAGGATCACTGTCACATATAAAACACAGAAGCTGGGCTTCCATATTTATAAATGACAGCAGTGAGTGGCAATGCAAGGGGCCAGCGCCAGACACCTGTTACTACTGCATTATGTACTTGAAGCTGCTGGCTGGCTGGGCCCCCCTGTCAAAGGGAAGGGCCCATGCCACCTACAGGAGGCCCAAAGGTGCCACCTTATCAGCAGCCCTGCCCCTATGAATAATATCCCAAACCTACCTATTAAACCTCTTTGTATAAAAATTGGAGGAGAAGAAAGTGTCTGTGTTGCCCTTAGCAACCAATGACACTTAGGGGTTGATTTACTAAAACTGGAGAGTGGAAAATCTGGTGCAGCTCTGCAAAGAAACCAATCAGCTTCCAGGTTTTATTGTCAAAGCTTAATTGAACAAGCTGAAGTTAGACACTGATTGGCTACCATGCACAGTTGCACCAGATTTTGAATGCACCAGATTTAGTAAATCAACCCCCTAATTTCTTTTTTGTGAATGCCATCAGTATCTAAACCCAAGAACAAAAATGAAAGAGGACACACAGGGGCTCAAATGCCTAGCGCATTACCCAAGATTTATTGAAAGAAATCTACAAAAGCCAAATGCATACTCACAAACATCAAAAGTAAAAAGCATGGCACGTGTGACTGATGGTCAACTAACGTTATAGGTTCCCATCTGCTGGTAGTGCTGGCAAGCTGACATGTTTTGGGGACACGAGGAAGAAGCTTGAGGAAGGGGATATGTCCCCATGGGGCTTGCCAACACTACCAGCACTTGGGAACCCACAACATTGGTTGACCATCAGTCACTCGTGTCTTGCTTTTTACTTTTGATGTTCGTGAGTATACATTTGGCTTTTGTTGATTTCTTTCAATAAATCTTGGGTAATGTGCTAGGCGTTTGCATCTCCTGTGTGTCCTCTTTCAGCTTGTGTTTGGATTCCCATGTCTGAGAAGTGCTGCACCTCCTAATCACTATCCCGGAGGTTCGTGTTCAGCAAACATGTAATATGTTACAACTTACCAGTTCTTAGGTATGGTGACTGCATTCATTTTTGTTGTTGTTGCTTGTTTTTTTTTTTCTTTTAAGGTTTCTTTTCCTTTATTTTTAACCTGTGATAATGCTAGTTCTAGACTTCCTACTCTTAAGACAGGACTCCTCCCTTTCCTCAACCTCCAAAAAAGTCAGAATGGGTTATGAAGTCCACAGAGGAGAACAAGGCAGAGCTCAAAAGACACCATGAGATTTCAGTACAGCACCGAATACAGGAAATGTCTGGCAGATCAAACAGATATAACAAAATTATATTAATGGTATATTTAACATGTCAAAGGAGAGCAAATAAGGCACATTCAGTGTAAGGTTTTACATATACGGGGTCCTTTCACACAGATCAGTTTTTGGGACACAAATGCATGAAAAATATATCCCTTTAAATCCTATGGAACTCTTCACATAAAGTTGGAATATCTGATTGTCAAATGATTCTTCTTTGGAATAACTGATGCATATACGTGGCAGGAAGACAATGCTCAGAAAACAAATCTGTCCACTCAGGACAGTCAGCCAGTAGGTGTCTACATGGGTCACAAAATGCCTATAGGCAGCTGCCCAGTCCATGTCACAAACATTTCATATCTATAGGCACCTTTAGATGGTAGTTTAAGAAAACACAGATTACTGCCCTCTAGCTTTTATAAATCAATCATTCAGTATGCAATCTTTCAATACATAGCTCAGATATGATGGGTCTGTTACAATATGAGATTCAAATACCTTCTTCAGATATAACAGGATTTCAAATATAACTAGGCAGCGCAATGGCTCTTGCTGAAAGCATAGCAAATAAAAGGGATCAAAACATACTTCTTTTTTCCTGTATAAATATATAAAATTACCCATTTCACTGATCACAGCAGGAGCCAATCACTTCAGAGTGACTACAGTATTCTGTCCTTTTTCCCTGGAGAACACAGTAATAAATGCTATTAGATGCATATAATGAATAGCATTTGTATGACATATTTAAACATAGCCATTAAGCATATTTTCCTGGTACAAAGGGAATTTCCTAGGGCTGCTTTTTATGCTCAGTGTTTTCAAGCAGAGCTACTTTTCTTCGTTTTTCAGGGGTGAATATTTTTACAGATGCCACCAGCCAATCATAGTGTATATGTAACTTAAAAACAAGCATTTGAAAATGTTATGATCTTCAGCAGAATAGCCAATGGAAGCAAATAATGTGAAAATCAATGCAAAGTAAAAATAGAGCAAACCATTCTACCTGTGAAATGCACTTCCCATTAAGAGGTTCCCTTTCTAAATGAACATCATTAACAAATGCTGCAAGGCTTCAAAATAATATCACACTGATGTTATATAAATGTTTTTTTTATTATTTTTTTAAAGAGAACAAGATGTAAAGTCTCAACAAACATTATTGTTACCTTAGATTGCCTACATTTCTAATTTAAATGAGTGGAACTCCTAAATGAAATATTAATTGTAGCTAGAAGGAGCACTTGTCACAATACTCAAAAAGAAGCCCCCAATCCGCAGGCTATTGTGGAATCCATTAAAGGAGAATTATCATTAAAAAATTATTCCCATTAGCGTGGGTTGTTCTGTTTCTCTCCAGGAACTCCTTCATTATTTCCACAATAGCTTTATGTGAGATGGTAAAATCTCTGGACCTTTACGCCTGCTTGATGCTTGTATAATTAAGATCAGCAGGAAAGTACTGAAGTTCTGATTTTTTCTCCATAAATAAATTGTGCAATGATAATAATATAGCTGATGTTAGTGCATGTATTTACCAGAGTGATGGACTTGTTTGTCCATGTAGAATTAATTTTTCACTTACCATAGTACCAGAGTTGGGTTGTATTGGCCACTGGCCGTGCAGACATTGGGGTTGAGGCAAATAGACTGTGCACTTTGCAAAGTGCAGTTGTACTCTGCAAGTTCATTTGCTCCACAGTTTAGTAAATGATGTAAAGCTTCACTTTGCAAAGACGACCCAATCACATTCAAGGAAAATAAAATAAACAGCATTTTTGCGTTCACATGATTGGATGATAGAAGACAGCAAAGGCTCCCTCATTTACTAAACTCTGGTTCAACTGCTCTTGCACAGTTTATTTGACTTTAGTAAATCAACTTCATAGAGACTATTTACGCCATTTGTGTGATATTGCATTTTGTTGCATTTTTCAACACAGGCAAACTCTCTGGACATGAAAAAGTATATTTTTGGTGGAGCCTGTTTACAACATTATGCTTTTTGTAGTGCATTAAAAACAGTTCTGCAGGCTGAATTTTGGGTGCCATTCAAGTCATTTGAAAAGGAAAGTTTCAAAGATTGAACACATTTAAAGTGCTTTCAACACACACATCAATGCAATGGGGTTGATTTACTAAGACTGGAGAGTGCAAAATCTGGTGCAGCTATGCAGAGAAACCAATCAGCTTCCATATTTTATTTTTGTCAAAGCTTAACTGAACAAGCTGAAGTTAGAATCTGATTGGCCACCATGCAGAGCTGCACCAGATTTTGCACTCTCCAGTTTTAGTAAATCAACCCAAGAAAATAAAAAAGAGAAAAGCCACCTGTAATAACACAAATAATTTGTGTCCTAATACTATCTCCGACTCACTTATCGTTGAAGTGTGGATTTATAAACCGGGAAGGCATAATAGAAAATATGGTAGTGTGACAAGAGCAACACCACCCAAGAAAAAAGTGGTTACTTAAAGATCCACGTGGAGTAATATAAATTCAGTAGTTACAAAGAGTACTTTATTTGATCACATAGATCATAGGGAGGTTAAACAGAAGCACGGTGAACATATCAAACAAATAAAATCATTTAAAAGCACTTGGCATCCTCATTTCTGGGTGGTTTTTAGCACATAGGGAACCATATAATGCAATGGGATTTCCTAGCTATATGATCCTGGGTTTCCATATGATTCAATCTTGTATTTAGATTAGCCATACATTCTCCAGAAGTATTCTTTGGTATATACCAGCATAAGTAGAGTAACTTCCTAGAAATGGAAACCAGAACAAAACGATATGGTAGTGAAAAACTTAAATTACACATAAATCATGTACTGCACCAAAGCTGCCCCATGCAATAAAGAACTAGTAGTTCCATTACCTTCTCAATAGCTTGGCTGTCATACCAGCATGATGAATGTAGAGACTTCCTGGGTAACCACCCCAAGTGAAACAAAGTCCACAATAACAGGTGATTCTAAAGATATATATAAAAATATAGATCATAAATATCAAGCAGAATCCCTGAATAGTAAAAAACAAAAAAAAGGTATATATTATCATCAATGAAGATCAAGAGGACTTCACGTTGACTTGAAATAAGATCAGGTCCTTTCTGCTTTTCAATAGTGAATATATGAGTGGGAAGCCAGGTAGTCTCAATATATAAATTCCAAAAAGAGTATTATATATATAGCAGGCACTGTATACCTGAGTCTATATACCCAATGAAGGGTTTCCAAAAATTGCTCAAACTGAGAGAGTGAAACGGTTCCTTAAAGATATGACTACATCACAGCGTACAGCACGTGTGTGACATAAAGTAAATATATTCCTCTAAAGAGGAGTTCCAAAAAATTCCCTGAAAAACAGGGGTACTAGGCACATATAGCATTCAATATAAACTCCATATAGGCTCTATGAATCTAAACAATGGCTAGCCGCTAACTGAGCCAAATAAGCAAAAATAACTTGCCACCGGTGGAAGTATGCTCTGATTTAGAATTGCCATGTGCGGACTGCTGGAATAGTAGCCTTATGGTAGTCTTTTCAAAGCCTCGTGCCTTCCTAGCATGGAGCTGAAGCAACGCTGCTCCTTCCCTCCTCGTGGACACCGCACCCTATGAAGACGCCGAGCGTAGTGACGTCATTACGTTGACGCGTTTCGTCCGCCAATCACCGCGGACTTCATCAGAACTGGGAGGGGACTTCATTTCCATTACCTTATATAGTTCACTAATTGCATACAGAGAAATCTCTATGTCGCCCTCTTGTGTTGAAAAGATATCACTACATTAAAAAATCCAAAGTGAGTTTAAAAGAACATATATTGACTGCTGACATTACAGAGAAAGGCCTTATTTGGATGGGAAAATCATCTTTAGAAAGAAGGAGGAAAGGACAGAGTTATTACAATTCTGATGTCAGTATGGGCAGTACGGGGACCATCAAATCCAGATGAGAAATTCATGTTTTAATACTATTTTGTATTATTATTTAAGTTGGAACATACCTCAAATTAGATTCTCTATTTAGTCCCTTCAGGACTATCATACCGAGAGTATATTTTACCAAAGGAAAACATAGTTCCCATGGTTTAAAAATAACGGTGTAGGCGTTATAGCAGCAGAAGAAAATAAATTCAAAAAAGCTTAGTTCAAAAAGACTTTAAAGTTGAGTTCTGTGTTTAGTCCATAGGGGACAAGTGCACCAAGGGTATAAATCCAGAATTTCTCTTTTTGGAGGAGGACTTTGTCAAAGTCACCCCGTCTAGCTGAAATATTCAGCAGAAAAATTCCTTTAACTTTCAAACCGTCTGTCCTTCTCCCGTGTACTTCTTTAAAATGTTGTGCCAGGGGATTTTCTTTCTCCCCCTTGCTTCCATTTCTATTTTCATTTCTAATATCTCTCAGATGTTCACCGATCCTGGTTCTAAGAGTCCTTTTAGTTTTTCCTATATATATCTTTTTACATGGACATTCTATCATATATATTACTCTATTGCTGGAGCAGTTAATGAAGCTACCTATCTGAAATACCCGAGAGTCATCCTTATTAGAAAACTGATTAGTCTTATGCACATATGGGCAGATTTGACAGTGGCCACATGGAAACATACCTCTCATGCGTGTCTTTCTGGTTAACCAGTTTGTTTGAGGAGTTCTCTGAAATTCTGACTGTACTAGTATGTCATTTAGATTCTGAGCTCTTTTTGCTACCATTTGAGGGCTCTCCCCTACAATTCTTGCTATCTGTGGATTTTGTGTTAGTAGATGCCAATGTGAGTCCAGGGTCTTCCTAACTTCCCTCCATTGTTGTCCAAATTTAGTTATGAATCTTACAGGTTGGTTCAAGGGGTCCCCCTCTGATTTTGATTTTGGCTTATTTATTAATTCCTCTCTTGTTCTACCCGAGGCTCTTCGTTTAGCTCTTCTTAGGGTTCTATGTGAATACCCCCTTTCCCTAAATCTCTTATAAAGCTGAATGGATTAATTTCTATATTGTGCTTCCTCTGTACAGTTCCTTTTTATTCTCTGAAACTGACCAATAGGTATGCCCTGTTTTAAACTCCTTGGATGATAGCTACTGGCATGCAGAAGGGTGTTAGCCGCTGTTTCCTTTCTAAATGTTTTAGTGACCAATCTGTTTTCGTATATTGAGATTGAGAGGTCCAAAAATGATATTACTTCTCTATCTACTGTATAAGTTAGTCTAATATTTCTATCGTTCTCATTTAGGGATCCCAGGAAGTTTTCCAACTGGTCCATACCACCATCCCACACCATCAGGACGTCATCAATGTACCTCAGTCATTTCACCATGTGTTGCTTAAAGGGAGTAGATGGATATACCAACTCTTCTTCCTATAGGCCTAGATGCAAGCATGCAAAGGCCGGGGCCCAGGGTGCTCCCATGGAGGTACCACATATTTGCTGATAGAAGGAACCAAGGAATTGGAAGCAGTTATGGGTCAGCATAAATTCCAGGAGGTCCAGAATAAATTCATTCTGAGCCTCCATTTCAGGAAAGTATATCTCCAGGAAGAAAGCCACAGCTCTCAAATCCCAGATATGTGGAATAGAAGTATATAATGATTCCACATCTATGCCAACCAAAAGTGCCCCCTCTGGTACCTTAAAATTTACAATTTTTTTCAATACATCTCCAGTGTCCCTTACATAGGATCTAAGTTCAAGGACCAAGTACTTAATAAGATCATCAACAAACCTACCAACTAGTTCCAGCGGGCCTTTTATGGCAGCTACTATTGGGCGTCCCGGTGGTTGGGTGGGGTTTTTATGTATTTTTGGAATTACATAGAACGTGGGAATATTATAAACATCTACTGTCAACATATCACCTTCCTGTTTTGTTAGGAGGTTTGCTTCCCGCGCCCATTCCACTTTTTTGTTCAGAGCAGCAACCAATTCCGGGAAGGGACTCGTATGAAGTTTACAGTATATGTTGGAATTCCTCAACTGTCTCAGTACCTCCTTCTCATATTCATCACTTTCTAATAGTACTACATTTCCCCCTTTATCACTCTTTTTAATCACAATGATTTTAGCGTTTTTAAGCTCCCTAAGTGCTCTTCTTTCACCTTTAGTGAGATTATCGGGGTTCTTCATTGTCCAGTTAATTTTGCTCAGGTCCTCATGTACCAAATCTAAAAAGGTACTAAGCCATTTATTTTCCCTAATATTCGGCATTCTTCTAGATGGAGTTTTTAATCTAGTATGTCTTTTCCACTTATTCGAAACACATTTTTCCCCAGTTTCTCCCATAGTAGGGGCCTCCTCTAGAAGGCTTAGGAGGTCATTTAATGCCTGTTGTTCCCTTTCTGAGTCTAGGCCGTAGGGATTCTGTTCATCTCTAAGCAAATACGGGATTTTTAACAGGATCTTACTCTACTTATGCTGGTATATACCAAAGAATACTTCTGGAGAATGTATGGCTAATCTAAATACAAGATTGAATCATATGGAAACCCAGGATCATATAGCTAGGAAATCCCATTGCCTTACAGTTGTGACCAAAATTATTCAACCCCCAATGCTGTAAAGGGGTTTAGGGACTATAGTGTACATTTGGAATTGTATTCAGAATCAAATCCTACAAGGACGTTGTAACTACCCAAATGCAACTAAAATGACATCAATTGTTTATGTAATACAGTAGTAAATGGTTCTTATGTGGTTTCTTCATTGCCACAATTATTCAACCCCTTAAAGACTACCACTCTGAAGAACAGAGGTTCATACAGGTGCTTTCCATCAGGTATTGAAAACACCTGTGGATGTCACCGAGCAGCAATCAAGCATAATAAGCACCAATTAGGCAGCTTTAAAATGACTGTGATACTCAGCTCCTTCTAGACATTTACTGGTGTGGTTACAAACATGGTGAAGGCAAGAGAATGGTCCAGGAAGACAAGAGAAGAGGTGATTTCTCTTCACAGGAAGGGCAATGGCTATAAGAAGATTGCAAAGATGTTAAACATACCAAGAGACACCTTAGGAAGCATCATTCGCAAATTCAAGGCAAAGGGCACTGTTGAAACGCTACCTGGTCGTGGCAGAAAGAAGATGCTGACTTCGACTGCTGTGCGCTACCTGAAGCGTAGAGTGGAGAGAAGTCCCCGTGTGACTGCTGAGGAACTGAGAAAAGATTTGTCAGATGTGGGTACAGAAGTTTCAGCCCAGACAATAAGACGCACACTGCGTAATGAAGGCCTCCGTGCCAGAACTCCCAGGCGTACCCCCTTGCTGTCTCCAAAGAATAAGAAGAGTCGACTGCAGTATGCCAAAAGCCATGTGGACAAACCACAAAAGTTGTGGGATAGTGTTCTGTGGACTGATGAAACAAAATTAGAACTGTTTGGGCCCATGGATCAACGCTATGTTTGGAGGAGGAAGAACAAGGCCTATGATGAAAAGAACACCTTGCCTACTGTGAAGCATGGTGGAGGGTCAATCATGCTTTGGGGCTGTTTTGCTTCTGCAGGTACAGGGAAGCTTCAGCGTGTGCAAGGTACCATGAATTCTCTTCAGTACCAGGAGATATTGGATGGAAACGTGATGCAGTCCGTCACACACCTGAGGCTTGGGAGACGTTGGACCTTTCAACAGGACAATGATCCCAAGCATACCTCCAAGTCCACTAGAGCATGGTTGCAGAGGAAAGGCTGGAACATTTTGGAGTGGCCATCGCAGTCACCAGACTTAAATCCGATTGAGAACCTCTGGTGGGACTTAAAGAAAGCAGTTGCAGTGCGCAAGCCTAAGAATGTGACTGAACTGGAGGCCTTTGCCCATGAAGAATGGGCGAAGATACCCGTAGATCGCTGCAAGACACTTGTGTCAAGCTATGCTTCACGTTTAAAAGCTGTTATAACTGTAAAAGGATGCTGTACTAAGTACTAAGATTGAATGTCACTTGGGGGTTGAATAAAACTGATAATGCTGTGAGCACAGAAAAGACATTTGTGGTTATTTCATTATAACTGTTATGTTATATTTGTCTGACCTACAAGTGCCTCTTTAATGTAAATGTAAGCAAGATGACTGAATGATCAAAAGCAATGTCAAACTGGCCAAAACACTCAATTTCAGTGGGGGTTGAATAATTTTGGTCACAACTGTATATGGTTCCCTATGTGCTAAAAACCACCCAGAAATGAGGATGCCAAGTGCTTTTAAATGATTTTATTTGTTTGATATGTTCACCGTGCTTCTGTTTAACCTCCCTATGATCTATGTGATCAAATAAAGTACTCTTTGTAACTACTGAATTTATATTACTCCGCGTGGATCTTTAAGTAACCACTTTTTTCTTGGGTGGTGTTGCTCTTGTCACACTACCATATTTTCTATTAGTAAATCAACCCCATTGCATTTTAATGTGTAGTACATTTGGAGGTCTCTAAATGATTTTTATGTGCAGGGGCTGTTTTTGAAGTCCTTTTTCCATTTTTCCTCCTTATTGGTTTCTCTTTGTGGTTTGATGTATAGACATTTATAAAACTGTACTACTTAAAGTGATGATAAAGGTTAGGATTTTATGTTTAAAAAAAAAAAAAGTCATACTTGATACAATGGTTTTGCACAGAACAGCCCTGATCTTCTTCATTTTGGGTCCTCCACTGGCGCTCCTGGGCCCTCATTCCTGCCGAGTGCCCCAGAGAAAGCAGTTTGCTATGGAAGCACCCAAATAGGCTTGGTCACAAGCTGCTACTCCACGTGTCCATGCACACACAGAGCAGCTGCTTGGCCCTGCCCCCTCTTTCTTCTCATTGGCTCACTGGCTTTGATTTGCTCAGCTAATGGAGAGAAGAGTCCCCGGAGGCTCTCGTGAACATGGTGGTGGTGGGGGGGGATCTGCTGCACACAGGTTTTTTTCTTTACCTTCATTCATAGAATGCATGAAGGTAAAAAACCTGAAGCCTTTTCAATCATTTTAATTACACATAGGGGTGGGTTTATTAAAACTGGGGAATGAAAGATCTGGTGCAGCTTTGCATAGAAACCAATCAGCTTCCAGGTTTCATTGTCAAATCTTAACTGAACAAGCTGAAGTTAGAAGTTGATTGGCTACCTTGCACAGCTTCACCAGATTTTGTACTCTCCAGTTTTAGTAAATCAACCCAAAGTGTTATACTATACTAAATATTGAATCCATCCTGTAAATTCTTGAACTTGCTATTTGTAAATGCCAGTGTAAACAAAGAGAAGTGGTGAAAAACAGGGGCTTGTAATGTTAACCAATCATTTTAGGGGTATTAATTATTCTTGATCTGTGAAACTGGGGTGTGTTCTTTCCTTAGTTTGCAATCACCTCTAGCTTAGATTTTTAATAAACTTTATACTTTTCCTAAGCACAGAAAATTTGGATTAATGTAATTTTATCTCTTCTACAGCAGCAGAGAACTGTAAGGAATTGACCAGTAGAAAGGGTCTCATACCCAATCCTTATGGACTATTATATTCAAAACAAGGGTCATTGCAGTGTTGGTATAATAGGGTCACTCAACCCAACAAAAAAGATTACACAGATAACCACCGACAGCCACTTATACTCATTCATATTCATAATTGATGTCATAGATAAAATTAGGGTGTGCCTTGGTTCAATGGATGTGCATTTAAGTACAGTACAATGCACAGATATAAACCATCTATGCTTTGTCGTATGGTACACTTGAGGGTCATGTGTGTTTTTAGTGCTGTAAAGTATGCTGATAACTCTTTAAAATAAATGGGCTAAGCGTGGCCAGCACAGCATGTAGCAGGATGTATTTCTGAGCAGCTCCGCAGGTGAGCCTGACAATCTTCCTGAAAGCACCTAGTCTATTGCTTCTTTACTCTGGCTACCCTCGGCTGCTATTGCCCCACTGTCTGGTGATGATAAGAAGAGGAAAGGACGGCCACATGGCATTCGACCTGGTAGGCCAAGGATGGCAGCCTTCCACCCCGCTCAGCTAGGGAGGCAGCATAGCGGTTCTTTGCCAAAACTCCGGATAAGGATCCTCCACCCTTTACCCCAATCATTTCTCCACACAACAACTCTCCTGTGAGTACACAGCCTCTTTATGTTAAAATGGTGCTGGCTGCACAGCAGTCTGACATAGAGCCTGAAACTACACTGCATGAAATCCTTTTTTCTGTTAATACTTGTAACTTCTCCATTGCTGATTTAACAGGGGAAGTTAAGGACATGAAAGTAGAAATCTCTCTGGTATGGCTGGATATGCAGTAGCTTAGAGAACTTAGAGGGCCAGCTAAGCAATATGCAGAATGTTTGCAGTGTGATGTTTTCTATGTGCCATCCATATCTTCTTCCAACACTTTTAGGCTGGAAGATCTGGAAAACTGCCTATGCAGGCAGTTGACATCCCAGGAAGATCTGAGGGAAAGAAACCTGTGGCATTCACTGAGTCCTGGCTTGTGGCTACGTTTGGAAGAGAGACCTTTCCCCCATGTTCGCTGTGGAAATAGCCCACAGGGTTTCTGCGAGGCCACCACCATCAGGCACTCCTCTGTGGCCCCTTTATTCCTACTCCTCAACTACAAAGACAGGGACGCTATCCTGACCAAGGCTAGAATGGCCACTGGCCTGTTTGCATATTTCCTTGTTCCCTAATTTTTCTGCTGAGGTCCTGCATCAAATGGGGACATTTCTGGATATTAAGAAGAGGCTATGCAACCTTGGTGCCCAATACCTAATGTTGTACCCAGCCAAGATCATGGTCATTGCCAATGGCAACACACAGTTCTTCGACAATCCTTCTGCAGCTGTGGACTGGCTAGATAGAGCATAACCTGACACACCGTTCTCCAACCTGATCAACCAAGTGCTTTATCTACCTATGTGGTGCTCTACTACTCATAAGCATTGGTTGGAAGCCCAGTCTCTAAATAATTCAGTAGTGCTCTCTGCAGCAGAGAAAAATAAATGGGCTGCCCTAACACAACTGTCATTAGTATTCTGCAGTACAAGTATGACCAGATATGTGCAAACTGCACAGAGAAAACCAGACTTAAGGCTAAGTGAAAAAATACAAGGGTTCTCCAAAAAGTTTTCAGACTTTTACATATATAAAAGTGTAGAAACTTTTTGAAGACCCCTCGTAGAAGCGCTGGGACTTGCTGGTTACTGTGAAACACCCACTGGTGGACACTGGAGCTACACTATTTAGGCCCAGCAAACACAGTGCCACTGGCAAGTATTTTATTTTCTGACAGCAGCACACCTTGAGTAGTAACACAATGCTTATACCTTAAATTGAAGGTATATCAACACCCTTATCCTTATAAACTAAATTATTCTTTGTGTAGACTCAAAGATACAGCTCAACTCTAAGCACAGAGAAATCATATTCCCTAGAATTCATAAAAAGCTTCAAAATACTCATTAGATATCTGTCTTGTAATAGTGCGACAAGTGTGACAAAGCAGCTACAGCCTGAAAACAATTCAAAATGAGTATAAAGAGTAAAATTTTTTACATAATACGTTCATGTTTAGCATTGGCATTATTTGGCCATATCATGTTAGGTCTGTTGTATTCTTTCATATCTTCTGCTGATTGCTTCAAAATGTTTAATGCCAAATCTGCAAAAAAATCACAAATTTACAGAGTGATTTTGTGAAATGGATACCACAGTTGATCTAGAAGAAAATGTTCTAACCCTTAAAAGGAAAAAAAATTACATGTATACTAATATCTGGTTCCAAGGTCTGGTTTCTTGTTAACTAATGACAATAATGCTGCATTGAACAACTCAAAACATAGATTTGCTAAAGGGAAACTAAACCTTTAGTAACAAAAACTAAGAGCAAGCAGCTTAGGATTGTAGAATAGACATGTTATGCCCCTTCTGCAATAAAACAAACTTGCCTGCCTGTTCCCAATGGCTCACTTCCATTACAGTAATTTTTGGCTTTGTGATGGAAGTGAGACAAGCAAATACCTTCTGCTTTAAAAAGCCTCAACTGTGCTAAGCTCGTTAGATCTGAGATATGACATTCATCAATTTTTTTCAATAGAATTACAATATTGTTTCTAATTTCAAAATCACCAATGCATAAAAAAACTGATTTGCAAGTAATATACATTACTGTCTAAAAGGAAGCCTCCTGTGTAGCTTCTAATAATACAACAATTCTTCTTGATGGATTCCTGTGTCAATGTAGAGAATGTTCCATCTCCTTCTGTTTTTCCCCTATTAACAATATGCTCTTTGCTTTCGTAAATTGTTTGCCTGCAAAGCATTGACTAAGAAATAATGTCAGCCTTGTTGTAATTTTATCAGGTTCTTATCATTTACAAGTGAGTCCCATGACGGCATTCGCGACTGAGTAATTAGAATGCGCACGCATTTCATTACTTGAAGGACAGCTATGGGAATGAATGTACAGCCTTAGGTGGGCAAACAAATTGGAAAAACGCTGCATGTACATTTAAACCTTCCCTTCCAATTAGCCCATGGAAAATGTGATTGTTCTATCATGTACAACAAGGCCTGGAATCATATAAAAACAGCACAACCTTGTCTGATCTCTCTGTTTACAACTGAATGAGTTATTGCACCTAAACATGTGAAATGTGGAATGTCATACTAAATCAATGTTATAGCTGCATTGTATATTAGTTTTATCATTTTATACTAATTAATAGTTATATTTTGTTTAATTATTTTATTTCATAATCTAGCTTATAGCTCTACTGAACCATCACAGATATACAGCAGTAAAAAAGCATCTGTTCACCCCAAACTTATTTAACTATCAGTTTTATTATTTTTTAAAGTGATTGTAAAGCTATTTTTAATTTTTTTAAATTAAAATAGTAAACTTGTTATACTTACCTTTTCTGTGCAATGGTATTACAAAGAGCATTCCCCGCACTTCCCCTTCTCGGGTCCCCCGCTGGTACTCTTAACTCCTCCTCTTTTTGATTCACCACCATAGGAAGCAGCTTCCTATTGGAGCGCACCTGTGGGCTGTGTGCTTCTCTTACCACACAACTCGTGGCTCATGCCCCACCCCCCTACTCCTTCCTCTCAGAATTTGATTGACAGCAACAGAAGCCAATGGCCCCGCTGCTCTCTCTGAGTCCTCTAACAAGAGGAAGAAAGAGCGGCTCTACTGCACTCAGGCACTGCGCTGGATCAAGACAGGATGTAGGTATTTAGGGAGGTGATGAGGCAATATAACCAATGGGAAATGTTTAACCTAATGCAGCGAATGCATTAAGATAAAAAATGACCTGCCTTTAGAACCATTGTAAGGATTCCGGCAGTAAAATCTCTGCATCTAAATTCTCTCCAATTACCATAGTTATTACAAGTGGATGTAATTAATTACTAACATTTTTCAATTAAATTTTGTTGTCAAGAATATAACAGGAGCACAGACTATACCCATGCGCCAGTAAAATGCATGAAACTCTATTGGGTGGGGGTATTTTTAAAAACTAGTAAATCTGACATTTACCAAACATTCACTGCAGGTGAGTCTTACTTGCATGTATTTTAAAGGACTACTGTATTTTAAAAGAATGTATCCTTGAAAGCTGCAAGAAGCAAGGCCTGTTTATGAAAGGGGCAACAAATACACGTACCTGAGTCTCAGCCCAAAAATTAACATGAACTGTAAAGTGGTTAATCTGTACCTCACAAAGTTCTGAAATAATAAAGAAGGATACCTTTAAGCACACATTATGCAGATGTCTCTGCCACCGCCCCGGTTGCACAGATTTAATATTCAGAAAATTATTGCCTAAATTACACATGTGTACCAGAAGACAGAGAAAAGGAGGAGTATGGATCTTTGGACTGGACTGAGCTGTGTGCACTGGGAAGTTGTTCCATATCTGGACATGTGAAGAAAAAGGTCAATACAGGAAAATTCCCAATTCTTGGGAGGAAAGGTGCATCTACAGCACATTGGTGGATGACAAAGAAGAAGAAGAAGAGGCTTCTGGTTATGCTCAACCTGTTGCACAGTGGCCAATTCCTTATCTGCCTCCAGTTTGTGGGCAGGAGGTGGTGGTTGACCCAACTGTCCCCATTATGCAGGTACCTGGTGCGGCATGTCTGGGAATTGTATGGCTTGGACTTTATGTACATACTTGAGACTTTGTTCAAAGTGCTGGAGGTGGAACAACCACAAATATCTGAGACACTACATGTGGACACTTAAGGGTACCTAAACAACATTGATATTTTCACTTTAGTATATTGGTCCTGCCATCTTTCCTTTTATGGGTTCCTACTGGCCCGAGGGACCTGCCATATTTAACAGGAGGAGTGTTGGCAGGTGTAGGATGTAGTTTTAGTTATGGCTTTCCACTAGTGATCCCAAACCGAAATTGTGGATGCCCCCTTTTCTTAGATGCTGTGGGTGGGGCCAGTGTGTTCAGGCATGGGAACAGGTTTCTCCTGGCCAACAACATGTAAGCTTGTGACTTGCGTTTAAAAGAGACAGACAGCCCTGTGCAGGGCTGAACTAGTGAGTGGCTTAATGGAGGACTCAAATGGGAAGAAGCAGAAGGATGTAGCTACTGTTGATGTTCGTTCAACAGGTCTGTATCTGAAAGCTCCATCCTTTACAAAAAAAAATCTTTAAATACTCTGTGTCTAAAAAGAAGCTAAAGCTTACGTCTACTCATGCTGCTGAACCCTGCTCTCATGTTGAAAAAATATCTTTTGTAGTTATTTTTGAGACTGATACTTTAGGGATGGTCAATCTCCTGGGTCCCTGGCATTGCTCAGTGGTTGCTCCTGCCGACTTCCATGTCACTATTGTGTCCTATAATGGGAGGGTCAGCAGAAGCAAAAAGTGACAGCTGCTGGATATTTGAGAGTTTGACACTACTGGAATGAGAGGTGGCTTTAGACTTTTAAGGCCTTAGACAAAACATAGACATAAGTAATAATTTGAAAAATAATTCAAGTGAAATGGGCAAGGCAACCATTTTTGGTTCAGGAGTGGGGTTAATAATTTAGGCATGCTGTAACTCGTAGCTCTGTGTTAGACCAAGGGTAGGGGGATGAAGGGGTGGATGGAGGGTGGAAAAACTCAATTACAGGTTTTACAGGTTTGCAGCATCTCACGACTGACAGAGCAAATACATTACATGCCAACCACAGGCCAAGACTTGAAATGCCAACTGCCGCACTGCTATGACTCCACTAACCCCTCATCTGCTGCACTGGTAACACTGTCCTGTATAGCACAACTCCTTGTAGGCCCAGAACTGATAGTATTGTCCTGTGGATGGGAGCTCCAGAAGGGTCACGTGAGAGGTAAGTGTGACAGGGCTCCTAACTCTGCCTTAGCACACGTCCCCTGTCTCAAAACAGGTGTAATGCGTTAAGCCAGTGTTTTTTAACCTTTTTACCTTCGAGGAACACCTGGCAAAAAGTTGGAGATCTTGGGGAACCCCTGAAATAATATTCACAACTACAGCTCACGGAACATTGGTATAATCAGCAAACTATATAAACCATAAAAATGCTGCGCTACATTCAAATTAATTAAAGTGAATGTGGAATTCAATATCTCAAATAAATAGCAATAATGATAAATATAATAAGAAATGTGCTTAGTGATAACACAAAAATGATGGCAAAACACAAACTTAAATCAATACGCATGTGCAAGAAAAATGCACATACATACAGTCATGGCCGAAATTGTTGGCACCCTTGATATTTTTCCTGAAAATCAAGTATTTCACACAAAAAAGGTATTGCATTAACACATGTTTTGCTATACACATGTTTATTCCCTTTGTATGTATTGGAACAAATATAAAACAGAGGCAGAAAAGCAAATATGACATAATGTCACACAAAACCCCAAAAATGGGCTGGACAAAAGTATTGGCACCCTTAACTTAATATTTGGTTGCACACCCTTTGGAAAACATAACTGAAATCAGTCGCTTCCTATAACCATCAATAAGCTTCTGACACCTCTCACCCGGAATTTTGGACCACTCTTCCTTTGCAAACAGCTCCAGGTCTCTCTTATTGGAAGGACACCTTTTCCCAACAGCAATTTTAAGATCTCTCCACAGGTGTTCAATGGGATTTAGATCTGGGCTCATTGCTGGCCACTTCAGAACTCTCCAGCGCTTCTTTGCCATCCATTTCTGAGTGCTTTTTGACGTATGTTTGGGGTCATTGTCCTGCTGGAAGACCCAGGATCTTGGACGCAAACCCAGCTTTCTGACACTGGGCCCTACAGTGCGACCCAAAATCCTTTGGTAATCCTCAGATTTCATGATGCCTTGCACACAGTCAAGGCACCCAGTGCCAGAGGCAGCAAAACAACCCCAAAACATCATTGAACCTCCACCATATTTTACCGTAGGTACTGTGTTTTGTTCTTTGTAGGCCTCATTCCGTTTTCGGTAAACAGTAGAATGATGTGCTTTACCGAAAAGCTCTATCTTGGTCTCATCTGTCCACAAGACGTTTTCCCAGAAGGCTTTTGGCTTACTCAAGTACATTTTGGCAAACTGTAGTCTTGCTTTTTTATGTCTCTGTGTCAGCAGTGGGGTCCTCCTGGGTCTCCTGCCATAGCGTTTCATTTCATTTAAATGTCGACGGATAGTTCGCGCTGACACTGATGCTCCCTGAGCCTGCAGGACAGCTTGAATGTCTTTGGAACATGTTTGGGGCTGCTTATCCACCATCCGGACTATTCTGCGTTGCAATCTTTCATCAATTTTCCTCATCCGTCCACGACCAGGGAGATTAGCTACAGTGCCATGGGTTGCAAACTTCTTGATAATGTTGCGCACTGTGGACAAAGGCAAATCTAGTTCTCTGGAGATGGACTTGTAACCTTGAGATTGTTGATATTTTGCCACAATTTTGGTTCTCAGGTCCTCAGACAGTTCTCGTCTCCTCTTTCTGTTGTCCATGCTTAGTGTGGCACAGACAGACACACAATGCAAAGGTTAAGTGAACGTCTCTCCTTTTTATCTGCTTTCAGGTGTGATTTCTATATTGCCCACACCTGTTACTTGCCCCAGGTGAGTTTACAGGAGCATCACATGCTTGTAACATTCTTATTTATCCGCAGTTGTGAAAGGGTGCCAATACTTTTGTCCAGCCCATTTTTGGAGGTTTGTGTGACATTATGTCGAATTTGCTTTCTTTCCTCCCTTTTTTTGTTTTGTCCCAATACACACAAAGGGAATAAACATGTGTATAGCAAAACATGTGTTAATGCAATACGTTTCGTGAGAAATACATGATTTCCTGGAGAAATATCAAGGGTGCCAACAATTTCGGCCATGACTGTATATTACATCACACGTGCAAAAATGTGAAGTGAAGTTACATCTAAATAATACACACAAACTCAAAGTCCAATAATGGAATATTAAAGGTAAAAAAAAGTCCAATAATGGAATATTAAAGGTGAAAAATTTTTTTGGTAAACTGTGTTTCCAATAGGCTGTAAAGTGACCACAGGTGAAACAAAAACGTGCAGGTATCTGGGTGTAGATAGCTTGTGAATCCAACCACCTTCTGGATTAGCCTCTCACCTCATCTCTTCGACCCTTGCGGGTCAAAGAGCAGTATGGATCCCTCTCACAGATCCTCCAGGCACCAAAGCACTCCAAAACCACTTCTCAGGATATAATATTCCCACTCAGCTCTTCTCCAGGTATAGATGAAATATCAGTAGCAGCCAGTCCACATTAAACCCTTATGCTCTCAAATGAGGATATGTGTATGTAAGTTGGGTGTACAGCTGAGTCCACAGGTGTACCAAGATGGCCGCCACGCCGGAAATACGTCACCGCGCTACGCCGACGCGTTACGTCACAATATCACGTGACTTCATCAGTCACGTGATATTGTGACGTAACGCGTCGGCGTAGCGCGGTGACGTATTTCCGGCGTGGCGGCCATCTTGGTACACCTGTGGACTCAGCTGTACACCCAACTTACATACACATATCCTCATTTGAGAGCATGAGGGTTTAATGTGGACTGGCTGCTACTGATATTTCATCTATACCTGGAGAAGAGCTGAGTGGGAATATTATATCCTGAGAAGTGGTTTTGGAGTGCTTTGGTGCCTGGAGGATCTGTGAGAGGGATCCATACTGCTCTTTGACCCGCAAGGGTCGAAGAGATGAGGTGAGAGGCTAATCCAGAAGGTGGTTGGATTCACAAGCTATCTACACCCAGATACCTGCACGTTTTTGTTTCACCTGTGGTCACTTTACAGCCTATTGGAAACACAGTTTACCAAAAAATTTTTTCACCTTTAATATTCCATTATTGGACTTTTTTTTACCTTTAATATTCCATTATTGGACTTTGAGTTTGTGTGTATTATTTAGATGTAACTTCACTTCACATTTTTGCACGTGTGATGTAATATATGTATGTGCATTTTTCTTGCACATGCGTATTGATTTAAGTTTGTGTTTTGCCATCATTTTTGTGTTATCACTAAGCACATTTCTTATTATATTTATCATTATTGCTATTTATTTGAGATATTGAATTCCACATTCACTTTAATTAGTTTGAATGTAGCGCAGCATTTTTATGGTTTATATTCACTTGATCATTGGTATATGATTTAATGTTAGCAGCTGTTTGGGGTTCATTTATTATTTTAATTTGTTTTAACACACATTTTGGAGCGCAGGAGGGTCACACCATTATTATAATCAGCAAACTGTTGATATTAACAATAATTTTTAGAAATAGCATTAAATAAAAGGATAAGTATTAAAATGTACCTATTTAGTGTGAAATTTATGCTTTCTTTTTCTACAGAGATGCTCCATTCTGGGTCCAACTTGGGATAAACAGCATGTGGGGGGTCCACAGGGCAGGGTACTAGGACTCAGGAAGGCACACTACATGTGAAGGAAGCAGGAGGGGCTGGCGGGGAACAGCGAGCTACAGCCAATAGTATGGCAACTGCTTCCCTGCACATGTGTCTATACGATCTACCTGTCAGCTACCTGCGACTGACAGGTAGATTGCCATGGAACCCTAGTTGAAAAGCACTATGTTAGGCAAATTAGGCAACCGCAAGGCCCCTGTGAGCACGAGGCCTTAGGCGACCTCCTAATTTGCCTAATTAAAGAGTCGCCTCTGACTGGAAATGTCTTGGAAGAAACTTCAGACCTGGATTACTCGTAAAGCAGCAAAGGCAGAATTATTTCTTTGTTTATTTGAAAGTACAGGACTTTCAAAGAACTTTTTTTTTGCACGTGACAGGAATGGTATGTGCAATTGGATTGGTTATTATAGCTAGCAGATACAACTGTGCTCCAATTTTTTTAAACCAGCTCCTTTAGCTGTGCAGACAAAGACTTTCACCCTGAGGTCCCAAACAGAAAACGTGAAATGTCATTTTTTTAAGACCATATTTGGCAGCTTGTCAATTACAGACAGTGCTCCTCTTAATGGAAATTATGAATCATCTCTTCCATTCTCTTTTTCATTTAGAAGCGTACACACATAGTGAAAACCAAAATGTATTTGTTATTGACTCAGAGCCCAGCTTCCTGGCTGAAAAGTGCATGCACTTCTAAGATATCCTATTTAAAGGTAAACTTCAGTAACAGCCATCTGCCTCACTAACATTTCCGGTGACATAGGGCCAGATGCTTAGTTTTAATGCTATGTGGTTGCTTAATCATCTGTTAAAGCGAGTGATTGGCTTAACCCTATCAGTAACTGGCTGAACATCCCCAATTACATACAAAAACCAAAGATAAAAAATACCGTAGATTCATTTTATTCCAGACTCAAGGATCAGTACATGTCAGCGTTATCAAATCACATGATTAAATAACTACTACACTTAAAGGATAAGTTCACCTTTGGGAACATGTTACATGTTCCACCCGTTTTTGGGGGGGGGAATATGTAATGTGTTCCAATAGCTGCCCCCCTCCCTCTGACAGATAATACGGGGAGAAGTTTCCCCGTACTGTCTGTCACATTTGAAAATAGCGCGGCCATACGGTGCTCTGCCCACACGGCCGCATCATTCATTCACAGACTTCCATGAATGAATGAACTGCAAGTCGTGACGGCCTTAGTATCTGTGGGCTTGTAGTTTTCTATCAACTACCATTGAGCTCTATAGTCCTGGAAGCTTCCTGTCAGTATATCTGCTTGACTGTACATCCCGTACGGCAAGCAGATATTCTGACAGGTCTGCAGGAGACCTGCATGGCATCAGAGATCTACTGATCGCTGGTGCAATGCTTTCCAGGCTCCTTTGGACAAAAATAATAAATGTGTATGATAGCTTTGCAGCTGAATTATCCAGAGAAGAAATTATGAAGGAGATTATTTCAGCGGTTAAAGAAAAGATGTGTTGACCTCGAATTGCATGAGCAGAATATTATAGGACTAAGAAAATTCCAAGGGGTTTCCGCATTAAGAATCTACTGACAATCGGTCACCACAAGTAGGAGTTCTGTGAGAAATGGTGTGAGTTCTCTAGAAATTCTGAAGGGCCCTCTGCACACTGGTATATACCTTTCAAGCAAACTTTGCAATAAATAGGTGTAACAGCGTATACCCAGAGATGGACGCGGTTCAACCATTTTGGCTTCAACCTCCATCTTGGCAAAGGGGTTAACCATCCTGACAAACATATTTCCCCCTCATTGTCCCCCTCCCTTTCTGAGAATCCCAGCAACATTTGGCCAGTGTGTATGTGTGTAGGAGTGTCACAGGAGGCCAGGTCCCAGCAGGGGGCTAGGAGCTATAAAGTCCCCAAGGGAGCTGGGGCCTAGCTGTCCTAAGAACCTGTAAAATGTAACACCTCGTATAAGATAAGGCAAGCTTTAACCAGAGTTCAAGACATTCCAAGGAAGGCGGGACCAGCTAACACTTTTAAAAAATCAATCTTGGAATGTGAGAGACTTACATAAAAACCGGACATATCGTCAGATTGGCCACGAGAAGGCGAACAGTTTGGTAGGTCACTCGCCTTGTCTCGAATACATAGGAAAGCCAAAAAATAGATCTCGTGAAACGTTCAGTGTATAATTTCATAATTCATATCAATCAATCCTCAGACATGTCTGCCTAATAATCTACCCGCGGGTGGAATGTCACTTGTGCAGATGGAGAGTTATGGGCCAAAATATGAGTTATGGGAGATTTTGGCTCTAGTTGAGGAATCCGCCCATACCTACACGCCCTAAATGGGGTATTGGTCCTTGACTTCAGAGACACCCCCTGCTGGGGAACTACAAATTAGGCTGTCAGGCCTAAGAGAAGGAAGTTGAAGACGTCTCCCATTTTTAACATCAGTACCACCTGGGGAGACCCGTGCCCTTTCGCTCTGAAACTTGGATCTGCTAACCGAGGACTTTGGCAAGTACCTTAACCCTTTCACCTCTCTCTGATATCTCTTTGCTGTGCTGTTAGTCTCTGTATATTTATATATATACCTTAGTTACAGTACATCTTTTCTGTAAATATTTTTATTGCACCAGTTTGACCTTTTAGTAATAAATCTTTCCTTCTGAAAGTGTTGAATTGTTTCTATAGCGCTTTATTGCAATTTACGAATTCCTGCCTCTAAAGAGAACGCTACTGTGTTTGTTTAACCCTCTGTATAACCATGTTATACAGACGATTACCTCAACTATTATAGTGTTATAACTGATATCGCTGAGTTTTCTCTTTCTCTGTACAAAAAGGAGGTGGTGGCAGTGTGAAGGGTTAATTGTGTAATTATCCTGACCCAGTAACAAGCACTCAGGCTGCCGGTACATAGATTGTGGTCCAATTAGCTGGAAAATTATTGTACAGGGTGCAGCTGGGTGTGGCATTGTTACGCACGTGACATCGCGGATTTAGATCGGCTAGTCCTTTGGTCACGAGTTTGGTGAGAAGGTCTGGGGTCTGACGCCGCGATCGTGACAATAGGGATATTGGTTCACACATATTTCAATACATGTTTAAGCTGTCCAACTGCGTCAAAGTAATCCCTCTATGTCCAGTCCTACTCTGCTCTGCCTACACAAATGCTACTGTGGACGCAATGACAAAACAGGGGAAAAGACAAAGTGGGGGAGAGATACCAGATTTAGGTCTGGCTACTGACCCACAATACAACAAACAAGATAAACCTGTGCTCAAATCCCAATAGCTAGTACATGCATTCATCCATCAGGTGCTAAAGGGGTGTAACCACAAATTAACACTAGAAATTCTGAAGGAATTTTTTTTTCTTGGTGTGAGGTCTCAACACAAAATTTGCTTAACTATATGCTAATTGTCATTGGGGAAGTTAAAGTACAACTGTGTCAAGTAAACAGCTATAAGCTACCAAACGTTCTGTCCAGGACAAGGACCATCAATCTGGGACATTCCAGAAGATTGATAACGAGATATCAATATACCCTGAAAGATAGAAACAAGTCATGTGGGATAAACTCAGACTAGTCAATCAAGACATCAGGAAGGCTGGATATATCCCTGGCTAACCACCAAAGGAAGAGGCTTCAAAGATGCCCATCCAGCACAACATGCAAGGACGATCGACTATCTACATCAGAGAGTGATCACCCTACTGAAAATTCTTCAACTGAAAATTCGGGACATCAACAGGCACAACTACCTCCATGAGTACTACCAGCAAAACCCTTTTTCCAGTTGCCACCAGAAACGGCGACCCAGGAAGGGTATTAAGAGCCTGCAGCGCCCCTCCACCACACAGCAAACATGATGTCTTTAACAATATTCCCAGGAACGCTTATACTAATTTGAGCCCTGAGGAATTTGGGGCACTTAAGTCCCTTAGGGATGACAAAAATATCATCATCAAACCAGCTGACAAGGGCAGGGGAATGGTAATCATGGATTACACTGACTTTAAGGACGGCAAGCTCTAAATGCTGGAAGACACTACAAGCTACATAGTATTGAAGAGGGATCCCATACAGGAAACTAGGAATGGTCTGACTAACTTAATCAACACTGAGAGATTGAACATCTTGATAACCGACGGGGTTGCTGACTTCCTGTGTAATGACCATCCTCGTATGCCAGTTTTCCACAGACTACCAAAAATTCATGAGGGGGCTACTCCCTTGAAGTTCAGGCCTATTGTTTCTGGCATGGGGGCTATTACCCAACCATTGGCTCAATTTATCGATTTCCATTTACAACCTCTTGTCAAGGACTTACCAGCATACAGTTTTAATATCAGTGATTTATTAGAGAAACTAAAGGCCTTCTCCTCATTTCAGGATGTTTGGAAACTGGCCACAACGGATATTACATCTCTGTATACCTGCATACCCAACACCGCAGGTTCACATACAGTTGGGCATTTTCTTGCCAGATGGGACTTTTCCGGTTTATTGAATGAATATATACTTGAATGTCTTGAGCTCATTCTTCCTAACAATCATTTCACGTTCAAGGGTAAAAGATATACACAGATTTGAGGTGCTGCCATGGGCAGATTGTCAGCTCCCTAATTTGCAAACCTGTTTGTGGGCTACCTGGAGATATGTCACATCTACATATCCGTTCTGTTCACTAATTATGTGAAGAGTTGGATGAGGTATATAGATGACATTTTTCTCATTTGGTCTGGCAATGACGATTATTTTTTTTTGTATTTGTCAATTTCCTCAATAACATGTTTCCAGGTATAGTGTTCAGTCCTGAGATCTCAGCAAACCAGAACACCTTTCTTGATCACTAATACCAACTCCACCAATGCTACATCTCTTTACATTAAACCAAGATGCAGGAACACATTAGTCCACTATTACAGTGCACAACCTGCCCATCTCTGCAAGACATTGCCCATTTTGCAATTTGCAAGGGTTGTGCATATCTTCGCAGACACTAATGATAGACAACAACAACTTGAGACAATGTACCATACATTTTTAGAACGAATATACCCTACTTTGATCGTGCTTTAGCCAAAGTCTTGACCGATTGACCTAAGACCTCTGATCCGAATGATAAACCATTGTTTGTCCACACATTTAACCAGGAATCCAGTGGGATTAAACGGGCGGTGGAGTGTAACTTGAATATTTTACAGGTTGACAGCTCATTGGCACCTGGCGTCAGGGTGAAACGCATGATTGCATACAAACGCGGTAGAACATTACGGGATTATCTGGAGCAGGCTGACCCCAGACACAAGAACACTAGAACTCAACCTATGATATCTCAGAGAACAGTATGCTAAAAGTGTTTCAATTGTATTGTGTGCAACTCACTTATTTTTCACATCCACATAGAGGCAATTAATATCAGATATGGGAATACTTCAATTGAAAAAAAAAATTTTTGTGTTTACATTCTCAAATGCCCTTGTGCATTGACCTATGTGGGCAAGACCATAGGCCCTTTTAAGAAACTGTTTCAAAACATAGAAGTGATATCAGGACAGCCTTGGCAAAATCAGAGAAGGGTGAACAGATTGACTTAAACAAGCCTGTAGCAGTACATTTTGTGACATCTAAACATCAAACCCATGAATTACGTGAAATGGTGATTAATCATGTCAAACAAACCATTAAAGGAGGTGATCATGATCGATTGCTCTTCTATCGTAAGGCCTACTGGATATATACGTTAGGCACAGTACAACCTGGTGGTCTCAATACTAATCTGTCATTTGCATGTTTCCTTGACAGCAGATAATTTTTTTGCCAGTAAGACATAACACTTATTGATTTTCATGATGATATAGATTCTTGTTGTCTGGGATTCATGTTTGGTTACGTTTTTGTAACATACCTTTTACAGTCTCTTCTGTGATCTTATGCTCTGTTTCTTTTAAAAAACTTTTCTCTTCTTTCTTCTGGCTCTCTGTTTATCATATCTACTTGCCAATACGTGTATATACGTTGTGGTATGCAAGTGGTTTATTTGGGTTATGGCTGAAGATATCAGCTACAACCCTGGTATCTTCTTTTTCATGAAAGCAGTCCAAGTGGTTCATTAGCCACTGGATCTCTTTCATTAGCAGTAGGAAGAGACTTCTCCCCTCACACCAATGGCTGGTGTTTCTCGGGCTCACCGTTTCAACTGGTGCACCCAAGAAATGATCTGATGGTGCAGCTGGCTGGTCACAGAGGCAGTGAGAAACTCTATCATCTCTGATCGCCTCTATGGACTTTTTTTTAAAGCAAGAGATCAAAAAAATTTTTTTTGATCTTTTGCTTTTAAAGGTAAAGGAGAGATTTATTAAAGAGGACCTTTTTTCTATTACAAGGGATGTTTACAGTACATGCACTTTTATTACATGCCTGATGAAGGGGTCCTACATGGCTCCAAAACATTGCACTTTCCTTTGTGATGTGATCCTTTTGCAATAAAAGCCTTTTGGACTACATTTGGAGGTCCTTGGTGTGTTGGCGAATAAGTGCATTTATTTCAGAACTACAGCTGCAATCTTGTATCAGCTAAATAGCTAAGTAACTTGTGTCCACTAAGACCACTAAGACACACTTAGGTGACTTGGATTTGTGGGCAGAATCGTGCTGAATATTCCCACAATTCCAAATTGCACTAAAATCATGACAAAGCGTGCTATGCGTTTGGATACCATTCATCCTCAATGGTACCTCAAACTAGATGTGATTTTGACATGATTGTCATGCAACAAAATGCGCAAGAATCATGTACAAACGTGCCTGGCTCAGGGCTGCTTATTTATCAGCCAGCAATCTCTATAGATCTTCTCTGCTCATCTGATACAGCTGTCAGTGTCCTAACACCCTGCTGTGTGATCATCGTTCTTTCTCAGTGAAGACCCAAGGACCTGAGCAGCTCATTCTGCACTGGCAGAGGCTGCATCTGTACCAGGATTGGTGAGCAGGCAGTTGCCCACCCCCTTCTTTTTCCAGCTGCACAGAGACACTGCTAGCAGTCACAATTATATTCTGGCCAATAGAGAAATTTTTGCTGCTACTACCTCAGTTGCCTACAGGCCTGCCATTACCATCCTATATCTCTACTCATCATTAAAGAGCCCCAACTTGCTAGCAGAAGATAACATTCTTCAACTGGATTGACTCTACCTCAGATCACGGATAGCTTACCATCTACTTAAAAAGGCACTCTACCCGTATTCCACATACTTGTCTAAAGGTATTCAGTGTGGTCCTGTTACAGTGCACCAGTGGTCCACAGGGAGCGGACGGTTTTCTGATTCAACAGTTACCACTTTTGCACATTGGTTATATTCAGTCTGCTGATATCATTAATAAGGTTCTACCTATCTCTTGATATTATTTTTATAGTCCTGTGAATTGTGTGCATTACTGCAACTAGTTGTAAACCCCTGAGAATATAACCTTGAGTTACTTCTAAACAGTACTGTGGCTATACTAGTGTTGTGTCTTTTGCCTTTTATTGTGCTCTGTGCTAGTCTTCTCAATAATTGGTTTGGCAAGCACTGCTTTATCTAAATATCTCTGAACCTAGAGTGTTAGAAGGGCTGAGGAACCTGCAAGGTCAGGGCAGCAATAAGGGACAAGCATCAACCAGCTGCCACTACGGGGTAGTGCTACATATGTGAGAAAAATGTCAGATGAGTCTGATTAAAGAACTAGGACTCTGAAATGTTGCAGTAATGCTTTAAGGCAGTTTTGGACTTTATTCAAAGACCCACTGTTTGCGGGTGACATATTTTCACTTAATTCCAGGCAGAAGCACAATGCCTTGGTGGGATTCCATCAGAAAGGTGGGTGCAAAATAATTATGGACACATAATGATCAGATTTAATTACATATTTTTTTCACCAGATCAAAAATGTTTGCTAATACATATGATGTGTGAGAACCTGCAGCAATTAAACTATACAGCATTGCCACATTGAGTTCACTTGAATTTGGATGCCTGTTACATTAAGCTGTGGGAAGACCATCTCAATGACTGTTTTTTAGGCAATAATCCAACAGGCCTCTTACCACTCTGGCATTCTGTTATGTTGGTCTCTTTCCCTTCTAGGAGTCCAGAGCAGCACCTCAGAATGCAATTGCAGACTAAATCCCACAGTCTCTAGATGTGGTGGCAGCAGTCCTGGATGCGGCAATATAGCCCTGGATGCAACAGCAGTAGTATTTATCCTTATTGATTAAGGTTGCAATAGGGTGGTCTCTGACTGGGTCTGTATTCAGCCACAGTCCCTCTGCAGATTAACAAGTGGCAGCCTTTCTAGGACTCTCTCTCCCCTGGAGCTTCTCCTTGGGGGAAACCCTATACGAAGAACTGCTGTCAGGGACTGGTCTCAGGAGGAGCCAGGTGCTGAGGGCCCTGGACACCAAGCCATTCACTGAAGTGCATTCCTGATTGAAGCTGAGCTGAACAAAGATTCTCTTATCTGGGTAGAAGCTATTGTCAGGACCAACCTTGAAAGATGGATCTTTGCCCATATACCCGAGTATTTCTGTCTACTTACAAAGGGAAATTAGTCAGATGCAGGAGCAAGGAAACACTGGTGGAGATTTACTAAAACTGATGCCCACAGAATCTGGTGTAGCTATGCATAGTAAGCAAACAGTTTCCAATTAAGATTGGACAATAAAACCTAGAAGCTGACTGGTTACTATGCACAGCTGCACCAGATTCTGTGTGCACCTGTTTTAATAAATCTCCCCCACTGTGACTGTTCTCAGATGGTCACAGATTTATTTGACTGTCCTTTGTCTATCAGCATCTATTTTAAAGTTCTTTCACATAGGTGTGCTACAGTATATCTATCCTCTCATTTTAAAATTTTCTGAGTATCCTGCACCCCTAAATTCACTCTCTAGTTTGAGAAATACAACAAATGGTGATTGCATCCTGGTTGTCATTAGAGGTTTGCCGGTGAGCTGTCAGGTCTAGATAAAAAGGCCAAGTAGCCACAGCCCAGGTAAGATAATCCAGTTATTTCCAGCAGGTTTCTAGGGAGTGATCACTACTAGAGATGAGCGAAGTATTCAAAAATTCGGCTGATTCGGCGAATTCGAGGAATAAATTTGATTCGAGGCGAATATATTCGCTGCGAATTTAACTTTAAAAAGGGTGTTTCTAGGCTTCAGAGAGCCTTTATATTAGTGCAGAACACTGTACCTTTAATTTAAATGCCCTTGGAGTCTGCTGGGGAAGAGAAATAATACTGTCAGTCAGTATGACATGCAGATGAGTGCCGTCGATCTTAGAATCACCGCACACTTCACTCATTTGGGCAGTCACGGGGCCAAAACCAGAGTGTGGAGCCACAGTGTGGCGGTGGAGGCAGCAGCAATGGGAGGCCATACAGCACCCTATGACAAAATGGAACCCACCAGCAGTGTGAGGAGACCTGAAAGTGGCACATGGCAGAGTGTGGCGATGGAGACAGCAGCAATGGGAGGCCGTACAGGGACCCATGACACACTCTGGACCTGGCAGCAGCATGAGGAGGCGGTACAGGGGCCCATGACAGATTACGGGCCTGGCAGCAGCATGAGGAGTCGGTACGGGGGCCCATGGCAGATTACGGGCCTGGCAGCAGCAATGGGAGGCCCGTAATCTGCCAGCATCCTATGACAAAATGGAACCCACCAGCAGTGTGAGGAGACCTGAAAGTGGCACATGGCAGAGTGTGGCGATGAAGACAGCAACAATGGGAGGCCGTACAGGGACCCATGAGACACTCTGGACCTGGCAGCAGCATGAGGAGGCGGTACAGGGGCCCATGACAGATCACGGGCCTGGCAGCAGCATGAGGAGTCGGTACGGGGGCCCATGGCAGATTACGGGCCTGGCAGCAGCAATGGGAGGCCCGTAATCTGCCAGCACCCTATGACAAAATGGAACCCACCAGCAGTGTGAGGAGACCTGAAAGTGGCACATGGCAGAGTGTGGCGATGGAGACAGCAGCAATGGGAGGCCGTACAGGGACCCATGAGACACTCTGGACCTGGCAGCAGCATGAGGAGGCGGTACAGGGGCCCATGACAGATTACGGCCTGGCAGCAGCATGAGGAGTCGGTACGGGGGCCCATGGCAGATTACGGGCTTGGCAGCAGCAATGGGAGGCCCGTAATCTGCCAGCACCCTATGACAAAATGGAACCCACCAGCAGTGTGAGGAGACCTGAAAGTGGCACATGGCAGAGTGTGGCGATGGAGACAGCAGCAATGGGAGGCTGTACAGGGACCCATGAGACACTCTGGACCTGGCAGCAGCATGAGGAGGCGGTACGGGGGCCCATGGCAGATTACGGGCCTGGCAGCAGCAATGGGAGGCCCGTAATCTGCCAGCACCCTATGACAAAATGGAACCCACCAGCAGTGTGAGGAGACCTGAAAGTGGCACATGGCAGAGTGTGGCGATGGAGACAGCAGCAATGGGAGGCCGTACAGGGACCAATGAGAGACTCTGGACCTGGCAGCAGCATGAGGAGGCGGTACGGGGGCCCATAGCAGATTACGGGCCTGGCAGCAGCAATGGGAGGCCCGTAATCTGCCAGCACCCTATGACAAAATGGAACCCACCAGCAGTGTGAGGAGACCTGAAAGTGGCACATGGCAGAGTGTGGCGATGGAGACAGCAGCAATGGGAGGCCGTACAGGGACCCATGAGACACTCTGGACCTGGCAGCAGCATGAGGAGGCGGTACGGGGGCCCATGGCAGATTACGGGCCTGGCAGCAGCAATGGGAGGCCCGTAATCTGCCAGCACCCTATGACAAAATGGAACCCACCAGCAGTGTGAAGAGACCTGAAAGTGGCACATGGCAGAGTGTGGCGATGGAGACAGCAGCAATGGGAGGCCGTACAGGGACCCATGAGAGACTCTGGACCTGGCAGCAGCATGAGGAGGCGGTACGGGGGCCCATGGCAGATTACGGGCCTGGCAGCAGCAATGGGAGGCCCGTAATCTGCCAGCACCCTATGACAAAATGGAACACACCAGCAGTGTGAGGAGACCTGAAAGTGGCACATGGCAGAGTGTGGCGATGGAGACAGCAGCAATGGGAGGCCGTACAGGGACCCATGAGAGACTCTGGACCTGGCAGCAGCATGAGGAGGCGGTACGAGGGCCCATGGCAGATTACGGGCCTGGCAGCAGCAATGGAAGGCCCGTAATCTGCCAGCACCCTATGACAAAATGGAACCCACCAGCAGTGTGAGGAGACCTGAAAGTGGCAAATGGCAGAGTGTGGCGATGGAGACAGCAGCAATGGGAGGCCGTACAGGGACCCATGACAGATTACGGGCCTGGCAGCAGCATGAGGAGGCGGTACAGGGGCCCATGACAGATTACGGGCCTGGCAGCAGCAATGGGAGGCCCGTAATCTGCCAGCACCCTATGACAAAATGGAACACACCAGCAGTGTGAGGAGACCTGAAAGTGGCGCATGGCAGAGTGTGGTGATGGAGACAGCCTCCTCAAAGGGCCTTAGCAAGCGGCAGGTGTCACGCATGAGCTGCCAATGGCTGACATCTAAGTTACACAGGGGAGTACCTTTATCCGCTTGTAACATCAGGAAATCGGTGATGGCCTTTCGCTGTTCGTAAAGGCGGTCTAACATATGTAGGGTTGAATTCCACCTTGTTGCAACGTCGCAGATCAGGCGATGCTGTGGAATTCCGTTCTGCCGCTGCAGCTCAAGGAGGGTGTGCTTTGCGGTGTAGGAATGGCTGAAATGCATGCAAAGTTTACGTGACATTTTAAGGATGTCTTGCAGTGGGATGGTGGATTTTAGGAACCGCTTGACAACCAGATTGAACACGTGAGCCATGCATGGCGCATGGCACAACCTTCCTTGACGCAGAGCAGACACCATGTTCTTTCCGTTGTCGGTCAACATGGTTCCGATTTTCAGTTTGCGCGGAGACAGCCATCTGTCGATTTCTCTGTTCATTACACTCAGAAGTTCCTCCCCTGTGTGACTACGTTCGCCAAGGCATACCAGGTGCAGCACAGCGTGACACCGTTGCGCCCTGCACATGTGATATGCCGGTCGGGTAATGGGACTTGGCACGGGGGTGGCGGCTGAGGACACGGTGGAAGAAGAGGTGGTAGAGGCGGACATCTTTGCTGGACCAAGGACGTGCAAACGTGGAGTCAAAAGCGGCGTGACCTGTCCAAGTTGCTGGTGCGGCTGTGCCGGCACCACGTTCACCCAGTGGGCCGTAAATGACATGTACTGTCCCTGACCGTAGTTACAGCTCCACACGTCGGCGCTGCCGTGCACTTTGGCAGAGACCGACATGCTCAAAGACTGGCCCACCATCTCTTCTACATGTGAATGCAGGGCTAGCACATGCCTTTTTGGCGAAGAAATGCCGGCTTGGCACTCTCCACCGCGGCTCGGCACAAACCATCATTTCTCGGAAAGGTGCTGAGTCCACCACTTGGAAAGGGAGGGACTGCAGCACCAGCAACTTGGACAGGAGGACGTTCAGCTTCTGCACCGTCGGGTGCGTGCTCGCAAACTGTTGTCTCTTGGAAACGGATTCCAAGAAAGACTGCTGATGGAATCCGTGAAGAGGAGTAGCAGGAGAAGGAGCATCTGAACAAGCGGAAGATGCCAACGAGCGACAACTCCCCTCAGCAGAGGTGTTGGAGCCTTGACTGGCTGATAGAGGGCGATTGACGTCGGGTGACGGAGCAAGTAACGGAGCGGGTGATGGAGCGGGGGCTGGGGCAGGCAGAACCGCCGTATCTTTATCACGGTTTTCCCAGGCCACCGAATGGCGACGCTGCATATGCTGACGCAACACTGTAGTCCCAACATGGGCCCCCTGGCCACGTTTGACTTTCTGGCCACATAGTCGACATACGGCTACGTTTACTTCCTCGGGCGGCTTGACGAAAAATTGCCACACCGCCGAGTAGGAAACTTTGCCCCCGCTCCTCACTGGCTGACTGCTACTTCCTCCGTGCACACCGGCACCACTACTGGCCGTGGTGGTAGGCTGCAGTGGAGCTGGTGCTCTACTCCGTGGCCGTTTGGCTCCACTGACACTGCTGCGACCCTGCTGCCTCCTGGGCAACCCACCGACTGTTTTGCTCGCTGCCAAGCTGGCACCCTCTTCTCCTGATGATGTGGAAGAAATAGCCTGATGACGACGAGGCTGCCAAGTGCGATCAGCCTCATCATCATCAATTAGGGTCTCCGCGTCACTACTAGCCCCCTCGGCTGCGTGTGGGTCAGGAGACAGACCTGTCTCTAGACCGGCTACCGAGCCACTCTCCTCGCCAGTACTTCTTCGCCTGGCTGCTGAAGAGGCGGATGTCTCCCCCCGTTCCTGACCGCCCTCTGTTAGCTCTTCCTCACTGTACAGTGGGGCTGAGCCCACAGCATGCGATACTTCGCTTGGTGAGGGAACACCAAAGGACAGGGGCAGGTAGAGGACACGTGATTTCAGTGGGCTTGCTCCCGGGCCATGCCAACTAACGGTTGTGTCTGACGTACCCACCGACCGTTGGCTGTAGGTGTCAGAGGTGACCTGGGAAGAGGAAGACGACCGAGCCAACCAATCGATGACGGCAGGGTTGTCGGTGGAGACACGACCGCTGGATGACACCGGGAGCACTGGCCTCTGGCTGCGACTAGTGCTGCCTCGACCCCTTCCTCTGCTGCCACGTCTGCTCGCTCCTAAAACATGGCCTCCTCTGACACTCCTGTGCGTGTTGTCTGACATACTCTTTAATTCAACGATTCTGTGTCCCTGAGTAACGATTCTGTGTCCCTGAGTAACAGTTCTGTGTCCCTCAGTAACAATTCTGTGTCCCTCAGTAACAATTCTGTGTCTGTCCCTGAGTAACAATTCTGTGTCCCTGAGTAACAATTCTGTGTCCCTCAGTAACAATTCTGTGTCCCTCAGTAACAATTCTGTGTCCCTCAGTAACAATTCTGTGTCTGTCCCTGAGTAACAATTCTGTGTCCCTCAGTAACAATTCTGTGTCCCTCAGTAACAATTCTGTGTCCCTCAGTAACAATTCTGTGTCTGTCCCTGAGTAACAATTCTGTGTCCCTCAGTAACAATTCTGTGTCCCTCAGTAACAATTCTGTGTCTGTCCCTCAGTAACAATTCTGTGTCCCTGAGTAACAGTTCTGTGTCCCTCAGTAACAATTCTGTGTCCCTCAGTAACAGTTCTGTGTCCCTGAGTAACAATTCTATGTCCCTGAGTAACAGTTCTGTGTCCCTGAGTAACAATTCTGTGTCCCTGAGTAACAATTCTGTGTCCCTCAGTAACAATTCTGTGTCCCTCAGTAACAATTCTGTGTCTGTCCCTGAGTAACAATTCTGTGTCCCTCAGTAACAATTCTGTGTCCCTCAGTAACAATTCTGTGTCCCTCAGTAACAATTCTGTGTCTGTCCCTGAGTAACAATTCTGTGTCCCTCAGTAACAATTCTGTGTCCCTCAGTAACAATTCTGTGTCCCTCAGTAACAATTCTGTGTCCCTCAGTAACAATTCTGTGTCTGTCCCTCAGTAACAATTCTGTGTCCCTGAGTAACAGTTCTGTGTCCCTGAGTAACAATTCTGTGTCCCTGAGTAACAGTTCTGTGTCCCTGAGTAACAATTCTATGTCCCTGAGTAACAGTTCTGTGTCCCTGAGTAACAATTCTGTGTCCCTGAGTAACAATTCTGTGTCCCTCAGTAAAAATTCTGTGTCCCTCAGTAACAATTCTGTGTCTGTCCTTGAGTAACAATTCTGTGTCCCTCAGTAACAATTCTGTGTCCCTCAGTAACAATTCTGTGTCCCTCAGTAACAATTCTGTGTCTGTCCCTGAGTAACAATTCTGTGTCCCTGAGTAACAGTTCTGTGTCCCTGAGTAACAATTCTGTGTCCCTGAGTAACAGTTCTGTGTCCCTGAGTAACAATTCTGTGTCCCTGAGTAACAATTCTGTGTCCCTGAGTAACAATTCTGTGTCCCTCAGTAACAATTCTGTGTCTGTCCCTGAGTAACAATTCTGTGTCCCTGAGTAACAGTTCTGTGTCCCTGAGTAACAATTCTGTGTCCCTGAGTAACAGTTCTGTGTCCCTGAGTAACAATTCTGTGTCCCTCAGTAACAATTCTGTGTCCCTCAGTAACAATTCTGTGTCTGTCCCTGAGTAACAATTCTGTGTCCTTCTGTAACAATTCTGTGTCCCTCAGTAACAATTCTGTGTCCCTCAGTAACAATTCTGTGTCTGTCCCTGAGTAACAATTCTGTGTCCCTGAGTAACAGTTCTGTGTCCCTGAGTAACAGTTCTGTGTCCCTGAGTAACAATTCTGTGTCCCTAAGTAACGATTCTGTGTCCCTAAAGTATCTGTGGCCCTAACTCTGTCCCTAATACAGAGAGGTCTGTCTCTCTTGAATGACCGGAGGCAAATGGAGAATTGTAAGATGGCCGCAATTTATAGCTCCACCATTACACAGTGCTGGCTGGCTGGCTGCTGATTGGCTAATGCGATCACATGTCATGAATGAATGCATTATGGGTCAGCGCGCCTTGTCTGCGCGCCTTCCCAGAGATCCCCGCTCCGTCGCCACACATGTCGCTGCCATTTTTGGAAAAAATTCGATTCGCGCATTGAAGTCTGCTAATTTTCGGATTCGGCGCGAATCTAATTTTTTCTAATATTCGAAACGAATTCCACTTCGCCAAGTTCGATTCGCTCATCTCTAATCACTACACATGTCAAAAATATTTGATACTAGGTCCACATTATTAAAACAACTCTGTATATTTAAGGAAAAAATATAATCCATATATATGTACTGTATGTCTTATAAACAGGAACAGATGTGACACAGCTGAAAAATACGGTTATCTCTGCTACTTATAAAATATGTAAATGGGAAGTATAAGATAACCTACAAATAGCAAGATCAATAATTTAATCCTCTCACTATTTTATCCTGTACAAACGATGTCAGTCTGGGCCATGTCTCCAATCAAGATGTTGAGTCATACGCAATGTAACACTCATTATTCCTTAGAATTTCCTGAGGCTGATGTCTCTAATATCCCTTTTACTGCAGCGCATGTCTCCACATACTCCTTCATCTTTCTCCGCTGGGCTTTTTACACTCGATAATGTAAGTTATCAATGTACCTGGAAGCATTTATATATGACTCATCGCAGCAGATGTTTTATTTGAAGCCAGAAAAATACACTACGAATCCTTTTTTCCTCTGATGAGAAAAAGATGACCTGTTGGGATAATATTAATTGTTTGTCAGCAGATGGAGAGAATATTTTTTTCTTCAATCAGATTTTTTTTTTCATTGTATTTTATTTACAAAGCATGAGATAGAAGAAGGAATGAGAAGGTGATGGTGGGGAGCGGGGTTGCAGAGAAAGACAAGAAGCAAATAAATCATAAAACATGATCACAGAACAAAAGTGAGTTGCATAGAGGTAAAGTAGCAATATCAGAATAGTGCACCATTCTCCATTAGCCATGTCCAAGACTGTTAAATGCTGAAAAAGGCAGAATGCAATATTCAAAATATTTCAACAGTAGGCATTGTAAAGCATCTAGACCCTCCTATGTTGACATTTATAGACTATACTGTAGTGCTTACTGCTGAAGGATCCTCTGTTTCTCAGGTCCTCTGCCCACAACTCTGTAAATAACTCAACACACTCTGACACTCCTGACTAGAATTTATTGCAGATGTATATGCAGTACCTTGATAGTAAAAGAGATATGCAACAACAGCAAATATACAGCAAACAGTTAAACTATAGCAAGACATTTACTGAAAATAGGTGAACAGTAGACAGAAATATACTGTAAAAACAAGCAATGGGTATAGAAAGTAACTTATCTTAAACCCTATACTAGGGCAAACCTAACTAGGGAGAATCATGCCAACAGTTCAGCAGTGTGTAATATACTTGGTTCTACTGGCCAGCTTGTTGGGACCCAACTGTTATGTTGGAGCGCTCAGGATAATGTCTCTGTAGGTACTGATGATGGCATTGTCTCTGGCTCCTTAAAATACTGATAATGTCACTGGCTCTGTGATACTCACAGACAACACCATCCCTCCTTTGTCAAAGTGTAATGCAAATTTGGCCAGTGGCTTTTGAATAACTTCCTGTGTTACCAGGTGGTCTCCCTCCCTGTATACTGGGTGAAACACAGCAGGTCTGTGTCCACAGCATCCTTCTCTCTTCTCCCAGACCCTATCAGCTGCCAATGTCCTAGAATGTCTGTCTCTGTGCCTCTCTGCTAGTAGCCTTATGTGCATCCAGTCTCTCTAAGTAACCTCCATATTTCTCCTCCTCAGCCTGGGAAAAGCACCAGGAAATAAACACCTCTCCTCTGTGCCCCAGTGCTTCATAAGATCTGTTGTTTCCTCTTCTCAGCCTATCAGTCTATCTTTCCACAACCCTTGCGGTCCACATCCTGTGTGCCTTCCTATTGGGTAGAGGGCAGGCTCAACACTGGCTCTACACAGCTCTACAATAAAAGTCCCCTCCTGTACCTGTCTCCTCTGCTGCCAGACACAGAGTCCTTTTCCTGTCAGTTCTGCAGACTGGGCTACGATATTTATTTTATTTTATTTCAGGTACCTATATAGCACCGTCAATTTACGCAGTGCTATACACATATATATTGTACATTCACATCAGTCCCTAACCCTCAAGTGGCATACAATCTAAGGTCCCTAACTTACAGTCATACATACACATATTAGGGCCAATTTAGACAGGAGCCAATTAACCTACCAGCATGTCTTTGGAGTGTGGGAGGAAACCAGAGTACCCAGAGGAAACCCACGCAGGCGCAGGAAGAACATGCAAACTCCAGGCATGTGGTGCCGTGGCTGGGATTTGAACCAATGACCCTAGTGCTGCCAGGCGGAAGTGCTAACCATTTAGCCCATATATATATTGTGCAGTCATGGCCAAAATCATTGGTACCGCTGCATTTTTGTTAGATAATGCACCACTTCGCCCAGAAAATTGTTGCAATTACAAATGTTTAGGCATTCTCATGTTTCTTCCTTTTGTTGGTATTGGTATGACACAAAAAAGTGGAGAAACAAAAAGCCAGATCTGACACAATCCATGCAAAACCCCAAAAAATGGACTGGTCAAAATTATTGGCACCTTCTCAAAATCGTAACAAATAATTGCATTCCAAGTTTGTGATGCTGCTCTAATTTGTAGTTAAACTCACCTGTAATTAACAGGTGCTGACAATATACAAATCACATCGGCAACCAATTTAAAAGGGTGAAAAATTGACTAAATCTTTCTGTTGTGTGTCTCTGTGTGTCACAAGGAGCATGTAGAAGAGAAAGAGCAGCAAAGAATTGTCTGAGGATATGAGAACAAAAATTATGGAAAACATGGACCATCTACAGAGATCTTAATGTTCCTGTGTCCACTGTGCGCAACATTGTCAATAAGTTTACAGCCCATGGCACTGTAGTTGGTCTCCCTGGATGTGGACAAAAGAGAAACATTGATCAAAGATTGCAGTGAAGGATTCTTCAAATGTTGGCTAAAGAACCTCGATCAACTTCCAGACAAATTCAAGCTGACCTTCAAGCACAGGGTACAGCTATGTCAGCTCGCACTATACGTCTCCATCTGAATTAAAAGGGACGCTATGGTAGGAGACCCAGGAGGACCCCACTGCTGACATAGAAACCTAAAAAGCTAGATTGGAGTTTGCCAAAACTTACCTGAGGAAGCCAAAATCCTTTTGGGAGAATGTGATGTGGACAAATGGAACAAAATTGCAGCTTTATGGTAAAGCCCATCATTCTACTGTTTTCAGAAAAAAAAAATGAGGCCTTTAAAGAAAAGAAAGGTTTCCCTACAGTTAAACATGGTGTAGGTTCACTGATGTTTTGGGGTTGCTTTGCTGCTTCAGGCACTGGATGTCTTGACCGTGGGCATGAAATCTGAAGACTACCAAAGAATTCTGGGGTGCAAATGCAGGGCGCAACATCAGAAAGTTAGGTCTTCGTCAGAATTCATGGGTCTTACAGCAGGACAATGACCCAAAGCACACGTCAAAAAGCACCCAGAAATGGTTTAAGAAAAACTGCTGGAGAGTAGTGAGCTGGTCAGTAATGAGTCCAGATCTCAATCCCATAGAGCACCTGTGAAGAGATCTGCAGTTGGGAAAAAGAACCCTTCCAATCTGAGAGACCTGGAGCAGTTGGCGAAGAATGGTCCAAAATTCCAGTAGAGAGGTGTAAGAAGTTCATTGGTGGTTACAGCAAGCAATTGATTTCAGTTATTTTTTCCAAGGGGTGTACTACTAAATATTAACTTGATGGTGTCAATAATTTTGTCCAGTCCATTTTTGGGGTTTTGTGTGGAATGTGTCAGATTTGGCTTTTTGCTTCTTCACTTTTATGTGTCATACCAATACAAACAAAAGAAATAACAATTATTATTATACAGGATTTATATAGAGCCAACAGTTAGCTCAGCGCTTTACAATATAACTGGAGACAATACAGCAACAACACAGTTCGATACAAGAGGGAAAGGAGGGCCCTGCTCCTTGGAGCTTACAATCTAGGAGGGAGGGGCTAGTGGTACAAAGGTAGTAACTGTGGGGGATAGACTGGTTGGAAGAGTAGAAGATTCCATTATTAGCTGAGGGCAGGATAGGCTTCCCTGAAGAGATAGGTTTTCAGAGATCGCCTAAAAGTGAATAGAGTAGGTGATAGTCTGATAAATTGGGGTAGAGAGTTCCAGAGGATGGGGGGAGCTCTGGAAAAGTCCCAGAGACGAGCATGGGAGGAGGAGACAAGGGAGCTAGAGAGCAGGAGGTCTTGCAAGGAGCAGAGAGTACGATTTGGGTGATATTTAGAGATAAGATCATTGATGTAATTTGGGACAGAGTTATAAATGGTTTTATACGTTATTGTTAATGTTTTGAATTTTATCCGTTGGGCAATGGGAAGACAGTGGAGGGATTGGCAGAGATGGATGGCAGACAAGGAATGGTTAGTAAGGTGGATGAGTCTGACAGCAGCATTGATGATAGAATGAAGAGGGGATAGCCTGCGATTAGGTAGGCCAATGAGGAGGGAGTTACAATAGTCAAGGCGAGATATAACAAGGGAGTGAATAAGTTGCTTAGTGGTTAGGAACGGGCGTATCTTGGAGATGTTGCGGAGGTGAAGTCTACAAGATTTGGACAGCGATTGAATTTGGGGGTGAAAGGACAGATGGGAGTCCAGGATTACACCTAGTACCCTGGCATGAGGGGAGGGACTGATGGTTGTGTTATTGATCTTGATGGAGAAGTCAGGGGAGGGGGCACGGGCTGGGGGGAATACTAAGAGCTCAGTTTTGGAAAGATTGAGTTTGAGGAAGTGGAGTGACACCCATGCCAATATGTCGCTTAGTAGTTAGTAATCCGAGAAGAGACTGAAGGGGTGAGGTGAGGAGTAGAATGATAGATTTGTGTGTCATCAGCATAGAGATGGTACTTAAAGCCATGGGAGTTTATCAAGTGACCAAGGGAGGAGGTGTAGGTGGAGAAGAGAAGGGGTCCAAGGACAATAACAATATGAATGTCTAAACATTTGTAATTGCATCAATATTCTGGGTAAAAGTGGTGCATTATCTGACAAAGATGCAGGGGTACCAATATTTTTGGCCATGACTGTATATATAGGCAGAGTGTGTCCACCCTAACACAGGAAGTACCTGAACAAAACAAAAAATCCAAATTAAAAAAATTTTTTTTAAGTAAATTAATACGTTAACGCTTAAATGAGATTTTAGTGATTGGCTATATATTTACTTTAGTAAAACATGTCACATGTAACATATGCCATCAACTGCTGACTTCTCATTTGCATCTTCTGGCCTCCAAAAGCACCATTTGTCCAACTGACAGAGGAGGTTGCAGGCCAATAACTTTTGTTCCACACAGAACATCCAAAGACAAAATACCAACATGGAAAAGTACTATAGCTCAGTCATGAATGAATTTGGGTTTTGGCTGAAATGTATTAAAACATGCATCTGTACCCTTCTGAAAGTGTGACTAGGCACAATCAGAGCCCTGAAGTACTAATTAAAATATCTCCCATTTGTCAAATACAAAATCCCATGCAGGCCTTGAGATGCTATTTTTTTTAAAAAGATTTACTATAGCCATGTTACAGATTGCACATTTTCCCTTAAACTGCGTAACTCACTACAAACCATAGGCCTGTGCACAGAGTGTGCCAGATGTGCCTGGGCACACCCTAATTACCTAATGCACCTTAAGGCAATAGGGAACCCAGCAGAGAGGACCACCAGAAAAAAAACAACACTAATTGCACATGTGCAATAAGTGTTTAATTAATTTATTTAATTAAAAGACATTTTGATACATTTTATAATGTATGTTTACATTTATTTATAAGAGTGTGTGTACATGTGTAATATATATATATATACAGTGCTCATCATAAATGAGTACTCCCCTTTTGAAAAGTAAGATTGTAATCAATATCACAATGAACACAAGAACAATTTTCAACATTTTGACAAAACTGAGTTTTATAGAACACTTGTTTAGCTCATTACATGAAAGTAAGGTTAATAATATTACTTAGATTACAAAATCTTCAGTTTTACTCACTCTAGCTGATGCACAAATGAATACACCCCACAACAAACACTACTACATCTAGTACCAAGTCTTCTAGGCATGAAATGAACAAGTTGGTGACATATTGCAACATCTTTTTCCATTCTTCAAGAAAGACCTCTTTTAGAGCCTGGATGCTGGATGGAGAGTAATTCTCAACTTGTCTCTTCAGAATTCCCCATAGGTGTTCGATTGGGTTCAGATCAGGAGACATACTTGGCCACTGCATCACGTTCACCCTGTTCTTCTTCAGAAGTGCAACAGTCACCTTAGATGTGTGTTTTGGATCATTTTCCTGTTGGAAAAGTGCACGACGACCAAGGGCATGGAGTGATGGTAGCATCTTCTCTTTCAATATAGAGCAGTACATCTGTGAATTCATAATACCATCAATGAAATGCAGCTCATGGACATCAGGAGCACTCATGCAGCCTCACAGAAGGACACTGTCACCACAATGTTTCACTGTAGGCACCATGCATTTTGCTTTGTACTCCTCGCCTTTGCGACGCCATACAGTTTTGAACCCATCAGTTCCAAAAACATTTATCTTCTCATCACTCCAGATTACACAGTCACAGTAGTCTTCTTTTTCAGCATAGGCCCTGGAAAATTCTAGGTGGGCTTTTTTGTGCATGGGATTTAGGAGAGGCTTCCTCCAAGTATGACACCCATGCATGCCATCCCTCTGCAGTGTACACCATATTGTGTCACGGGAAACAATCACCCTAGTTTGGCTTTCTACTTCTTTAGCTAACTGCAGTGAACTTGCATGGCGATTTTCTTCAACCCTTCTCATCAGAAGATGCTCCTGTCAAGGTGTTAACTTTTGTGGACAGCCTGGACATCTCTGTGAGATGGTTGCAGTTCCATCTTTGTTACATTTTTGTATCACTTTTGCTACAGTATTCTAACTGATAAGTAAAGCTTTGCTTATCTTCTTGTAGCCTTCACCTTTCTTGTGTAAAGAAATTATTCTCTTTCTCAGAACTTGTGACATTTCTCTTCCATGTGGTTCCATTGCTGATAGCATGAAATGGGAAGGGGTTTTCTTTATTAAGCAACACCGTTTTTTAATTGTCTGATGGACACCTGTTTAATGAATAATTTTTTTGTCTAAAATTGTCTAAAATTTAGCTTTACTCCTAAGACTTTCATTGGGGTGTATTCATTTTTGCAACATGGTCTTGAATGAATTTGTTTGGGAAAAATCATTTTTCGTGTGTGCAAATGAACAAATCTTGTTTGCAATCAATGGCCCACATTTGTGGGAGTATTTTGTAGTATAGTATCCCATAGGAAATGTTGATTCTGAAAGGAAAGTAATATAATGGAGGGACCTGTGGCGGAAACAGCATCTTTAGTTAAGTATTCTTGTTATATTTTCTTTTTCTTTACCTGTATCTGTCATTACATGTAGTAAAGTAATAGTTATAAGTATTTGTGTGATCTCTCTTTCCACATATCGAATACAACCCCAAAACCCTAACAAAACAATTTATCTGACTAATTAGAAACAGACTTCATGAGGGTGGCCTGAGGGCCCAACGTCCTCTAGTGGGCCCTGTGCTCACTGCATGGCACCATAGAGCTTGCTTGGCATTTGCCATTGAACACCAGAATTGGGAGGTCTGCTACTGGTGCCCTGTGCTTTTCACAGATGAGAGCAGGTTCACCCTGAGCATGTGATAGACGTGAAAGACCTCTACATAATAGACAATGGCACCCTTATTACCATTAGGTATCGGGGTGAAATCCTTGGACCCATTGTCAGACCCTACACTGGTGCAGTGGGTCTTGGGTTCCTCCTGGTGTACGACAATACCCGGCCTCTTGTGGTGAGAGTATGCATACAGTTCCTGGAGGATAAAGGAATTGATACCATTGAATGGCCCCCAAGCTTGCCTGACCTAAATCCAATAGAACACCTCTATGATATCATGTTTCAGTCCATCTGATGCCGCCAGGTTGCACCTCAGACTGTCCAGGAGCTCAGTGATGCCCTGGTCCAGATCTAGGAGGAAATACCTCAGGACACCATGGGGTTTATTTACTAAAGCTGGAGAGTCCAAAATCAGACTCCCTTCTGCATAGAAACCAATCAGCTTCTAACCTCAGCTTGTTCAATGAAGCTTTGGCAATGAAACCTGGAAGCTGATTGGTTTCTATGCAGAAGGGAGTCTGATTTTGGACTCTCCAGCTTTAGTAAATAAACCCCCATCCGTCATCTCATTAGGAGCATGCCCCAACATTATCAGGCATTCATATAAGCATGTGGGGACCATACAAACTACTGAGTATCATTTTGAGTTGCTGCCAAGAAATTTAAGCAAAATGAACTAGCCTGTTGCATTATATTTTCACTTTGATTTTCGGGGTGTCTTTGAATTCAGTCCTCTGTAGGTTGATCATTTTCATTTCCATCAAACGATGGGACATCCTTACATTCCTAACATATTAACCATTCCATCTCAATATAGATATCCAGCATGACATTTCTCCCCACTGAGATCTGATGTGTTTTAAAAGTGTTCCTTTAATTTTTTTGAGCAGTTTGTGTATGTATGTGTGTGTGTGTATCTCTCTCTCTCTCTCTCTCTCTCTCTCTATATATATATATATATATATATATATTGCAGTGAGAAAAACCTTTTTTGTACTGATGATTTAATAATCAGGTTTTCTGTATGTGAGAGACTGCAAAGTCATTACAGTGGTCATGTTTAGGACAATCCTTCCTGCTGTACAAACAGGAAGGCAAAATAGATTTCCAGATCATCAGATGATAAATTACAGCCATGACTTTACAAAAAATGGAGCCAGGGAGTTGGCTGTCTATAAGCATTTCAAGTCTTAATGTTGAGTTTTAACTGGTGTATGCCAGTGTGTTGAGGAACATAACATTTTTTTCTTCTCTACAGAATGTAATATAAGTGTGCAATGATCAATAATGAGATGAATGATCCTGGTTGCCACTCCCCCCCGCTACCTGATGAATGCAGTACCATGGACCACTGAACAAACATTTTCAACCCCGTTGACAGCCTTCTTCCCAGTGAAGGGTGTTTGTTGAAGCTGTAAGTCCTTCAAATTCTAACCCTTAAACCTTCCTAAATCATCTACAATTGTATGTGGCCATGATCAACAAAATGATCTGCAGTAACCTGTAACAATCAATCAAAACCCATCTTGTATATTTCTAATTTTAGAAGATTGAACTCCTATTGGCTGCTATAGTCTTTGCACTTGGTGTTTAATTGTATCCAAGGCCAACATTTTTGGGGCTAAGGCTATGTTCACATATGTGCGGTTCTGGGAGCCTCCTGAAATCCATTTTGGAACTGCAAGTACAGTGCGGTTCCCAGTGCAGGTGAGTTTTCCAGTGCTCGCGGCGTGCCATTAGGATTACTGGCACTCTCCTACATCCCCTGCCTTTGACTGTGTGGGTGGTTGTGGCTGCAGGAACAAATGCAGGTCCTGCAGTGGCAATCACCTGCACAGCTGTGAACCTAGCCTTGAGGATTAAACCCACCTTTAATTTTTGTTTTTACTGTCTGGATCCCATTAGGGAAACTTCTTATCAATTCTTGTCCCAGAGGCATCATAGGAAGTCAGTGGAAATCTTTCAAAAGCAAGGAGAAATCTCTACAAGGGGAAAGTTATCACAGTACAGTTATATTCCCATTAAAATATTTCCCCTTACCTACTGACCTGTAAAATTTTGGGTTTCCCATTACTATCTATTTAGGTGGCAATGGTCACCAGAACAAATAAAGACAGTGAATCACTGCAGTGGAAACACAGATAGCAAATTAAATTTGATAGAACCTTTTCATACTCTTATCTATATCAAAAACATTTTTGGTTGCCATGGATATTCTTTAAAGCTACCCCTAGTCACAAGATGAGAGTTGCCTGCTTAGCTCTCCCCGAGGCACTAAACTGAAGGCTTGGCTCAACTAAACTTTCATGCTTGAAAGCCATTCTACAGTCTCTCTTACTTGATGGTAATTGGATGGTGAGAGTGCGTCACGTTCATGGCTCAAATTTTGGTTGATTTCTGTAAATCAGACAAAGTTTGAGCTTCTGTGGCCCTAATCACATCAACAAGCTTAACAAACTTCAAGTGATAGATCGAAAGAGCTGGGTGGAAAAAAGTTGGCCACACAGTGACTGCAGCCAATCATCTGCAGTCACTGTTCGACTATGTTGAAAATTGTAGGTGCCATCTGTCTGAATACAAAAGCTGGCAGCAGGAGATTCTATGGATAGCATGGAAGAGAGAGTTTATGGAGTTGTTTCATTCAGTCCAGCATGCATTTTTGTGTATCGCTAGCATAGGTATACAGTGTGACCTTACTATGAACAGGGACTCTTTATTGAATCAGGATAACAATAATTGTAACAGCTAGATTTTTATGGTGGTGGTTGTGAGTGGAGAGTTGGAGACCTTTTCAGGCAATCCTAAAGGCTAAGATCATATTTTCCCAAAAAAATAACCTATGCAGTCAAGCATTCTCATTTTTCATTGCACATTCCCCTGAATTACTGTTGATATATATGATGGAGTGAAGTGGCGACATCATATTTCCAGGATTTGAGCCAATCGCTTTTAAGTGTTATATGACTTCTCACTTCCGTTCTGGTAAGCCTCTGATCTGGGCACTGGTGTGGGAGCACAAATTGTGTTGTTTTTTTTCACCTAGAGGAGTTTTTTTTTACACTATATGAATATTATTTCATTTACAGTTCACTGTGGAGTTCCTCTGTTTGCATGGACATTCTACAAATGACACATATACCGGTCTTACTGTATATGTTTTTGTTTTATGAGTGCTTCACTTGAGTTGGGGTTTATGCAGTCAATGGGCCCCAGTAGATATAAAAAACTGTGCAGCTTTGTAAAATGTTCATTCATCTTATTGTCATACCTGTAAGCCACTTAAGTCCCCAAAAATCAGCCAAACAATTCCCAGTTAGCAACCCCCATGTCCTATCTTGCTGCTAGGACATAAAAACTGTTGGATTCTCAGTCCTAGCATTACAGAAATTTAAAACCATTGGTTTTCATGTCCCAGCATAGAGGTTGCTAACTAGGAATTATTTTGCAGGGCTTCTGGGGTGGACCTAAATGGTCTACAGGTATACCAATAAAATTAATGAACATTTTACAAAGAAGTTTTAAAAAAAATCCACTATGGCCCCTTGACTGTATTGGTTATTTTCTGGAAAAGATGAAGCCTAAAAAGAAGATCCATAGCAAAGACAAAAAACCCTGCAGCGTCCATTTGTAATGAAAGTATTAGGTTTGGTCATATTGAGAGTCTAAAAACATTTACTAATATTTACTATGAGATAAAACTATGCTTGTTCATTTAGTCACAAATGACAACATCTACGTAGAATACCAAAAACTAGAAACAATGTAATGCTCTCCCTTCTTTGTCTACATTCCTGCTTGACCTTGCTTGCTGTTGTCAATGTATCTGTAATGGATGAATGCTCTTTGCTCCAGTTGCATCATGGCTGCTGTAGGTTAACTGAACCCTGTCACATCTGCCCCCTTTCCCAGCCGCAGATGTTTATATTTAGATCCTCATAAGAGGCGATGCAGGGAAATCCCTAGCAAGATGACAGGAAGCATAAGAGCATTGGTTGCCAGGCAACTGCTACTAAAGAAGTGATCAATTATAAAACATCATAGATACAGACTGTCTGGTGCCAACAAGGGAAATAGATACTGCACAACAATAAGCAATTTATCTAGGTAGCAGGGATGAGAGCATACTTACTGTTCTGTTCAATATTACTCTTCATATGACATTAACTAGGGTGGACTCAATGAAATGTGCGATTGTAGTTGTTAAAAAAGTGCTGCCTATATTTTATATACTGTATACTAGAACCTACTTTAACACCTAAGAACACCAATAGTACCATAGTTACATAATTTAAATGTAAAATATAATAGTTGTATTTATTTATTTATTTTTAATTTAAAGTAGATGCAACCCCCCAAACACTAAAATCTCATTTTCTAAGCATTGGCATGTTCAAAAAGTTGCTTTCAAAATTTTTAAATCTGCAGCTTTTATTGAATGAATACATATACCTGGCCATGCAGTTTCTTGTTCAAGCACTTCTTATTATGGAGTGACATACGTCTTCCAGTTGGGGCCCTGTACTGTCACTGTGCCCCAATGTTGAAGACCAAAGCTGGCCATAGACAGATCAAAATTTGTGACCAAACCTTTTTTTCATCTTTGAGCAGCAGCATTTTTTATTAAGATCTTAATTTCTTTTGGCACAGGTTTATTTTACTTTGGTTTTACAGATCAAAATTTGTCCGGTTCAGCAGGGACCAGAAGAATTTTTTAGCAGTGTGTGGCCATCACTGTTTGACAGAAGTTGATTTTTTGATTGACTTCTGTTGAGGGAGAAAGTTGGAAACCCTTTCTTGGTCAGTGGCTATAGATGTTGAAAATTGGCTAAAGCCACTAATCTTTGTATTCAGACAGCAATGGGAGCTGCTATTAGAATACAATGTCCAGGGAAAGGGGGTGTCCCAGTCAGGGGTCAGGCTCAGAAGACACTAGCCATAGCTGTAGAAAGGCTCCCACCAACCAGCAGGATAGGTATACAAGCAGGTCACCCTGGCAGATGTTGCGGTCTTCAGGGTTACCCCACCAAGAAGTGACAAGCTGGGGTCCATCAGCAGATTTAGCAGGTAGAGATCAAGCAGAAGCTTAACCAATTCAATACAGGGCAATTTTACACCTTCCTGCCCAGGCCATTTTTCAGGTTTCAGCACTCTCACACTTTGAATGACAATTGCGCAGTCATACAACATTGTACACAAACTAAAATTTTATCATTTTCTTCACGCAACTAGAGCTTTCTTTTGGTGGTATTTAATCACCGCCGGGGTTTTTATTTTTTGCTAAATTAACAAAAATAGACCAAATTTTTGAAAAAAACACACGTTTTTCTTTGTTTCTGTTATAAATAATTGTTCTTCATAAATTTAGGCCGAGATGTATTCTGCTACATGTCTTTGGTGAAAATAATCCAAATTAGGATGTATTTTTTAGTTTGTAGGGAAGTTATAGAGTTCACAAACTATGGTATAGATTTGAATATTGATCAATCCTGAAGTACTGGCAGCCAATCTAATTTCTTGAGGTCCAAGAATGTCAGAACAGTACAGATATCCCCCAAATGACCCCTTTTTGCAAAGTAGACAGTCCGACGTATTTCATAAGAGGCATGGCGAGTTTTTTGAAGTTGTATTTTTTTTGTCATAATGTTTCGGAAAATGAAAAAATTAAAAAAATTAGTTTCACAATTTTTTTTACTTATTGTCACCAGTGCAGTACAGCGTCATCATATAACTGGCATGGCAATGATCAGGGACACTGACTGGTGACAGTGTGAAAAAAAAAAAATATATATACAGTTGTGACCAAAATTATTCAACCCCCAATGCTGTAAAGGGGTTTAGGGACTATAGTGTACATTTGGAATTGTATTCAGAATCAAATCCTACAAGGACGTTGTAACTACCCAAATGCAACTAAAATGACATCAATTGTTTATGTAATACAGTAGTAAATGGTTCTTATGTGGTTTCTTCATTGCCACAATTATTCAACCCCTTAAAGACTACCACTCTGAAGAACAGAGGTTCATACAGGTGCTTTCCATCAGGTATTGAAAACACCTGTGGATGTCACCGAGCAGCAATCAAGCATAATAAGCACCAATTAGGCAGCTTTAAAATGACTGTGATACTCAGCTCCTTCTAGACATTTACTGGTGTGGTTACAAACATGGTGAAGGCAAGAGAATGGTCCAGGAAGACAAGAGAAGAGGTGATTTCTCTTCACAGGAAGGGCAATGGCTATAAGAAGATTGCAAAGATGTTAAACATACCAAGAGACACCTTAGGAAGCATCATTCGCAAATTCAAGGCAAAGGGCACTGTTGAAACGCTACCTGGTCGTGGCAGAAAGAAGATGCTGACTTCGACTGCTGTGCGCTACCTGAAGCGTAGAGTGGAGAGAAGTCCCCGTGTGACTGCTGAGGAACTGAGAAAAGATTTGTCAGATGTGGGTACAGAAGTTTCAGCCCAGACAATAAGACGCACACTGCGTAATGAAGGCCTCCGTGCCAGAACTCCCAGGCGTACCCCCTTGCTGTCTCCAAAGAATAAGAAGAGTCGACTGCAGTATGCCAAAAGCCATGTGGACAAACCACAAAAGTTGTGGGATAGTGTTCTGTGGACTGATGAAACAAAATTAGAACTGTTTGGGCCCATGGATCAACGCTATGTTTGGAGGAGGAAGAACAAGGCCTATGATGAAAAGAACACCTTGCCTACTGTGAAGCATGGTGGAGGGTCAATCATGCTTTGGGGCTGTTTTGCTTCTGCAGGTACAGGGAAGCTTCAGCGTGTGCAAGGTACCATGAATTCTCTTCAGTACCAGGAGATATTGGATGGAAACGTGATGCAGTCCGTCACACACCTGAGGCTTGGGAGACGTTGGACCTTTCAACAGGACAATGATCCCAAGCATACCTCCAAGTCCACTAGAGCATGGTTGCAGAGGAAAGGCTGGAACATTTTGGAGTGGCCATCGCAGTCACCAGACTTAAATCCGATTGAGAACCTCTGGTGGGACTTAAAGAAAGCAGTTGCAGTGCGCAAGCCTAAGAATGTGACTGAACTGGAGGCCTTTGCCCATGAAGAATGGGCGAAGATACCCGTAGATCGCTGCAAGACACTTGTGTCAAGCTATGCTTCACGTTTAAAAGCTGTTATAACTGTAAAAGGATGCTGTACTAAGTACTAAGATTGAATGTCACTTGGGGGTTGAATAAAACTGATAATGCTGTGAGCACAGAAAAGACATTTGTGGTTATTTCATTATAACTGTTATGTTATATTTGTCTGACCTACAAGTGCCTCTTTAATGTAAATGTAAGCAAGATGACTGAATGATCAAAAGCAATGTCAAACTGGCCAAAACACTCAATTTCAGTGGGGGTTGAATAATTTTGGTCACAACTGTATTTTTTTTTTGTTTTTTTATTATTTTATATTACATTTTTTTTCTTTTTTTAAGTTTTTTTTTCATATTTCACTATGACCAAAGTAGTACAATGTTACCATAGTAACATTGTACTACTTTGGGGAAGTGATCAGTATTTTTTTTATTTTTTTTTACACAATTTCCTTATAGCAAAGAATTACTTTGCTATAAGCAAGCATTTACCTGAATGACATCGATTCATTCAGGGTTTTTTTTTTTTTTTTGTGCTTAGCTGTGATTTAGCCACAGCTAATCACATGACATGTGCATGTGATTAGCTGTGACCATTCACAGCAAGACACTAGTATACAATGGATGGCATGAATGAAGCCATCCATTGTATACAACTGTCATGTGACCTGCTGTCATTGGTCACAGCAGGTCACATGGTACCGGCAACGGGGGCCGATACTCAGATCTGTCATCAGCCGTGTCCGAGGTACACGGCTGGTGACAGATCGCGCCGCTGTGCGGCTCTGCAGGAGCGCAATCTGCGCATGTGCGGGAGGACGCCATATGGTGTCTACCCGGAACGCTGTTGACATTTGCCAGCCGCCATTTGGCCATAGGGCGGGTGGCAAATGGGTAATTATTAAACACCCAGAGATCGGTAACAATTATTTGCAGGTTGGGATCAAGCCAAAGTATAGTTGAGGAATAAACCAAATGTTGGTAAGTGGTTGCAGGTTGGGATGAAGCTGAAGCATAGTCAAGAAACAAGTCAAAGGTCAGTAATGAGTGATAGCAACGATATGAACAGCAGTAGCATGAAAAGAGCGAGATATTGAATGGAGAGAGCACAATAATCTGGCAAACAGCATGTGCAAAGGCTTAGCTTAGAGTGGAACTATGCTCAACTTGGCTCCAGTGATGTGACGTTCTGGAGCTCCCCGCTGGCTGCTGAATCTTTAAGCAGATGGCTTCAAGGTGTCGAGCACCAGCCACTTTCATTGGCTGGGCCAATATGACGTCACTCCCGTGCATGCGCAGGAGTTTAGTTGGCTTCAGCATTACCGAACCCGTACAGTGAGCTGTGCATGCACAGCTCACTGTACAGGGGCAGACAGACAGGTAGATACATTTAATGTAGAAGAGACAAAGCATATCTCTTGTGCGTTAAAATTCATGCCTGTTCGTCCTTTTTTATAGTTCATATAAAGGTCCACTTTAAATTGGAACTTCGTGGGAGGAACAAAGGGTTCAAGGTTGTCTAACAAATCAGGCAGTGAGCTGTCCAGCATCTCAGGTGAGCAAGAAAAGATACTGCCAGACACAGCAGAGATTGTAGGTTCAGATCCACATATTTTTGGGGAAATTGTTAGTTTTTTTTTATTCAGCTTCCTGGTAGAACAAAAAAAAAGAATAACCATTTATGGCCAACATACCCCCGGTGACACCCATTGTTCTGCTATTGCCACTATAAAGACGTTGCGTTAAAGATATCGTGCAATGCATGCATGTAGAAAGCAACTGGTAGGTAGGAAAATATCAACTGCAAAAGAGGATGATATAAAGAGACATGGGAATAGTTAATAATACACAGATACATATTTAGCAAACTAAATGTTATCCAGCTGTGCTGTCATGTGGTTTCCATAAAGTGTGAAAGGGCTCTTAGTGTTGAGTGCTGCAATGCACCTCCCTCTACAAATTCCTATGGTATATACTCTTTTCTATACATGTGAATGGTGTGAAATACGTGATCTAGTCCTTTAATGCCTTTAAATAGTACATACAAAGAATATACAAGAATAAAACTTGACAAAGAAAATACAAAAATTAAAAACTTTAGGAGGGGAACTATAATGCACCTCCCCACCCCCTTTTATGAATACACTTTGGTGAATAAATACCTATAAGTGCATGCATCCAGTTTGGGGCTATACACCACCTAACCTCCAAATTAGTTGCAAACTCATTCACTGTGGTGAGCTGTCTGCTTCTGATGACATCATACGAAGAAACGCGTAGGGAGGGGCTTAGAGCATCTTACTTGGTCTACACAAGTGTTTGATGACCTGTTGGATTTTAAAGCATCATATATATGGAACGTATGTAAGTGTGATTTTAATTATTTTTACACAATAAAAAGCTGTATAGTGCTATGGAAGTCTTCCTTTGATCATTTTATTGTGAAGGATTAGTTCCAAGGTCGTTTTGAAGCATGTTTCCACAGGAGGGTCTCGTGCTCAAAGACAGTGATTGCCAAAAAGCATAAGGAGATCACATCACCTCTGGGGCAGGTTTAAGCATGCAAAAGCGCCTTCTGACCTACCTTCCCACAGTTGGTCAATTTATTGCGGTGAGTGGGGCTCTGGAGGGGGACAAGGAGTGAAACACCTATCACCAATGGTTTGTTGACAAGACCACCCACTGTCACCAGTGTCACTTTGATTTTTGAACTTCTGGATGAGCAAGGAGCTTTGCAATACCTAGACTACATCTATTTGTATTGTTTGATCTGCTATTTGGATTGCTGACAAGACCACCTTTTTTGAACTTGTGAAATTTTTATGGAGGCGCAAGGTGCTCCGTAGTAATCGGATGATTCACATGTATTATTTGTTACTTTTGTCATATGAACACATAAGCTCACCACAGTGTATGAGTTTGCATCTAATTTGGGGGTTAGGTGGTATATACCCCCAAACTGGATGCATGCATGTATAGGTATTTATTCACCAAAGTGTATTCATAAAAGGGGGGGAGGCGCATTATAGTTTCCATCCTAAAGCTTTTTATTTTTGTATATTTTTTGTATGCACTATTTAGAGCCATTCTTTAGTTAGAAGACTACAGCGCTTATTTCATACAATTCACATGTATAGAAAGGAGTATATACCATAGGAATTTGTAGAGGGAGGTGCGTTCAGTGGAGTATTTAGGTTTTGTGCTGCCCTAGGCAACACAAAAATCGGCGGCCCCCTCCATACACCAGCCACCCTACACCCAGCGAGAGAGAAAGACACTCGTTGTCACAGCTCCAGATATCCCCTGCTATAAGAGTCAGGCTCTGCATAAACCGTCAAGCAGCCCGCAGCCTCTCTCACATCCCATCTGGACTCCATGCTGCGCGTGTCCTTTCTTCCGACTCTTCTTCCAGGGGGCGGTGCTGCCTCCCTGAAACATGCCACCCTAGGCAAATGCCTTGTCTGCCTTGTGGTAAATAGACCCCTGGGTGCATTGTAGCACTCAACACTAAGAGCCCTTTCACACTGTATAGAAACCACACAGTAGCGCAGCAGTTTGACTCTCCCATTCATACACACACACCTGTGGCCATTGCTAGCAGCAGCCTTGAGATTGATAGGAAAACCACTGCGCAGAATTTTCTAAGTTTACTAAATGTTATCCAAGTATGCTTTACATCTAATTTAAGCTTATGTTTTCAAATTGATATTTTGTTTTCTTTATTTTTAACTTCTGAGTATACATTTTAACGTGACCTATATCAACAACATTTTCACCATACTGAAGGAAAGGAGATATGGGAAAACATGAAAAGTGCTTCTCCTGATGGGTCAGCAGGAGCAAAGAACAATACATTTGCAATATTTCATTTTTACCAAGCACACCTGCAGTAAACATCAACAAAGGATCTAACCCTTCCCTACCTTATTTAAAACCAAAAGGTTTTGCCTTTATGAACTTAAACTCTCTCAATCAACAACGACTATTTTTAATTTTTATGATGCTAGCATTAGTAAATAAATAGGAAGGCATATTATATGAGGGGCGTTCAAGTCAAACTGGGACGTTTGAGTTTATATAATAAAAGAAGTATCTTCCATTTTGCTTGAGGTGATTGTAGCTGTATTAGTGCATTTGCGACAGAAACAATTGAGTACTGTCCGTGATACTTTTTTTATTTGCACTAACATACAATTTTAGGACAAGCTTTCGGGGTATGTCCCCTTCTTCAAAGTCCAAACAGTACTATTACAAATCACAAAGTTTCAGCAGAATGTCCCCCCCTCCCCCCCTTGCTCTTGATGTATCTTGTCTGTAGCCTTTTTTTTTTTCTCTCAATCCCTACTAACATTCTGCTGAAACTTTGTGATTTGTAATAGTACTGCTTGGACCTTGAAGAAGGGGACATACCCCGAAAGCTTGTCCTCAAAATTGTATGTTAGTGCAAATAAAAAAAGTATCACGGACAGTACTCAATTGTTTCTATAATAAAAGAACAAATTTTAAGGAGTGAAAACTGCATTTATTTTTCAACATACTCCCCTGCTACATTTATACACTTATCCCAACATTTAACTAATGCCTGGAAAGCTTTGGCATTGAAAGATTTGTTAGTGTGCCTAAACCATCTTAGGATTTGTGTCTTGTGCCATTTCACAAGTTATTGATCGATTATAATCGATCCAGGATCAGGTGTTCCACATGCTGAATGTTCACAGGAATGACTGCTGTGGGCTGGGAACCACCATGGCTGGGATCGTCACTGAAGGACATATGGCCATCTTTGAGACATTTACACCATACAAATGTCTTACTGCAGCTGAGCGTCTCACCACCATATTGTGGTTGAAGTTTTCTGTAGATATATGCAGGGGTTTTTTTGCCTTCATTCACAAGAAACTTCATCACCACACATTGTTCCATGCATGCACTAACACTGTTGTCTGCCATCTTGATCAATGGTCTCTGGACTGGCCTGTGACATGTACGCCGCTTACTACTGCATGTAGTACCGCCAGGCTAGCATCCCTTTTTATACCTGTAAAATGAAAAACCCGGTTTGACTTGAACACCTCTTGTATTTACTTGTTTTTAACTTTTTTTTTTACATTTCTTCAGTTGCTTTCTGGTCCAGAACAATGTCATACATCCCAGGAGTCTTCATGGGCATTTTTTCCTCTGGAGGAGGGGAGAGGGGAGAAGGGGTTTTCTCAGCTAAGTACATCCTCCTGCCTACATGCCTGAGCTAAGGGCAGATGGATTCCAGGATGCAAATGCTACATGCCCTTACTCAAGCTGCAGCTAGAAATGAGGGGAGAGTTGTTTATTCAAAGGTATTTCTCAATAAAATAAAGCATGGCGACATGGATGGAGGGTGACGTTGCTTTGAATGTTAAAATGTAATCAAATTGCATATTCGATTTGTGGTGCTCCAATACAGTTTAGTTCTTATTTGAAAGTTCTTTTGGAACCTTTTTTGCAAGTTTAGTTTAGCAACAGGATCACTTTAAAGCGGTAATAAACCCAGAACCAAAATGTATTATATTGCAGGTTACCAATCATTAGATGTGATGGCTGCATCATTTTCCTTTTCTTTGGCTTTTTTTCCTGTTTTCACCTAGTAATATGGCCAGTAACACACCTCCAGCATTAGTGAGACACCACTCTGGAGAAATGAGCACAGGAGGCACAGCAGACAGCAGCATTGTCAGTCTGGGGGTTTTAAATATACTAGCAGATTTGAATACAGAAACAACGTAAAGTTAAACTCCAGCTCACACTTTGTAATCTGTTACAGCACACAGCTTTTTCCTTTTGGGTTAGAACTCTTACACGAATAAATAAAAGCTGGTATTCATAATCACCCCTTCCAGTGTTTGATGGATGGTTTCATCCATGTAGACTGATATATTCTGCCGGAGAACTTGTTCTTCTGAAAAATAGCAGAGTTGTTGGCTGGATCACCATATGAAAATAGAAGAAAGCCTATAAAGGGCGATTAAAGTATCAGCTTTTATTTATTCATGTAAAACCTTTATCCCAAAAGGAAAAAAAAACCTTTAACAAACTATAAAGTGTTAGCTGAAGTTTGGCTTCAATCTGTTATTTGTATTCAAATCTGCTAATACATTTAACACTCCCTTCCCCCCCAGACTGACAATGTTGCTGTCTGCTGTGTCCTGTACTCATTCCTCCAGAGTGGTGTCTCACTACTACTGGAGGTGTGTTACTGGCCAGATTACTAAGTGAAAACAGAGGGCAAAAAAGCCAAAGAAAAGGAAACTAATGCAGCCATCACACCAACAATTGGTAAGCTGCAATATAATAAATGTTTGCTTTTGGGTTTAATGCTGCTTAAATTTTCTGTTAAATAATGGAATCAAAAAATATCTATTCCTTGTTTTTTGCTAAGGCATTATTTTGTGTCTGGCCTTGTTTAATCCCTAAAAAGCCTGAAACTTCACTTTCTGCTTTGCCAATAACTGTAATATTAAAACGACAAAACTGTACTTGAAAATTTGTAATGCACTGGCAAAACTGATATTGATTGACTCAGCTGGAAAAGACCTCTATCCTTCATCTAACTATTGATCATTTGCTTCCAATGGGGCCATCCAGAAAGGTCTCTGTGTCTGGCATTATACCGAAAGGTCTAGGGAACACCTCAGGTCAAAGCCCTATGGCCCCATGTTATGTAGTGTCTTAGTATAGTGGAAGTAGTCCTGGTAAATATGTACTTCAGTGTTCTGAACTGAGAACCTGCTAGATTTTTAGTGCACACAGTACCAGACTATAGAAAAGAATGGGCATGAAGACATTATTTGCAAAGGGAGGTAGCTTTAGATGGATCAGGTTCTTCTAGCACTGGGATCAATTGTTTCAGGATAATGGCAGGAAGATGCTAACTGCAGGCACAAGACAAGGTGAGTATAGAGTAGAATAGGGATTAGTGATTAGAATGCAAGGAGAGATTTTAGCAAAAACATATAGCTAAAGCAGAAATATTTGCTCATTTAGTTGCTCAGGTGCAATTAGCTTGAAAAATAATTGACTTTTTATTTAGAAGTTGTATTTTTTTTTCTTTTTTTTAGGGGGGGGGGGTGTACTTAGATTAGTTTAGTTGATTTTGTTGTTTTGTATACATGTTTTTTTTTGTAGTTGATGTTTATTGGGAAATGTCAAGCCAAAACTATATTTTCTGGCTTTGGATAGAGTGGGGAAGGATTAGAACTCCTGTCAGGTTTTTATTGCTATTCATAATGTATTAATTTCTTTATTTATTATGGGGACTTATATAGCTCTGTCAGTTTCATGTAGTGCTTTACATATATATTGTATATTCAAATCAGTTCCTGCCCTGCAGGAACCTACAATCTAAGATCCCTAACTCACATTCATGCATACACATACTAGGGCCAATTTAGACAAGAGCCAATTAACCTATTATAATGATTTACCTTCATTTCCTGTCCTGCTGACAATTGTTCCACAAGACAGAAAGCGAGGGAAAATTTGCAATGGGATGTATGTGGTAGGGTGCATAGTGGCGCGGCAGCAGTAATCACACTGAGTTTAGTTGCAAAAACCAAACTTGTATTGAGGTAACAGTCACAAAGTCACAAACAGCCCAGTGGGAAGACACCTGACTGGGAACATTCACAGTTCTGTGCGGCAATGTAAAGCAGAGTGTCTGTCTCAGAGGGTGGAATGTGACCTGGCAAGTACATCCCCAACTGGAAGGATTCATGGAGAAGATAGCATGTTGTCCTGTCCTAGCCCTACTCATCTGGAACCTTTCCCTGACAGACGGTTAACTTGTCTTTACACTGTCTAGTCACAAAATTTGCTCCAAGCCCAGAAGTCAAGGTCTTAAATAGACTCTGCCTGACCCAAGATGGCTTCCAGAGTCGCATGGGACCATGACATCCAACCGCATTGTTTCCTAGTGACCCAGGAAAAACAAGAGGAGAAAGTTTCTCCTAACTTCCTCTCCCTTTGCAATGCTGCTGCAGTTTGATCAGCACGTGCAGTGGAGAAAACAGACTACAGTTGCCTACATGTAAACAGAATTAAAAATCTGACAGGAGTTTTATCCTTTCACTATTCTCCAAAGAGAGATTCCTCTCACTTTCCGCTTACTAAAATGTTGTCACCAAGACAGAAAATTTATCTGATCCCCTGATAGCAGTCAAAACCTGATAATAGTTTCAACTATTCCCTATTCTATAAAAAAAAAAGTTTTAGTTTACATGCAGCTTTTTGGTCCTGTATATTTTTCTTCCTGTGAAAAAAAAATAATAGTTAATAATTTTGGGTACAAGTCCAGAATAGGTGAAATGAGCTTCTGCAATCCTCAGAAGCCATTTGAAGCCTATTGTACACTTAACCATTCAAAATCACCTTTATTTTGCTTTCCCTATTGACTTCTATAGATTTCAGTGAAATAACAAAATTTCACTGAAATCTCCCCATTTTCCAAATTTTTGCAGAAATGTCAGGGAAATTAATATAGATGAGGTGAATGGGGCCAACACTGGTATTGGACAAAATGTCTTAAAACAGTTTTAAACCAAAAATGTATTATATTGCAGCTTACCAGTTATTAGATGTGGTGGCTGCATCAGTTTTCTTTTCTTTGGCTTTTTTTCCCCCGTTTTCACTTAGTAGTCTGTCCGGTAACACACCTCCAGTATTAGTGAGACACCACTCTATTGAAATGAGCACAGGACACAGCAGAATTGTCAGTCTGGGGGGAAGGGAGTGTTAATGTATTAGCAGATTTGAATACAAATAACAGATTGAAGCCAAACTTCAACTAACACTTTATAGTCTGTTACAATTCTTTTTTCTCCTTTTGGGATAAAGGTTTTACATAAATAAATAAAAGCTGATTCTTTAATCACCCCTGTCAGTGGTAAATGGTTTGTCTCATCCATCTTAGCTGATACATTCTGCTGGAGAGCTTGAATTTCTGAAAAGAAGTTGCTGAGTGAATCACAAGATGAAAATTGTAGAAGAAAGGCAAAAAAGGAAACTAATACAGCCATCACATCTAAGAATTGGAGAACTGCAATATAATAAATGTTTGCTTTTCAATTTAATACTCTTTAAGTATTTGTTCAAACTGCACACATTTCCTCTATATTTTCTCTAATACTATGACTTCCAATGAATCTCAGCTCCATCTAGTGGCCAAATGCTGTATATTTTCTGAGTTCTGGAGAAGGCAAACCTTTCAGTTGCAGGTCAAACCTCCATTCATAGATCATATTTCATTCACAGCCCTTTAGCTCAGCTTCTGTGAATGGAGTTGCTGGGCAGGAAGGGTGGGCATACTCAGACATGTTTAAAGAGTGCCTGTCACAGCTCCCTCAGTTCTATTAACCTCTGCAGCACTGAAAGATTATGGTGGCGGGGCTGAGGATGAATATTTCATAGAAATTAGGACCAAGCAGCACAAGGGATGCATTGGATTAATAGAAGGAAATGTACCCTGTGCTGTATTTTGCTTTTTTTATTTTGACTTAACTTTTTTCTTTAGTCCTTTTTAATTTTTAGCACAGTTCAAGCAATATTCCTAAGGTATGAATGTTAGTGATGTGCAGAAATTGTGAACTAATAAAAGATTATAATGCCCAAACAAGTACATTGATTAGTACGTTTGAACAGGAATATAGGAAAACTGGAGAAGATATGTTGAGAAGTAGGAAAGAAAGAGGAAATCTTTAAAGATCTAAAGTAGAATGTAATAACCCTAGTCTAAGATTGGCTTTCTTTTATTACAATTTTTACTATACAATATAGGGATTTGGGAAAAATTATGTGCAAACTCTGGACAATTTTGTTAAAGGATAAAGTGTTGGCATCTTTGTCACTAAAAAAACCCAAATACTATATGTAAAAAATCTTTTTTTTACCCCCTGCAAGGAAGGGTTTTCATTCCTCTAGGAGATGTACCCTATGTAGTACAATGAAGAACCAATAAAATTGGTAGAGTTTTGATACTAAAAATTGTATGTTCTGTTATACACCCATGTAACATACTGTATCTTATAAAATTCCCCCGTGGGCTACAGTACATTGGTCATGCCAAAAGAAAATTATCTGTTAAAATTGGAGAGCATATAAATACTAGAAAAGCTACAATTTATGGGGAAATTGTGTGAAGTGTTCTTGCCTCCACCAGTAGTCTACAACTCACACTCTAGCTTTTGTCACTCTGCTGCCTGCTCACACACCTGGGTTCCTATGGCAACTCACTCTACAGCAAGGGCAGAGAAGAATGGTTATAAACAAACTGCTCCAACTTGCTCACTTCACTGGCGGTTGCCATCTTCAAACGGTTGTAGTTTAAAAATTATAAATCCTACACTGAAGAGCTTTATATTGTAAGAATCACAAGACCCAGTCCTACATTTTGATGCATAGTATGTCTCTGAAATATTAAAAATGAAGGCATAGTCGCAGTTTAGAAATTGCCCTTCAAATTTGAGGTGGCTAGAGTGGAGTTTCAATGAATGTCAATGAGCGGCGTGAGTTGCAAACAAATGGTCATATTGTGAAAACTATCAGGACTATGGCTTAGCCGTGGACATTTTTAGTGGCAGCAGGGATAGCTGAACGTTTTGATATAAGATTTGTGTAGGTGGGCTTGAAAATGAGGGAGTGATGGCAGTTTAGAAATCATGTCCTGATTTTTCAGCTCACACTAGCTTTTGTCAGCTCCCACTCTAGTTTTGAACATTCCGCCATTCATTCCTATGGGACCAATTTCACCACAAAAACGCCGATATTTCGTGAACCATTCGGCGAAACATTCCACAAAGTAATAGCACACCAATCGGGAACAATCCGCACGTTTCGGTATATTACTGTCTATGTAGTGTAAAAACTGTGGGAGGAGTTAGGGTGGTAAATTTGGCTATAATAATAAGAATATATATGTGAGATAACAGTAAGTGGTCTTGCCATGCAAGAACACTTAAATATCTTAAATGGATTTGATAAACACGGTTTCTCCAGACACTTTAAATCATTTCATGATAAGAATCCAAAAGGTTTCCAGTTCTATGGAATTGATAGAGTATTTAGGAAATGGAGGGGATCAGATACTGTATATGTAGTGACATAGTTTTCCTAAAATGATACTAAGTGAATTTAAATATTAGATACCTTGAGCCCTGCTGGTTTAAATATAGATTTTGATTTAAATTGTTTTATTACCAACTATTATTGCTTGTAGTATTTTATATTACCCTCTATAACGTTGGTTTCCTATTATATTAACTTTTTATTGTTTTTCATTTTTTTATTATGTCTCCTTTATTGTTATAATTTGATTATCATTCTCAATATATTTTTTAATTCATTTTGTATAAGTAGTTATGAATGAGTGGTGAATAACTTTATGGCTTTTATGAAAATCAGCCACTATATTCCCAAACTGAAAGGATTATTAGTTATATTTAATGAAGTCTTGAACACATTGCTATCATCACTCCTGACGAAGTCCACCAATGATGAAACATTGTGGGCAAAGCTAAGCAATGTGGTGTCATCCTGCTACAGCAGAATACATATTGAGAAATATAGTGATTATGCTGCTCATCTTAATGCTGGGCTGAGCACACAGAGATTGTTAGTTTGATTGTTTTTTACAGACTTTCTGTACATTATTTTTCTATATATGAATACTTTTGCACATGAACTGATAAAAATGTTGAACTGTTGATTTGTTATTTTTATTTTGTTCAGTTATTTACTTGTAATATTTGATCTCTGATTATTTATGTTACTTGGCATTTTATTGAAGCATTTATGTTCATGGTTTATAGGAAGGCATCGCGCTGTATATTATTATTCATTTATTAATCCACAAGCTGCATTCAGCAACATATGCTGCGTCAAACATTATAATCAATTATGGGTAACTTTCACACTGTACATGGCCATGCTGTACTTCATATACGCAGAGCAAGAATAAGGCTGCTTAGGAAGCCACCTTTAGAGCACTAGGATTGGGGGGGGGGGGGTAAAATCCAAATCTCCAGCCATTTTCTGGGGATTTGGATGTTTAACCACATTAGTTCCAGTGACACTTTAAAATGGTGCTCGGACCATGTTGCAGATATGATTTTAACTCGCTGTACCGGCCGGGAGTGTGTACTTTTGTAAAGCTGACTGTCAGCTTTCAATGTGGAAGTGATACAATCAGCTGTGAAGCCGCTGATCTCTTCCACAACCACTGCAATGTTCTCCTGTTCTCCCCCTGTGCAGCCCACCCACCATGCTCTCCCACCTGCAGGTCTGGTGCCATCATGCAGGTGTCATAGGTAAAGGCAGTTGGAGGTCAAAGGACATCCATTTGCTGAGCCTCCCTCCTGTGCACAGAACAGGAAGTTACGTGTATGATGTCACTTCCTGGACCAGTGCTATCACTGTCCGGGATCAGTGCCTGGGGATGCAGCTGATGGAACATGATCAGCAAAATGCACCTTCGCCTGTGTAGATCAAAATCCTTGCTCCTGATTGGATCCAGTCCCTGTCCAGCTAATTTTTTACCCAGGCCTATAGACAAGAGTTGGCTGAACAATCACCATGATTGTAGCTTTAACTCTTCCTTGCTTTAGCTAGAAAAAAGTTTTGGCTTTAGAGGAACATTAACTGTTTAAATGTTCAGCAGTGCTGGAAACTAGGGATGAGCTCAAAGTTCAGTCTGAATACAAGTTCGGACCGAACTGTTCAGATGTTTATCCAAACACCAAACTTTTGGACTGTTTGATAGAAGCCAATTTTTTTTTCATTCGCCAGGAGTTGGAAGTCATTCAATGAGATTGTTGTGGATCTGCATTGTTGGATAGCATGATTAACGATGGGGGCAAATACTTTAATGGCTTCCCGTCCACCCTATAGCAGATACACTGCTACAGGGTGTCATGGGTGAGCAAAATCATGTATATATATATATGATTTTGCATATCCGGGTAGGGGGCGCCACGAGCCCTACCCGCGCCATCATTCGTGGCCGTCAATCGCCAGGTCCTGACCAGTGATTACTCGCCGGCACCCCGTGATTTCTGACGACCTCCGACGGGGAGGAGAACCGTTTCGTTTACTAACAGTTTTCCTCCCTGTCAGCTCGGGCACACTGCTTTGGATGGCTGTGCACAGCACAGCCATCCAAAGCAGTGTGCTTACAGTGAAGCACACTGATACAGCCTCCTAGTAAAACACTCCCAGCACACAGTTAACCCTTTGATTGCCCCTCATGTTAACCCCTTCCTGCCCAGTGCCATTAGTACAGTGTCAGTGCTTTTTTTTTTAGCACTGATCATTGTATTGGTGTCACTGGGGATGTCAGTGACACCAAGTCAGTTCCCCCCAGTGTCAGAATGCCCACCGAAGTCCCGCTATAAGTCACTGATTGCCACTATTACTAGTAAAAAACAAAAATTCCAGTATCTATACCGCCATTTTTAAATGCTAAAACTTTCACATAAACCATTTAATTTACATGTATAGGGATTTTTTTTTAGCAAAGACATGTAGCAGAATACATTTTGTCTTAAATTTGTGATGAAATTAGATTTTTTAATTTTTTACTGGACATGTTTAATAGCAAAAAGTCAAAAATATTGTTTTTTTCTCAAAATTGTCGGTCTTTTTTTTATAGCGCAAGAAATAATAAACGTACAGGTAATCAAATACCACTGAAAGAAAGCTCAATTTGTGGGAAAAAAGGACGTACATTTAATTTGGGTGCAGCATTGCATGACCGTGCAATTGTCAGTTAAATTGTTGTTAAAAGGGGCTCCCAGATTTTGATAAGCCCCCTCCCTCTCACAGACCTCCACAACCATGAGTATAAGGTTGTGGGGAAGAGGCCCCTGCCTCATCAACATGGGGACAGGGCTCTTTGCCAGTGGTGTTCCCCTAGGCAACGCACCCCCCATGTTAAGGGCTTGTTGCCTGGTATGGTTCAGGAAGGAGAGAGCACATACTCATACCCCCCTTATATCCTGGTCTGCCAGGCTGCATGCTTACATAAGTGCCAGGTGTGGATTTTTTGTAGCGACCCCAATTTTTTCTTTTTTTGCATGGTGTCAATCAAGGGTCTAGTATGCATTTTTAGGAACCCTAACACCATTTTTTGTTGTGGGGTCCTCCATTAACATTTGGTACATGTCCACAAGGCCCATCCCCACCCCCTTCCCCTATCAATATAATTTGTTTAACAATCATTATTCTTATTAATATGCAGTTTGTACAGCTGTATAGGTAAAAGACACACAGTGAGCGCTCTCAAAGAAACAGCAGCTGAACATCCATGATAAACGCATATAAAAATCCTCAGTAAAACATACATATAAAAATGCAGCGCTGTAAAATGATCAAATCATGCAAATCAACACAATAATAGTCCTGAAAAGGTGCTCATTAATTCCTAGTGCCAATGGAAAGAATGCAAACTAACCAGAAGCACATTTAAAATACGCATGTGTGTAAGAAATCCTGGAGATTCCCCTCTCTCCTTCTGGTCAGAAAATGGATATGTGCTGAAATGGATGACGGTAACACAGAGAGATACTCACAGTGTAGTATATTACTTCAATTTATTTAAAAAAACCAAGTAAAACATATAATCAGGTGGCAAGTGAAAGTGACCCTCTTAAAATTATAGGTGGCCGCCGGGCCTCCACATGGCACCAGCGGCGTAGTGTCAACGACGTCCACAGGCTCCTCCTGACACGTTTCGTGCGCACGCACTTCTTCTGAGGTAGAGCAAGGACCAGTTTGTACAGCGCTTTACAAAATGAAGGTAGACATTACAGTTATAATACAATTTGGTACAAGAGGAAACAGAGGGCCCTGCTCGTTAGAGCTGGCAATCTAGGAGGAAGGGTTGAGTGATACAAAAGGTAATAGCTGTGGGGGGGATGAGCTGATTGAGGAAATAAATGGCGGTTTACTAGGTAGAGGCAGGATAGACTTCTTTAAAGAGAAAGGTTTTCAGGGATCGTCTAAAGGTGGATAGATTAGGAGACAGCCGGAGATATTCGGGTAGAGAGTTCCGTAGGATGGAAGAAGCTCGGAGGCGAGCATGGGAGGAGGCGACACAGGAACTAGAGAGCAGAAGGTCTTGGGAGGATCGAAGAGAGCGGTTTGGTTGATATTTTGAGACCATGTTGGTGATGTAGCTGTGGGCAGAGTTGTGGGTGGCTTTGTAAGTTGTTGTTAGTATTTTGTCCATTTCATTTTGTAAAGTGCTGCACAAACGGTTGGTGCTATATAAATCATGTATAATAATAATAATAATAATAATAATAATAATTTCTTTTTAACATTTGGCTCCAATTTATTTTAATGATGTTTGGATTCGGAACCTGAACTTTAGTCATGTTCTGTGAAACCACCTCTGCATGGGTTACCCCTTCAATGTATGTTCTCACTGCAGGTTGCCAATGTCTACTCTTGATTATGAAGCACATAAATCTGAGAGTGTATCAGTAATCATGGACTGAGTAGAGGATGACATGAAAGAGTACATTCTATACATTCCATGTCAGTGCTAGAGGCCTCTTGATGTCATCCGCCACTGGGATACTGACAATTCCTGGAGATCAAAGTGTACCCTCACACCTATGTAATTAGTGTCTTGCATTGTATTTCACTTTGCTTGTTACAGGACTTTTATGCCTAGTGAGCATAAATAGCTCTGCAGCATTTTTATAGATACATCCTTGATGTTATGGACATTTTTGGGAGCTGTATTAGGTTGTTTGATAGAGCCAAATGGCCCATTCCTAGAACAAGTGCACTGAAAAATTAACTCTACACATATTACATCAGCCCTGCAAAAATAGATGATAGGCATTGAAGAAAACGAGTTGTCTGATCTTTCACCATTCTGTTCTATAAGAGAAAAAGAGAAATAATGTCAGCATAGTAAAAGCTGAATATAATATGGAGCTACACAGTAAGCTCCAGCGGCTGAAATGAAGGGCACAGTATCTTCATTCAATGCACTGAGGCTACATGAATTTTCCACGGGAGAGAGGGATCGGTGACTCATCCCTTTGTTTTAGCAACAGCCGCAGCACAAAGAACAGATAAAATATGCAGCAAGACAGGCAGGATAATGACGCATGAATCACACTGAATTCTACAAACAAAAAGAGGGCCTGCTTTTATAGGAAGAAATGTTCTGGAAATCCATGCGTGAATATATGAAATGGAATGACTGCGGTTTGCTCCGAAAATATTCTTCCAATATTCTAAAAGAAGTCTTTTATTAATGGTGTCACTGGTTTATGCAGCATTTCCGGATAACATTTTTATATTGATACTCTGGAATGATTCTTATTGCACAATTAAAATTTTCAGCTAACATTTGGAAAATGCCTGCTGTTAGAAAACTATTGTCATTATTATTATTGTTATTATATGCCCATTGCACAACCAGAATGGTTGGGGATGTAACAAATAATGCTAAGTAAATGTCTTAGTAGGCAGTATATGTAGTAGAGAAGTGCGGAGGGAATGAGAGAGTGCAGTATACATAGGAGAGGCGTGCAAGGGGTTTGACAAAGGGAAGTATGTGCAGGAAAGGAGTGCAAAGGGGTGTGACAGGTAGTATATACAAGAGAAGAGTGCAAAGCAGGGGCGGACTGACCATTTGGAAACTCAGGCACTGCTCGAGGGCCCGGGGTCAATAGGGGGCCCCATGAGATGCCCCTGGTACCTTTTTCATAGGCTTTTTTGAGTTTGGGCAAGGACACAGGGGCCCCATTATCCCCTATTGCCCGGGGGCCCCATGAGTTGTCAGTCCACCCCTGGTGCAAAGGTTGTGACAGTGGACAGTATATGCAAGAGAGGCGTGCAAGGGGTTTGACCTTGAGCAGTTTGTGCAGGGAAGGAATGCAAACATTGTGACAGCTGGCAGTATGTATAGAAAAGGAGTATGAAGGGAGTGACCGTGGGAAGTAAATACAGGAAAGAAGTGCAATGAGTGTGACCAGCGATATATGCAAGAGAGGAGTGCAAGAACTCTGACAGTAGGCAGTATTAGCAGGAGAGGAGTGCAAGGGGTGTGACAGCGATAGTGTGTGCAGGAGAGGAGTAAAAGGGGTGTGACATTGGGAAGTATGTGCAGGAGAAGAGCGCAATGGGTGTGACAGCAGCAGCATATGCAAAGGAGGAGTGTGAGGGCTGGACGGTGGGCAGTAGTGATGGGCTTCATGTTCGAGTCGAATGTAAGTTCAACTCGAACATGGGCCATTCGTGTGTTTACTGAACACATGAATGGTATTAGTGTTCGGCTGGCTCTTCACCCGCCGTGACCACATGATAACCTTACAATGGTGTGGGGGTAACCCCTGTCTGTCAGAAGGTGGGAGCCAGCGTCGAGTGAGTAGTGTTTTTTTTTTTTCTTTTTTCGGGTCGGCGGTGGAGGCAGGCATTTTGTTGTTGGATCTACCTCGGGGGACATTTTTAAAATTTTTGTTTTAAATAAAGGACTTGTCAAGAGCCCCCCCATGTTGAGGGCATGTGGCCTGGTACGGTTCAGGTGGGGGAAGCGCTCGCTCGTCTCCCTCCTTTTCTGACCTGCCGGGCTGCATGCTTGGATAAGGGTCTGATATGGATCTTGGGGGGACCACCACAACATTTTTAAAAAATGTTGGTGTAGGTGTTCCCCTCAAAATCCATACCAGACCCAAAGGGCTTGGTATGGATGGGAGAGGGGACCCCATTCCATTTTCTTTTTTTTTTTTAATTGTTAGGCAATGCTGACAATTCTTTTCACATTAAAGAATGTTTCACTAATAAAATACTGCATGACTTAATAATAAACCTCATGCGGTATTTTAGTAGCTGAGCGGTATCTTACTGCATATTCAGATGCAGTAAGATACCGCTCAGTAAATTGTCCCTGTTCAAAATTTGCGGTCAAACTTTCGAGTGTTTGCGATTCAAATGTTCGACTGTGAACTGAATAGGGGGGTGTTGGTCCATCACTAGTCGGCAGTATGTGCAGGAGAGGAATGCAAGGGCAGTGATGGTTGGCAGTATGTGCAAGTGAGGAGCGCAAGGGCTGTGACAATGGGCAGTATCTGCAATAGAGGAGTGCAAGGGCTGTGACGATGGGCAGTATGTGCAGGAGAGGAGCACAAGTACCGTGACTGTAGGCAGTATGTGCAGGAGAGGAGTGCAAAGAGCCATGGCAGTGGGCAGTATGTGCATAAGAGGAGTGCAAGGGGCCGTGACAGTGGGCAGTATGTGCAGAAGAGGAGTTCAAGGGCCGTGATAGTGGGAAGTGTGTGAAGGAGAGGAGTACAAAGGCTGTGACGGTGGGCAGTATGTGCAGGAGAGGACTGGAAGGGCTGTGAAAGTGGGCAGTATGTGCAGTAGGGGAGTGCAAGGGCTGTGACAATGGGTTCAGGACTGTAGTCAGGCCATAGACAATTCAAAATAAAAATCCATCATGTTGGATCAGACGCTTTCGATTGTGGCACGAAAATCGTGTGTCACAGCTGGCACGCTAATGATGTGAAAAAACGAACATTTTGACATTTTTGTTTGGTTTTTGCGTCATATATGGCCTGCTTAAGGGATGTAATAGTGGGCAATATGTGCAGGAAGGAAAGTGATAGAAGCCAGCACTGTATGTGCTTAGGGTGTGACAGCTTGAAAAAATATGCAGTACAGAAGTGCAAAGGGTATGACAGAGGACAGTATATGCAGGAGAAGAGCACAAGGGCTGTGACAGCAGGCAGTATGTGCAGGTTTTGGGTGGGTGCAGGTCGGGTGTACAACCCCATGTAAGTGAATATCTAAGAGAGCATCCTCTTGCTTGTCCAGCCCATGATGCTAAAACACATGCAATCAAGTGTGTGTTTTACCTCCAAAGTGTTTATGCCACTGGCGAGTTTTTTCCAGTGACAGAATTGCAGGTGTGGCCTGTATGTTCCACAAATTAAAGTACTTTCCCTAAATTAATAAAGGACAGCAGATTTAAATGACTGTACAGTATTGTATGAATGTAAACAATAATGCTTTTACTACATAATAAAGAATTAAAACAAAATATCAATATTCATAATCCTATGGACTGACCATTTGGAGACTCAGGCACTGCCCGAGGGCCAGTAGGGGGCCCCATGAGATGCCACTGGTACCTTTTTCATAGGCTTTTTTGAGTTTGGGCAAGGACACAGGGGCCCCATGATCCCTTATTGCCAGGGGGGCCCCATGAGTTGTCATTCCGCCCCTGGTCCAGAACCTCTGCAATAAACTGAGCTACCTAAGGTTCCTAGCAATTGAACTGTAACATTAAATAGGAGGCAAATGTCCAAGTCACTAAAGTTAACAGCACCCAGGCTTGTTTTATTATTTATTTTATTTATTTCAGGTACTTCTATAGCGCTGTCAATTTACGCAGCGCTTTACATATATATTGTACATTCACATCAGTCCCTAACCCTCAAGGGGCGTACAATCTAAGGTCCTTCATACATATACTAGGGCCAATTTAGACAGGATCCAATTAACCCACCAGCATGTCTTAGTTTTAGTATTAGGGGAAAGTAAAGCATAATTTCCATGTATTATATACAGTATTTTCATACAGCACAATACTCACTCCCCCCACATCCTCACCATTTTTGACATCCTGTCTTTCTTTCTACCATTTTCGTCTCCTGGCACCTCCTATTCACCCTAAGTCTCTTACCCCAGTATCTCATTTCAGCCTCAGCTCTCCCCCTGGCAACAATTGCTTTCACCCAAAAATCCTCTGCCTATGACTGCCACTGTATGCAACAAGCAACATTCAGGACAGGGGTCAGGGCTTACAATGAATGAATGTGAAGAACAATTGGTAGCCAATGATTCATGGGAGATGGATTGGATTGTCTAAAATATCCTCTGTGCTGATACCACTGCTGGAAGTATCTTTGCAATGTCCCACATGTAGAAAAAAAGTGTTTATAAATTGTTTTGGCATCTTTGAACCAGAGAAGCCTGCACATAGCCTGTCTGTAGTGTAAAAGAGCTAATTAGTTATGTTTGCTCCCAGGAAAAAAGTTTCCAATCATTGCTTGATTCTCAACTGGAAGCTGTAGAAAATTCAAGACCCTATATAATTGAATATACGATTAATGCTTTTTATAGAATGTGTAATTTTCTCCTAGAAGATCAACTTAGTACGAATGGCATTTAATGGAGGAATTACCCATTAAAGTGGTACTATATGGTAGGGCTTTTTTATCTTAATTAATTTCCTGCCATAATGTGTGTAAAAAGTTGCAATACTTTCTGTATGCAGGTTCCAAACACTTTCCTGCAGTACATGTTCCTTGAGGGCAGTGGAGTGATAGGCTCCTATTAGTTACACTGCTCTGAAAAGTGACCAGGGGCATGGCTTGCTGGATGCTGTGTGCATGTCTATGGACGCACACAGCACTGGCTGTAACTGCCCTCACGCATGTGTCTCCTTAGCAGCTGGTTCAGCAGCTAAGGAGACACCACCAAACAGGCATTGATGTTTGGGAATCAAGGGGACAATTGAATCATCCTATAGTGTAAGTGTGGGCCTCCTCTCAAAAAATAAAAAAATCAAGGTTTACTATCACTTTAAGCTTACTAAACCAATGAAGGATATTTCCTTGGTGAAAAAAGGGAGGTTTGTACAGGTCACTAAACAATTGATTTTATGTTTCGCTGCATTTTGTCACTAAATTTTATTTGTATTTGCTGCAGTTCTGAAAAGTGGAAAGCTGTACTGATGAGTTGCTTCGGAAACAAATCTGAAATGTAGAAGAGATGTCAAAAAAGAGACTAAATGGTAAATTATCTGTAAAATAAATGAAAAGAATGCATGAGCAGGCATTTGTTAGATTCCGTATACAAAAAAAGAAAGATTTCTTATTATTTTCAAAATGAAAAATGAAACATTGCCTAGAGCTCTTTTATAAGTAGTCAAATCACCTGAAATTGATATTTCATGATTTCCCAAGAAAAACACAGAGAAATGCTTATTTCCACAGTTTACACCGCTCTCAGAGCGAAATGTTTTCTATTCAGATATTACAATTTCACATAATTACATGTCTACATTCATTTCCGGTATTACAAAAACAACACACTTGTCACATTTACTACAAGGGAGGTATAAAACCCTTTTTTCATGATATTCAGAAATGTTCTTTCACAGTGTAATATATTAAAATATGTCAAATCCCATATGGATGAAGAAGTCTGTGCTTGTTATCCATCTGTTCATAAAGAGCGAACATATTGAGGAATTTAGCGTTGATAAAAAATATATATATATTTAAAGATACAACAAATAAAATAAAATGCTGATGGTGACCTTTCCTCTAGTAGCTAGAAAACATTTTGTCGTTGTTAATGAACACTACAGTATGTTAGACTGTAATACAAAAAATAATAATTTGGATATAGGTTTAACACCCTCCTAGGTAGGTTGCTAGGCCTGTATATAGTCCAGTTTAGTACATTGTGGTCTCCTGCCTAACTGATGGGCAAAACATAGCAGCTTGTCTGCTTAACAGAAAAGTTACAATTGTTTATTGAGGATATCCTACGTGGCTAACAGTGCTGCCACTGCTGTGATTGACTCCTCTGTATCCAGGTGACCTTTGAAGGTTCTGGGTTAACAGGAGTGACCTACGCAGATCAGCAGCATGATTATGAATTCCCATCTCAGCCAATTACAGGGAGTGGTGCTGGGGGCTGGTATTTATGTTCAGTGAGCACATGGGATTTAGTTTCTTCTTCTTCTTCTTCTGAGAAGGGAGTTCCAGCCAGGGAGGAGGCTGCTTCCCCTGGCTCATGCTGCCAGGAGGCCTTGGGTGGACCACCCGGGGGCCAGAATGCTGAAACCCCGGGTGTTTTTAGAGCTGACTGAGTGGTAATGTCTACAGATCCTGTCTGGTATCACAGAAGAAGGTGACCTGCGGCAAGGGCCATATGAGTACTGACAGTTCTAAAGAGATACAAATAAAAGTGTAGCGCTAAAAGTATAAATAAACAATAATAATGCAATCCCAGTTGTGCAACCATGAAGATAGATGTGACATTGCTTCCAATACAATATGAAAATAGTATAAAAGTGTAAAATAAAAGTGAGTCCCAATTCCAAAAAATTTGAAAATATCAAAAGGTGCAAACATGAATCTTCAATTGCTAGATGGCCAAACGTTACCCATACCACTCTGTGCTGAAAGAAGGCTTACCAGATGTATTTGAACATCATGTTATAAAATGGTCAAAATCAGCTCAAGAATGATCATTAAGCAACCGCTCCAGCCTCCTCCATAGCAACCAAATGTGGTTCAAATAGCAATCGCCCACTCTGTATTGACCGCCAGTGCATGCGCTGTCAGGTATGAAAGTGGCATGTGCATGAAATGAGAAAGCAGCAATCCAATAACATCACACAGTGTAACCAAATGCTTTAGTTTTACATCTGACAACTAAAGCATTTGGTTCGACTGTTTGATGTTATTGGATTGCTGCTTTCTTATGTCATCTTAGAAGAGACATTGTGATGCTACCTCATCATTTGAAGCTATAGAGTCTGAAAATGACACTTTTCTATAAGTTCAAAAGTAATGAAGGCTTGGATTGTGAGGCCCTAACTATCAGGAATTTTCAAAATATATTTCACTGATGTTCAGAGAGATTTGTGAGAGATGGTTAGGTAAAGAACAAGTCTGGAAAAAGCTGCTACAGCAGTGTGTAGCGCCATATCCTAAGCTGCAAAGCTGGATAAATTTTGTTTTTGGCTCTGCTGTTTAGTTGAGAAATAATTTATTTTTAGGTCTGGTTGGGTCTATCCCTAAGCCTAATGGTTGATTGCTCCCGTCTGCCTCTGGAAGAAACTTCCAGAAATAAAGCTGGAGGGTTAACCACTGGATTATGAATATTTTTCTGAACCTAGCCAATTCCTGGGTGGGGGTGCCTAGAAGTAAACTTTTTGTGAAGGTCTGATCAGCGCTCCCTCTCTCTCCTTGGGCCTCTACCCCTGGGAGGCAGATTGTATTATTGTAGGGCTGTTACTTTCATGCCTCAGCATGTTCTTGGCTGAGGGCCAGGAGAAATCTGTTCTTAAAGAAACTTGCTGGATGACACAACCTGTGAAAGCTGGGCTGGAAAGGAAACTCTTTCATTGAAGAGTATTGCAGGGGAGCTGCCTTTGGATATTGTGAAATTGGACTTAAGGCTGCTATGAAACAGAACATTGCTTGCAAATCTGTCCTCTAATGCCCTTTGTGTTTTTGGAGTATTCTGCATCTCATCCCTTTACCCACTTGTGTTCAAGTACAACAATAAAAGTCCAAAAAGACACCCCTAAACTTAGCCTGTGTTTGTTGGTATGCTTTGGAAGGGATACCTGGGCTGGCAGCCTCTGAACAGGTAAGAGGGATCTCTTTAATTCCAGTTGCCCCTCTGAGGTGAGTGCTACAAGTGGATACCTTCAGCAAGGATAAAGAGATTCAATATAGAATAGCTTGAGCCAAATAGAGCTCTGTGAGCACCAAGAATGGAGTTAGACCAGCTTAGACCAATGAGGGCTGGCTGAAGAAGACTCTTCATAGTAAAACCAGTGTGCCCAGCTTGCAGAGTCACCTGATATGATTGAGAATACACAAGGAAGTACAGAACAGAGAAAGAGAGGAAAAAAGGATGAGTAAATCAAACCTTGACTCAAATAATAACAAAAAGCTATGTTAAGTCTTGCTAGAGTAACAGTGCATTTAGTCACATGATCTACTGAGGGTGAGGCCCATACAAACTCCCATGCTGACCTTCAGTAGAGATCATGCATCCAGATTCGTAAGCTTTCAACCAGCAATGGATGGAACCCAGAGCAGTATTTTCCCCAGATACATAATTTAACCCTTCTATAACTTTTAGTAAATGCATACTGTACCAGCAAAAATATGTTAACATTTCAATATAGGTCCACTGGATAGAGCAGAGAAGGGTAAAAATCTATCTTATTGCTGTTGGTATTCCTATTGAGGAAATTTCCTCTCACTTGACTCAGAGGGGAAGCACATAAGGTACAAGTACCTAAGCCAACACTACAAATCCAAATCAGGCCCTTCAAGTACTTTCCACATAGCTTTGTAGAGCTCCATGCAAATTTCAACAATTCCAAGTGGTGTTGAAAGCTGACTGTCTTTGGCACCTTCATAATTGTTGATTAATGTGATGGGCAGATTTACTGATCAGTAGTAAAGTGCAGTGCTGTCTTTTAAAGCTGTTTGATGACCCCTGCAGGGTGGCATTCTTCCAGGGTGAGCTTTAATAATTGTACATTATTGCAGGTATAATTTAAACCTTTAAAGTGGATAACAGGTTTTCTTTCAACATACGATCCTATGAAAGCACCAATAGCAGCGATAAATCAATTTTATCATTTAAAACATTGGACTCTTGGATACTTGTTTGTCATTCTCTTTGGGTTATGTACAGGTATACTGTATATGGATTAGAGATGCAAACTTTCCGGAGATTTTGAGGTCATGAGAAAAAAAAGTTTTTTCCCCAGTTTTATTCCAGAAAAAATGTCTAATTTGTGGAAAAATTGAAAAATAAATTCAGTGTGAAGTAGTTTTACAAATTGAAAGTCCTTTTGTTACACTGGGAAGGTGAAATGTGGTGTATAGGAAAGTATTCTTGAAATAAAAGTACAGCTTATTCAGTAAATAAACTAAACTTGCTTTTTAAAATTAGTGATGATCCAGAAGCAGCAGAAAGAGTGTTTCTGGACTGAGAACTCTGGAGGGAAAAGCTACTTGCACTTTTATTATGGCCCTCATCATTTCATTCCATAAAGTTTATTTTTATCTCTTTAGGGCACCTCTGTTTTTTTTCCAATGTTTCCCTTTTTTCCAGGCCTTCCTATCGCTAAATTTAGATTCTCCACTCTTTTCCCTTTTTCTGAGGGCATCTCAGTTTTGTGGAGTCAGTGTGGCCAGCAGGGGCGGACTGACCATTCGAGCACTCGGGCACTGCCCGAGGGCCGGGGGTCAGTAGGGGGCCCCATGAAATGCCCCTGGTACCTTTTTATAGGCTTTTTTGAGTGTGGGCAAGGACACAGGGGCCCCATGATCCCCTATTGCCCGGGGGCCCCATTGAGTTGTCAGTCCGCCCTGGTGCCCAGTGACAGTTTTGGTGCCTGTTAGAAAATCTGAATCCAGTGTCTTGTTCATTCTTCTGTGAAGTTTACTTTAAAGGCACCTGATCAGGACACACAGCAATTGGGAATATTTATCAGAAGTTGAACACACTAGTATGCGTTCATTCAGTTTTCATTATGGCTATACATTACTCCTAAAGAGGATGTGCAGAAGTTGTGCACTCAAAACAAAGTCCAAAGTTCTCTGACACAATAAAGCATTGCAACTGCCATCGTACTGTCATGTCAGCATGTTGGCAGATATTTTTCTTATTAAAAAGCAGCTGTCAGCATCATCTGAATACAGCATACCTTGTGAATTGGATAAAAATCCCCATGCAGTGGACAAAATACTCTTTTAAGTCTATTTTTAATAATCTCCTTCCTTTACTCCCCCAGATCATTTTATTATAAGGTTATGGTATTTCACAAATGTTCCCTATGGCCTATTGCCATCAAGTGTTTAAATATGATATAGAACCAGACATGATATGCTTCAGTGGCCAGGTAGGTGACCAGATGGTCAACTGACCACACAAGAAAGCCTTCTATAAAAAAACATGGCAGCAGTTTATTTAACCCCTTAGTGACTGAGAGTAAAACAAGTATTAATGCCTGAACACAATTTTGCAATTTTGACATGTGTTAGTAAGACCATACATATCGTTGCAATTATTTTGTGCATCCAGGTGGAATATATCTTGTTTTTTTCAGGACAAATTGGACTTTTGCTTGGTGGTAAATGGTAATGGATATTGCCTGATTTTTAAATGATCAAGGAAAAACTGTCCTAAAATAGTAAAAAAAAAAAATTTTTTTTAAATTTAGCTGTATATTTCTTGCTACAACCATAACCTACCACCAAAGAATAACCCAAAATAATGTATCGTGCTCCTGACAATCACAGCAATACCACATATGTGTATATCATTTGTTGGGTGCACCCATAGCACAGCCCAGAAACAATAATGCGCATTTTGCCATTTTTTTATTGTACCTTAAAACACATTGTCACTGATGCTAACACTATCTTATAAAAATGCTTTTAGAAAAAATTCCTGTCCAAAAAATACTGGCCATGATCTTTGTCCCTTCCCTTGACCTTTGACCCTTACCTGACCAAAACACGAACCGTGGTACTGACCTAGATCAAACCTTGATCTAGCTAATTTTTCTTTATTTATAATTCTATTTTTTATTAGTTTTTCACACATTTATTTGTTTACACATTTCCTCCCTGCAAGAAGAGAGAGATACAATGTATCTCTTTCTCCATTCAGAGAGAAAGTAAACACAGTGGCGGGCTGTGCAGTTAGTGATCACTGTGATAGCCAATCAGAGGATATCATAGAAATCAGATCACTTGGAACTAACTATTAGAACCCGGGACTCCCAGTGAGGGCCCGCTCTCTATGCTGGGAATGCACTATGATGCATGCTCCCAGCACAAGACAAATAGATATGCAAATATGCGGCCTAACTGAACTGGGATTTTTTCCGTGAGGCCGCATATATGCGTATCTATCTATATATGTGTATGGTCAGCAGGAAGGGGTTAAAAAAGGCAGACTTCCTACTGATAATGGGGATTTTATTCAGAAAATGATAGCTGTATCATATACAGTAAATGGCAAGTCCAGCAATCCACCGCTCTCAGATATAAAGTGAGTCAGCGCCTCTGACTTTGACAGGTGACACTTGTCAGTAGCTATGTAATCTGCTAATCCCAGCTGCCACTCTCAGGCCCCATGTACACGGGACACTTGTGAACGATGGAAACTGACTGCCGGAAAACGCAGGTTAAAAAACATCTGTTTAGCCGCTTTTGCATACGCGTTTATGCGCGTTTATGAGCGTTTAAGTTTAGAAGCGTTTTTTAAAGATAACCTCAGGAAACCTACCAAAATGCCCAGAATGCACTGAAAAATAGCAAACAATTAACTATTTCAGACATTTTGAGAGAAATATAGAGAGAAGAAGCAGAAAGAGCAGTGTTTGTTGAGATTAGCTGCCTTTTTTTTTGTGGTGTTTGGATGTGTTCCAGCTCATTTCTGTGCAGAAATTATTGCAGCAGTGTCTAACATATTTTTTTTCATGCGAAACTTCAAAGTATGGTGTGCTAGGTCCATTTGCATGCATTTTTCATGATGAAAAAAGGCTCTGGACAGAATCTGGAAATGGAAGAGTTAAAAAAAAATTTCAAATGTAAAAGCTTATAAATGCTGTTAGCCACGTTCACAAGCGGTTGACGTTTGAAACACTGATAAAATCTACTCCTGAACGCAAGTTTTCTGCATTCAAAAAATGACTGTAAACTCAACTGCCTGTAAATGACGATGTGTACATTGACACATAGGAAAACATTAGGGAGAGTTCAGGGGCTGCTGAAAAAAATGTTGAGCAGCTCCTAAACGTGAGTTTATCAGCTGCAGTGTACATGAGCCCTCAGGCTGATAGCCACTGAACTCCTCCACGCTACTACCAATCAGAACACGTTTCAGGGAGGACCTCCCCTTCCTCAGCCTAACTGGGGCATATGATTTCCAAGACTGATATAGGCTGGTTGGAGAGATTAACCCTATAAGTGCCTAAATGATTGTTTTTTTGACAGAAACATTTATATGCAATTTATGATTAATCTGCTCAGTTTTCTTATTTTTATTACTGTATCCTCTCAAAAAGAGCAAAATCATTAAATTCTCTAGGGCCAGCTTTAGTTTTCCAAATTCTTTGTATGTCATTTGTCATTATCTTCAATCGCATTTCTGTTGGGTCACCTTTTGTTACTGTAGCGCTTACCCCTGCAGGAGCCACTGGATATGATGGGTTCTCTGTTCTGCCATGATTCCTTCCACTACTTTGATCCCACTGACAGACCCGTGTAACATTAAATTTAGTATATTACCACTCTATATTACTGCACAGAAAACAGGCCACGAGCAACTGGCCAGTAGACAAATACGATGTATTATGGCAATGCACTTAAACAATGCATTAAACCATAAATAGGCAATTTGAACATGTTTACAGATACTGTACTAGATAATGTGACCAGTAACTCAAGTAAGATGGCCATCAATCGATCTGGTGTGATGCTAAACCAAACTAACACTGATGCAAACAGAGTTAAGAACATTGGCATTACCTAACCCAAAAATAAAGGTTCTTGTGTGCACACTACGCATACAGCAGGTGGGTGTATGTTTTCCTAACAAAGGGATAGCCCTGGAGGTGGCTATAAAGTACCTGGCACCTAATTGTCAGTATTGGCTGGCATTCATTAAGGTGGTGCATGTGGAGCAATACACGGTGACATCACACTACATACTGCACTATGATGCAGTCCTCCTAAACAGGTCCTCACAAGGCTCTGTGATATACAGACATACAAAGTAATGAGTCTCCCAGCTTTGGTTCCAAGGCACAGCAAGCAATCCTTCTGTGGCTCAGTCCTCAGGCTCTTATAGACATAGCAAGAGCACCTGATCTCTGCACATGTTCAGTAAAGGCAACAGGTCAGCTTTCTCTGGTCCCCACACCACTCTGAGATGGTTCCTTGGTTTCTGCACAGTTCCAGCCAAGACCACACATCTGTATGGCTTGAGTTTCTCCCACAAAGATTCCGATTTCTCCAAAATTGCTTGGGAAAAGTTCCTTCTTTGTTGCACAAGGAATACTGGGCAGTGAAGTCTGCAGCTCCATCAGCCTCCCTTCACTTACATTGCATTGTGTCCCTTTAAGGACTACATTTCCCAGAATCGATGGTGGCTGTTGCATAACAAGTCCTCTTTCTGTTGATTAGCTCAAATGCTCTGCTGCCTGACTTGGATTGTTAAATAGTACACGTCTCCCTCTTGTCCAAAATATTTTATAGAACAAAATACCCTTTACCTTCTCAATAATGCACAGTACAACGAAAGCTGTATGAAATATTGTGATCATCTCTTCCATTAGACATGGCATTGTGTTCTTTAGATTTCACATATCTAAGAGGTTAGAAGTTGAACCTCTGTCAGATATTTTTTTGGTGATTATACCCTGATAACAGTTTGCCACTAGTCAGGGACAGAGGTGTCACAAAAAATAAAATTGTTTTGTGTGCATTCATATTTAAAAGATTCAGCTCCCTTCTAGTAACCATATGGGAAATTAAAGGAAACCTCCATAGTGGAGACAAATACATAAGTAAATACCTGTCAGCTCCTGACCCTTCCACAGTTTGAAAACTACGTTCTTTAACATATGATATTGTTTATTTTACTATCTTACATTTGAGAGTAACAACAATTTTTCTATTTGTGACACGTTTTCACTTTTCCAGAAGCTTAAGAGCAAAAACTACAGTGACATTACAAATCCTTGTGAAATAACGAAGCTTTAAGCATATTCATTCAGTCACTGGCATTCCTTTAAGCCTCAAAAATATCAAGTGTTCTCTTTGCTATGTCTTGATTTGCAAAATTGATTTGCTTAATGTGAAAAGTTTAAGGCTTTTGAGACTTGAATAAAATAAAGAACACAGGAATGCAAGTTTGCAACACATTTAAACATTCAATTTAGCTAATCAATGCTCAGCATGCCTATTTCTAGAATAGGAATTTGGGTCTCAAGCAGGCCTTAGTTTTTGGGTATGTTTCGGCATTGTGACTATACAGACCACCTCTCCCAAAATCACACCAATGCCCTCACACCAATATTAGTCTATGCATTTACTCGTATTACCATAGGAAAGAGGGCACAATGCTAAGAACTAAAACCTAATGGTCAGTCAACAAAAATGCTTACTTCAATCAGTAGTTGTGGGCAAATCAGTAAATTGAATTCAGCTTTACAATTCTTTAATGAAGAATGTGATTAGCAATAGCAGCCTATGTATCCCAGTCAGTTAAGGTTTCATAGTTAGTCTGGCTGAAAAAAAACAAAAGTCCATCCAGTTCAACCACAAAAAAAAAAAAAGTTATAATGCTACACCCACAGTTGATCCAGAGGAAGGCAAAAAACCCAGCAAAGCATGATCCAATTTACTCCTGCAGGGGAAAAAATTCCTTCCTGATCCCCCGAGAGGCATTCAGATATTCTCTGGATCAACTTTACCTATATATGTTAGTAACCAGTTATATTCTGTGTATCCAAGCAAGAATCCAGGCCTTTTTGAAAGCAATCAACTGATGTAGCCAGAACCAACTCTTGAGGGAGTCTATTCTACATTTTCACAGCTCTTGCTGTGAAGAAACCTTTCTGTGTTTGGAGATTAAATGTATTTTCTTCCAGATGTAAAGAGTGCCCCCTTGTCCTCTGTGAGGACCTCAAGGTGAATAACTCTACACCAAGTTCACTATATGAACCACTGATGTATTTATACATGTTGATCATATCCCCCCTTAATCTCCTCTACTCAAGAGAGAAGAAAATCAGTTCCTCTAATCTTTCCTCATAGCTGAGCTCTTCCATGCCTCTTATCAGTTTGGTTGCTTTCCTTTGTACTTTGTTCTGTTCCCCAATGTTCTTTTTGTGAATCGGTGCCCAAAATTGAACTGCATATTCCAGATGAGGTATTACTAATAATTTGTACTGGGGTAAAATGATATCTGCAGCTTGGTATTTCATGCCATTATTAAGCTTGTGATCTACCAGAACTCTTAGATCCTTCTCCACCATTGATTCCCCCAGTTGTACCCCCCCTAGTATGTATGAAGCATGTATATTCTTAGCCCCCAAGTGCAGAACCTTACATTTATCAACATTAAACCTCATTTGCCACATAGTTGTTTCCTTTAAGATTATTGAACACCTATGCACAATATGTACCTTGAAGGTATGTTTCAATATTGCAATAGCTGCCACCATCATGTGAGTAATTTACTGCATAAGATTCAGTTCAAAATCCAAACACTGAATTCCAAATTCTGGAGAAATGTTTCACAAACTCATGTTAGAAGTAGGTATGCGTTCTAAACCCGGAAGCCAGCTGTCATTCTTGTCCCAATGAGCTGCGGGACAATGAAAACTGACTTAAAGCGGAGTTTCACTCACTCTGTAAAAAAATAAAAGTCAGCAGCTACAAAAACTGTAACTGCTGACTTTTAAGAAACAGACACTCACTTGTCCCATAATCCCGCGTTGCCCCGGCTGCAGCCCATTTCACCGGCCGTCCTGTGTTCCAGGCGCCGGCATCTTCAGTGGGGGCACCCGGCTGTAACAGCTTGCGGCTTCACAGCCGGGTACCCACTGCGCATTCGCAAGTAGCGCTGCGCATTCCTGAATGACCCTGTCATCTTCTGGGACCTGTCACGTGTCGCACAAGACTTCAGGTAGGGAGGGTAGGAGGACAACTTCCGTTTCAGATCGCCTAGGTGATCACAGCAGAGGTGGGAGCGGGTACCTGTCAAATTCGGGTACCCGTCCACCAACCCCCCCCGCTCCCCAAATGTGCCAATCCTTAATGGGGAGCGGGGGACCAATCTTTCCTTTATTATTGCCATGTGGTCAAATTAGGTCAATGATGTCGTGAACATTCCTGCCTCTTTTGTAACATCAGCTGTGGGGCAGGGAATCTCCCACCCGCAGTTCATTGGACCAAGAATGACAACTGAATGACCCAAACCCTGGTTTTGAACAGATTAACACTTATCCCTAGTTAGAAGCACAGCACATGCTTACTTTGTATATTGCTATTTTTCACTTTCAATTAATTTTTATTACAATTTTACAAAATACAACGCATAACCCATTTTAGTGCATGGGTAAGTACAATGCGTCGATAATTCTCAAATAGTAACCATCAAGTGTCAGGAGGGAAGAACAGCTGAAGTAGAAAACAACAGATATTCCGGGTTATGATAATAGTTATCGTTATGTCTAGAAACATGGACCAAGCACTAGCTGAGTACCAGAAGGTACTGGTAAGTTTAATGCAGGAGTCAGATCCGCCAAATGGGACATCAAAGATATATGTAGGCAGTGTTCTCCATGACAGGAAAAGATGTGAGGGGGGGAGAGGAGGAAGGACATCAGGGCCACCGAAGCCAGATTAACCATATTTACCTTGTTAGGGTCCTATTTGTTCTTCACCCTTCTTTAGGCCGGGTCTCAACTTTTATATATAAACATACATTTTCCATCTTTCAAACAAAAAACTTTAAAATGAATCTATGTTCAGCAATATAAAAGCAGATTATTTTGAAAGTTCTTTTTCCCAATAATCAGAAACATTTCATTACCTAATGTTGCGTGTCATTAAATCCATTAATGCTCTGTAAATTCACCTCGCCTTCACAGTCCATTACGTTTTAATGGTTCCAAACATGCTCGCTATATAATTAGATATTAAATTATAGTGCTCCATCTCATTTGTTTACAAAATTGCATGGCGGGTAGCAGACATTTAATACAACAATGTACATTTCTGAAAATTTATGCATGCATGTCACAGTGATATCATTCCAGACACTGGTACATTACGAAAATGGACATGTAATATATACCTAAAAATTTCACTCACCGAGCTGTAATTACTAACTTCATTGATCAAAGGTGATTAATAGTCAAATAGAATCCCATTTCTGATCAAAGGTGTGTGTGATGAGGTCGCAAATAGGAAGTAGTATAGAAGATATGGAACACATAAGCAGGGTACTGTCACAAAAACCACAGTGACTTTGGGTCCTGGAGGGGCCTGGGGGGACAGCCCCTTCCCCTAGGTTATTAGCTCTCACTTTTTTTAAAGCAATTCTAAAGGTTCATTTTTTGGGGGGAAAACAAAAAACATTCTCATGTCAACATTTCATCGTCTGGGGTCACCTGCAGACTCTCCTGGCCCATCCCTCCTGTCAGGTGCCCCCACAGCAAGCAGCTTGCTATTGGAGCACCTGCTGCTCCATATGTCCATTCACACATGAAGCCACTGCTTGGCCCCGCCACCTCTCTCTCCTCATTGGCTGACTGGCTGTGATTGACAGCAGTGGGAGCCAATGGCTTCCGCTTGCTGTCTCAGCCAATGAGGAGGCAGAGACCGGGTACAGCCAAGACTTTCATGCACATTGCTGGATCACGATAAGGCTCAGGCAAATATTGAAGGGGCTGGGTGCATTGCTGCACACAGAAGGTTTTTTACCTTCATGTATAGAATGCATGAAGGGAAAAAACCTTGAGTCTTTACAACCTCTTTAATCACCTCCAGAGTCCAGACTGCAAGGTTCTGAGAAGGAATTTATTGTTTTCTTGTGTTTGATTGTTTATGTAATGTCTTTTTCTCCTGGGACTTGCAATGTGTGCCATACCTGTCCAGGGGCAAGGTTTTTGTGTATAAATGCTGTGCTGTTTAATAATATGGTTAGTCCTGTTTTACGCCAACATTAGTTCTGTCTGATGCTTGGGTAAATTTGCTATATTCTGGTTCCAGAGGGGAGAAAGCTGTAGTTTGGCAGGGATACCCAGTCGAGCAGTCAGGCAGTCCATCACAGGCACCATGGTCTTGTGTGATAGATCTTGTGTTTATGTGAGCTTATTCCTCTAAATTTCTTAACTAAAACTAACTAAACTCTACCTAAAAGTATATGTAAACCCCAGCAATGAACTTCTCTTATTTCCTTCCTTTTAATGTGTTAAATATACCATAAATGTTTTGTTATCTCTGTATGATACGTTCACAAAATACCTGTTGATCTTGCTAGAAGCTCAGTGCTTTCCTGTATCTCTTGCACATTTCTTGTGTTATCTCAAACAGCCATCTTAGTTCTTATTATGGACTACAGAACAATTAACCTTAAAGAACAATCACACTGGAAGGTAAAGATCTTTGTAGTATCCCCCAGGGAACCAAGTACACATAGAACATAGTCCTTTTAAGATTCATGCTGTGGCTGAAAATGTAAAGTCGTTTTCTTTTTGTGCTGTGCTGTAGCTCCACCCAAGGCTGAAGCCCAATTTATTTAGTTACACTGCCCTCCCTCTCAAAGTTGGCTGATTTTCTGCTATTATTAATGAATGATTGGCATTGTCGGTCTGTATGATAAAGCTGCCAGCTGCTACTAAACAATCATGGCACCAGCAAATACAACACACAATCCCCACAGTGCTGACTGGTGATTTACAATAGTAAAAGATCAGTCAGTGCTGCAGGGCTGTGTGGACTGTTTTCTGGTGGAGTTTTATTTTTCCTATCAGCCAGCAGATCTATAAGAACAGAGTCCGTAAAGCATACATGGGGTACGAAGCAAGATCACTACAGAAAGGGTTAACTCACCAAGACAAGTGGAGGAGGAATGCAGTTGGTATGGGTAACCAAGAACTGGCAGAGAGTGTACAGCAGCCTGTCATGAAGCATGGCACCTGGAATGATGGAGGCTCCTCCGATAGAAGGTGATCAGGCTTCCTCCCCAGCAGTCCATTCCCAAAAAATATCTGCATCAGGACCTGAGTTACGGAGACCCATGACTTGGCCACATGGTGCGGGAATAGCAGAAGGAGTTAGGTGAGAGCACACATGAGGTCTATGCTATGTATTCGGCAGTACCCCACTCTGTCATTGGGAATGAGGTGACAGAGGTACGCTGGACAGGTGGGGAGGGCATAGGCCTAAATTCAACTCTGCATTTCACACAACTGCACATAGTGCACAGCTCATCTCTGGGTACCACCATACTGTTTGACTTTCACATGAATGCGGTGCCTGCCTGGTCCCGGGCATTGGTGAGCGCATGTACGGCAAAAGGTACCCCTACATGCAGGGCAAGTGGCCCTCCCCACAACTATACACTGCTCGTTCAGAGAGCTCACACACCCACACAGCACCGATTGATGTTTTACTTTTATGAATGAGCAGTGAGGGCTTGTTTAGTGAATGTAGCAAAATTCTCCCCCCCGCTATGATACATGGCAACACTCATTTCCAATGTATATCTGCTGCCAAAGATGAACACTGTTAGTCAGAATTATGTATTTGTTCTCATGCTAGCAGGATATTTGAAGTGGAAGGTGGGATGAAATATCTGACCTTGCAGCTCTGCAACTACAGGATGGTTTAAAACAGGACAAAGTGCTACATGGGCTTGGACCTCTTGTGGAATTGGGCAGAGCTGACAACACTAAGTCCACAAAATGCTGTGTGCTGTCAGCCCACAACAGTACTAAGGAGCGCATTTACGGGAAACCAACTGGTATTTTTCTGTACTTGCAGGGTATTTAAAGGGATGCAATGGGGATAAATGTGAATATATTGCAGAGATGTGCTGAAGTTCTTGTTTAATTATTTTTCCTTGACATACATTTTATTGCAAAACTGCACTATAGTCTCCAACATGTACAATACAGGGTTAATGTTCATGTATTGTGAAGACAAGGAAGGTACCATTTACATAACACACATTTTTTTCATCTTTTTATTGAGGTGGGCTTTAACATACAAAATTATCGGATATGATAATATAACGCACTGAAGAGGCATATGGGGGGCCTAAACATACTGGTAGGTAATCAACTTCTACTAAAAATGTATCCTAGTTGTGTATAATTGCTGTGGGACAAAACAAAGTAGATTCTTTTAAAGGCAGTAGCTGTTGTGAATATTGTTCTGGAAATTTTATAGAGAAATAACTCCTATCCTCATATTCATTAGTGGGTCCAAATTAATAATAACTACTTCAATTGGGAACAGACACAAAAAGATAAACTCAGGATCTTTCAAAAAAACTGTTCTGTTTATTCAGCACAATAGAAGTTTTTTACACATGATTACGTAGGTATCACATTAATATTACAATTTTACTTTTATGGTAGAAAGGGGCGTTACATAGGCAGGCTGATTGCTAATCAGGACTCAAAAGAATGCAAAGATGTAATCAAAACATTAATAATGCCGTGTGTACAATGAGTGCAGTGTGCAGTACATAGGCAAAGAATACAAAACAGAATACAGTTATATATGGAATTTGCAATTTCCTTTACATTCTCAATAAATGTTTTCCACTGGTCGAGGTATATATTTAAAAAACTTACGTGTGTTTTACATAAGATCTCTAGGCAACAGAAGCTCTGTCCCTGCAATGGCCTTTACAAATATATATAAATGTAAAAAAAACTGAACATATGAAGGGTATGCCATCAGGATTCCAAGTGTCTGCCAGCAGAAAAAAAACCTTATCTGACCCCAAGTCTCCTTACAACGAGTTTTCCCCAAGAGTTTTGCCTTGATTAATCCAAGATTTTTCTCGTATCCTACTGAAACAATCTATGATCTATTCGTTAGAGATGCAGAGCCAAGTAAAGGTCATTGTTGTGTGTTTTGCAGTAAATAAGTCAGCTTCTTTTTTACTAGAAAAACATCTGATTTCTGTAACATCTGTTTTATAAGATGAGAAAATGATATAAATTAAATAATATCCAAAAAGAATGTCCGGTGAAGACCTGGCAGGGTACATTGCTTACAATTTTGCATATAGGACATGTGCAAGAAACATTATGTCACATACTGTACAGTATATATTGCCATAATTTTGATTATTTTTCCATCATAGCTTTTTGGAGAAAAAGATATTAAAAGGAACCTGACCTAAGAGAAATATGGAGCTCGCTATTGATAACTGTCTACGGAAAATGCTTTGAATATGTGATGCTTTGAGTTTGTGACCTGAAACAAGCATACAGGACAGGAAAGTCAGATCTAATCTGCATACCTGTCCAAGAGGGGTGACTGAATCAATATCATCCAGCACGACAGCCAGGGAACAAACATCCTCCAAAGCAGAGATCAGCAATCTTCTGCATTACAGGTTGTCTTTACAGTTTAATTGAATTTTTGCCTACAATTTTCAAATTTGTATTAAAAACATACTGTCTCAATGAGGGATGCACCAATACCAATTTTTTAAGACTGAGTATGAGTACCAATACTTTTTCTCAAGTATTTTCTGATACCAATTACTGGTACCTATTTTAAGTGTCATGTGACAGTTTTTTTAGGGCTTGTTCACACCATACATGCATTAAAACTGATGGGACAATTGCACAGATTTTACTTGCGGAGACATCAGTTTGCATTTCAGTGAGTTTTTACAGCCTGTTCACATATGTCCTGGCTGGCTGCAGTGCGATTTGACAAGGAGCCCTGTGCAATTTCAGTCTGGTTCCAGTGCGATTTCTAATCTTATACATTACAATTGGTATTGGAATCGCACCTGAACTGCTAAACGAAATAGCACCGGATGGGCTTTGAAATCACAGTGCAAATCCGCCCGCACAAGTGGTCAGTATTAGTATTGGAGCATTTGCACGAGTACAGGTACTCGTGCAAATGCTTAGTATCGGCACCGATACCAGTATCCAAATGTCTACATATACACACATGCATAGGGTATACACTAGGCTGCTCCCACACCATTCCATGATTGGTGCAGAAGTGATGACACGTAAATACCTTTTGATTTACAGTGTATATAGCCCTAAAAACTAACGTATCTTATTTGCTCACTTTTGGTCTGTTAGATATACCACTGAAAGATTTTTGTTATGTCCGTTGCACAAAAAATACCTTTTGATCTTGCTAGAAACCCAATGATGTCCTGTGTCCTATGCAATTTGTAGTGCTATCTCAACCAGTATTATTAGTCCTTCCCAGTTTACTTGAAGAACACCTTCTACCCATGTTCTGGTGAAAAAGAGAGGAGGAGTTATGTAGTCCTGTCCTAGAGTCAAAATGTAGCTCCTCCACAGATACAGTGCAGTAAGTGAGAATTGTCACTCTAGGATAGGACGTGTTATACTGGTAGGATTATTAGGTGAAAATAAATGGAAAATAAAGGGGAAAAAATTAGTGCAGTCACTACATCAAAGAACTGTTAAATTGAAAATATAATATATATTTAATTTTTTGGTTTAGATGCACCTTAAGAAGGCTCAGCTGTGCTTTACATTTCATTTAGTCCAACTTACCATTGTGACGGAACGCGGCGCCCGACCCCTGCCCTTCTCACCAACTCGTGACGGAAGGACCAGCTGATCTCACACCATGCTGTCACTTGCATAACAATACCACTCTCAGCTGTGCCCTGCACAAAGATTTTCCAGCAATCTATGCGCCAGCAGCCTGAGAGCGATTGTTACTGGGTCAGGTTAATTACGCAATTAACCCTTCACACTGCCACCACCACCTTTTTACAGAGAAGGAGGGAACTCACAAATCTTAGCAGCAACACTATGATATTAGTATAAGCATCTGTAACACACTGTCACCACAGACAGATATATTCAGAGGATTATCACATACAGTAGCACTCTTCAAGAGACAGGGATTCTTTAGCTTGCATTAAAAGCTTTAGAGACAGTTCAACACTTTTCAGAAAATAGGATTTATTACTAAAAATGTCAAAATGGTGCAATTAAAATATTTACAGAAAAAGATGTTACAAAGACATAAAGAGAACAATAAAACAACAGAGAAATAAAAGAAAGGAGTTCAGAAGGCAGAATACTTGCAATGCTCTTGGTTTTAGCAGAGCCCAATTGTCTGAACAAAAAGATTGCCTTGGCTCTCAAGTCCGTTAGATGTTTCCTGATTGATGTTAATTGAGAACTGTCTTTTCTTCAGCCTGTCAGTCCTTTTCTATGATATTAAAGAGGTGTTGCCTGAGAACAAATGACCAATCATCCAGTTTGGGGATGGGGTCTAGGAGGTAACGAAGGTTATGATCAAGTCACCTTACAATTTCATACTAAGGTTAATAACCTCCAATAGGTGCAGGTAGCATCCTAGCAACTGGCAGATTAATATTCAGAATTATATTTCAAACCCAGGGATACCAAACACAGTGTACCCTTGCCCCCCATGAGGGAAGAGACTGATTTATTCCCCTTCCTAGGTGCTAATATAGCCATGTAAGGCCTTGTTTGACTCACATTAAAAAGATCTGTCCAAATATATACCTAATATTAATGTGCCCAGTTCCTGCTGAACTTTATGAATTGTTACATGTGGAATGGACATTTTATGGCACGTCATGACTAACAGGTCATGACTGACTGAGTTATTGTTTTTACGATGGGGCAGAGGAAAGTGGTTTTCAAAGCAGACCTCCTGCACCAGACTAATTAGCAGTTTACATCCCTGGATCTATCTGTGTTTTATTTAAGATAAGAGGCCCTTTTGACATCCGTTCAACTTACAGCTATAAATTCCATTTCAAGAGGGAGGAGGGAGGAGAGACAAAATGGCTGAGGCCTAACAAGATGGCTATCGCATACAGCGTCCATGTCTCTATTGGGCACAATCGTTACAACCATGACCTATCAAGTTATACTTTCTTGGTGTCCCTAAGTCCTACTTCACAGAAGCCATGGTTTTCATACACTAAACTGATAATGGACAACAAGCCTAAAACAGGTAAGCAGCTTAATTAAGGGCTGTAGCCATTCTGGATTCACAGTCTAGGGGCAAAAAGCAGGCATTTGCTTAGCTCCACCCACGATCCTAAAATAAGCAATACATATATATATATATATATATATATACAGTTGTGTTCAACATAATAGCAGTCAGACATCATTAACCTGATCAGTCGCTGTTTTTGGTAGAAATTATATTTCTACATGGCAAATAATTTACTAGCAGGTGTAGTAGAGTAATAGAAATCCAACAGACCCAACAGTCATGACATGCATGCTGCTGATTCTGTGTAATTGAATCACTAATTGAAAGGAGCATGTTCAAAATAATAGCAGTGTGGAGTTCTATTAGTGAGGTCATTCATTCTTTGAAAAACAGGTGGCAATTATTGCCCTTATTTAAGGAAGGAAGGCAGCAAATGTTGTACATGCTGTTTACAGTGCATTTCTCTCTGAAATTCTGAGGAAAATGGGTTGTTCCAGACATTGTTCAGAAGAACAGCGTACCTTGATTAAAAAGTTGATTGGAGAGGGGAAAACATATAAAGAAGTGCAGAAAATGATAGGCTGCTCAGCTAAAATGATCGCAAATGCTTTAAAATGGCAACCAAAACCTGAAAGACGTGGAAGAAAGCGAAAAACTACCATTCGAATGGATAGAAGAATAGCCAAAATGGCAAGGACTCAGCCAACAATCAGCTCCAGGAAGATCAAAGAAGGTCTAAAGTTACCTGTGAGTACTGTTACAATTAGAAGACACCTATGTGAAGCCAAGCTATCTGCAAGAAGCCCCCGCAAAGTCCCCCTGTTGAAAAAAAGACGTGCTGAAGAGGTTACAATTTGCTAAAGAGCACATTGACTGGCCTAAAAAGAAATAGCGCAACATTTTGTGGACTGATGAAAGTAAGATTGTTCTTTTTGGGTCTAGTGGCCAGAAACAGTTTGTCAGACGACCCCCAAACACTGAATTCAAGCCACAGTACACTGTGAAGACAGTGAAGCATCATGATATGGGATGTTTCTCATACTACGGTGTTGGGCCTATTTATCGCATACCAGGGATCATGGATCAGTTTGAATACATTAGAATACTTGAAGAGGTCAAGTATTATGCTGAAGAGGAAATGCCCTTGAAATGGGCGTTCCAACAAGACAATGACCCCAAACACCCCAGTAAACGTGCAACATCTTGGTTCCAGACCAACAAGATTGACGTTATGGAGTGGCCAGCCCAATCCCCGGATCTTCATCCAATAGAAAACTTGTGGGGTGACATCAAAAATGCAGTTTCTGAGGCAAAACCAAGAAATAGAGAAGAACTGTGGAATGTAGTCCAATCATCCTGGGCTGGAATACCTGTTCACAGGTGCCAGAAGTTGGTTGACTCCATGCAACACAGATGTACAGCAGTTCTCAGAAACAGTGCTTATACAACTAAATATTCATTAAGTGATTCAAAGGAAAGCAAAATCTTCAAACATTTTTCAGTTTATATAGTGAATGTTTGAGTTTGTAAAGAAGAATACAAACACTGCTATTTTTTTGAACAGTCTAATATTCACTTTTCTTCAATTTTTTTAGAGTAACAACACAAATTTGATATATTTTTCTTCATGTTTTGATTTGGAATAAAATGTGTAGTGTTCCCAATGCATTTGTGGAAATAAAAGCTATTAGAAGGATTTTGAGCTTTATTCACTTTTTTCAACACACTGCTATTATTTTGAACACAACTGTATATATAACACCATATTTATATTTGTAATATAATTTGTAAACCAGTTCTAATGACTCTTATTAGAACTCTGTACTTTGGTTTACAGGGATTGACGAAAAGATTCCTGTAAGCTCACCTCACCATAACCTGGCTGATTTTAGTCTTTTAAACTTGAACTGCAGGGAGTATAAATATATATTATGGGAATATATATACAGTGAGGAACAGAAGTTTTTTTATCCCACTTAGAAATCATGGAGGGGTCTGAAATTCACATTGTAGGTGCATTCCCACTCTGAGAGACAGAATTAAAAAAAAATTCAGGAAATCACATTGTATGATTTTTAAAGAATTTATTTGTCTTGCACTGCTGAACATAAGTATTTGAACGCCTAAGAAACAGAAAGAATTCTGGCTCTCAAAGACCTGTTACTGTGCCTTTAAAAAGTCCACCTCTACTCCCCTCATTAATCTAACTTAGTAGCACCTTTCTGAGCTCTTTAAAGACACCTGTCCACCCCACAGTCAGTCAGACGCCAACTACTACCATGGGCAAGACCAAAGAGCTGTCAAAAGACACCAGAGACAAAATTGTGGACCTCCACAAGGCTGGAAAGGGCTACGGGGCAATTGCCAAGCAGCTTGGTGAAAATAGATCAACTGTTGGAGCAATTGTTAGAAAATGGAAGAGGCTAAAGATGACTGTCAGTCTCCCTCGGACTGGGGCTCCATGCAAGATCTCACCTCGTGGGGTATCACTGATGATAAGAAAGGTGAGGAATCAGCCCAAAACTACAAGGGAGGAGCTGCTCAATGACATGAAGAGAGCTGGGACCACAGTTTCAAAGGTTACTGTCGGTAGAACACTACGCCGTCATGGTTTCAAATCATGCACTGCATGGAAGGTTTCCCTGCTCAAGTCATCACATGTCCAGGCCCGTCTGAAGTTTGCCAATGACCATCTGGATGATCCAGAGGAGGCATGGGAAAAGGTCATGTGGTCAGATGAGACCAAAGTAGAACTTTTTGGTCTAAACTTCACTCGTTGTGTTTGGAGGAAAAAGAAGGATGAGTTGCATCCCACCATCCCTACTGTGAAGCATGGGGGTGGTAACATCATGCTTTGGGGGTGCTTTTCTGTGAAGGGGACAGGACGACTGCACTGTATTAAGGAGAGGATGAATGGGGCCATTTATTGTGAGATTTTGAGCAACAACCTCCTTCCCTCAGTCAAAACATTGAGATGGGTCGTGGCTGGGTCTTCCAAAATGACAGCGAACAGAAGCACACAACCAGGATAACCAAGGAGTGGCTCCGTAAGAAGCATATCAAGGTTCTGGAGTGGCCTAGCCAGTCTCCAGAGCTAAATCCAATAAAACATCTTTGGAGGGAGCTGAAACTCCGTGTTGCTCAGCGACAGCCCCGAAACCTGACAGATCTAGAGGAGATCTGTGTGGAGGAGTGGGCCAAAATCCCTGTTGCAGTATGTGCAAACCTGGTCAAGAACTACAGGAAACGTTTGACCTCTGTAATTGCAAACAAAGGCTTCTGTACCAAATATTAACACTGATTTTCTCAGGTGTTCAAATACTTATGTTCAGCAGTGCAAGACAAATAAATTCTTTAAAAATTATACAATGTGATTTCCTGAACTTTTTTTTTAAATTCTGTCTCTCAGAGTGGGAATGCACCTACAATGTGAATTTCAGACCCCTCCATGATTTCTAAGTGGGAGAACTTGCAAAATCGCAGGGTGTTCAAATACTTCTGTTCCTCACTATATATATATAAATATATATATATATATATATATTTACGGGTCAATTTTTCAATGTTTTAGCCAAAGGTTTACCCAACTTTCATCCAAGATTCACTCATTTTTCACATAAGATTCAATTAGAAGAATTGATGATTATTGGGTGAAAGTTATGTATGTCTTGGGAGAAAATTTTGGTAGATAGACCCCTCAAAGCCAGGCTCCAGGCAGCTAAAAACAAATTACCCTTGCAGTGTTAAATTTTTCTAGAGGTAGGGAATAAGCTGAACTTGTCTCATTCCTTACTCTGTAGACTTTCTCTGCGCTTTATGACTGGTCCCCCAACACCTCTTGTCTTCATCGCTCTGTGGCCCTCTGTTGTCATCACAAACAATGCAGGACCAGGAGTCATGGATTTTTCTTTAGGACAATGAGGGACCACCCATATCCCAGGGCATCTGAGAGCAAAGGCTGCTGGGGAAACAAGAAATAAGATGAGTCTATTGTCAGACAGTATATGTGTGATGCAGCAATATAATAGCCAGTAGAATATAACGTCAAAAAATGCACCTTAGCGGAATCCATGTTGGAAATGAGAACTAACACTTTATACCACCAAATGGAATTCTTGGGTGAGAGTCACGGTGGGACTGCTTGTGCAAAAATGGGTGTCTAATGGTGGATAAAAAGTAAAACAACTTTTGCAACTGCCACTGTAAATTGTGCGCATACAAGAGGAAAACGTACAAATGTAAGTGCCCAATTCTTGTTACTGCTAAATTGGAAAAAGGGCAAGAAAAACAGACCTATTCTACCCTGTAATTCACACCTAGAGGTTATGTTTACAAGCAGAAATATGCAAGGGAGTAAAGGCAAGAAAATGTAAAAATATATATTTGTAATTTAAATATATGCTTATTCTATTAGTCATATTCTGAGGGGAATTTATAAAACTGGTGTAGGCTATAAACTGCTATTTATTTTTAAACTCTGTATTATCTACAAAGTACCGTACTTTTGAAGCAATTTAGCACTTAGCAAGATAAATAAATCGCCTGAAAATTATACAAGAAGACTATTTTGACAAATACACACGCACACACTTTCCATAATTAAGCTTGATCTTACTTACGTATCCACTAAAATTTAATATTGCACTTTCAATCATTGTAATGCTAAAACATAAAGAGACCCTGTCACCAACTTAAATAAAGATGGAGTAAATGCGTAAAAAAATCTATTTTTTTAAAATCCCAGGACGTTCTGGACCTGCCTAAGTTTGTGACTGGACAGTGAAAGGAACAGCAGCACAGTCATGAGTCCATCTATCTGTCACTCTGCTCTGGTCAGCACATAGTATAATTTTAATTCTTTCTGACCTATAACAATAAAACCTGTTGTTCCTCGAACCATTTATCAAAGGCATATGGCTATTTCAGAAAAACTCTTGTCCTCACTGAGGAGACAAGTGTGCTTGGACTTCTTATCTCATAGTCAATTAGCCCACGAACACGCTTAAGCTCTGATAGCTATAGATATTTCTAATTTTAACAGTCATTACTATTTAAGTGTTTCAGGAAAAATAGTTGCGTTTCATCAATGGTTGGATTTTATTGCTTCTTTGATATATGGACATTGTAAAAGAATGCTCCCTTGAGGGGAGAATTGCGCATGGACCCCTTATCAGTGAGTCAATTATCCCAATTACATTTCTAAACTCTGGTCCCTATCTCAA